>NC_134585.1:76620149-76940149 GCF_037038515.1 Microtus pennsylvanicus
AGGTAGGCTTCGGCCATGCAGGGTTGCTTTTGGGGGAGCAGATACTGAAGTACTCTGCTTTTGAAATTTCAAAAAAGAAATAATAGAAAGTGTTAGCTTCAAGTCTTTGCTTCCGTTTAGGAGCCCTTTAGTTTTAGTTTTGTTTTGTTTTTTTAGATTTTGAAAGTTGATTTCTTATCAACTTTTTGGCGCTCCTAGAGATGGTCACGTGGTTCCTCTTTTCAGTGTGTCTCCTCTGTATAATAATTCTGATTTCTCAATCTTTGGCCATGGGGAGAGAGAACTTCATTGCTCTTTTACTTCTTCGATTTACTTCCTCCCTTGCCCACTCTACCCCGGGGTTTTCAAACCACCGCCATTAAAACTTCTCTAGGAAAACACTTAAATGCCAACTCCCCCTTTTCTAAAAATGTCTTGTCAGATTTCTTCCTCTTGTTTGCTTCAGAAAGTGGTGCTTTGATTGTCCATTAGAGAGTTGTTTACATTTCTCCAAAAGCTCCATTTAGTTTCCCTGACAAGGTGGAATAAGTGACTGGCTGTGATGGATAGAGGCACCTGTCCTAATGGCTGCTCACACTGTGCCCACCAGTGCACGTTACATTGATAAATTGACAACAGTTGGGGCATGCTCTGCTAGCAGCAAGAACGAGGCTATGAGGACAAACACAGGCGGCGAGACAGTCTGCTTTAATATATTCTTGGGAAAGGTGTACAGCCTCCCGTGCTAACACCCCAACAGCTGTGAGGAGGAAGTAGCGCAGAGGCAGCTTTTCTTTGTTACATTGACGCTACCTCTCCTTGTTAGGCTGGAATTATAGTCACTGTCGGTCCGTTTAACAGTCCGCCATCCTGGAGCGGAGGGTTGTGACGAAAGCTACCTGGTAAGATTGTACTTTTGCATTATGAATTTATGGGTCTTTTCGGTGCCTTCGTTGAAGACTTCTCTCCTCGACAAGAGAAAAACGAGGACAGCAGAATGTTTCCTGATCACTTGGAGTGGAGAATCGGGCAAATGTAGGGTGGCATCAGTTAACACTGGGGTGTTAATTATCTGGAATAAGTTGCTTAGAAGGTTTTGAATTTCTGTCACGGCACTTCACCCTGCTGGGGGTGAGGTCTTAGAAGGTCTTCAGTTCTCTCTGCTGTGAACATGCTCATTTTCCTTTTTCCACTCTGTTGGGCTCTCATTCCCCTTAATAAGGGCTGAAGCAGCAGCAAGGACCTCAATGAAAGATCCCCATTTGAGAAGAGGCTGACACAGAGAGGTGTATGAGTTGCTCCTCGGGTTCATCCCAGCTCCTGCGTGTTCGTCCTCTCAGATTAAGTTGGAAGCATGGGGCAGAGTGGTGGGTGGATCTGATGGCACAGCTGGCCAGGAGCTTCAGCAGCAGCAGCGGAGGCGGCGCCGGTGGTGGCGGCAGTGGCAGCAGCAGCAGCAACAGCAATCTCCAACAGCCCCTCGCTCCATCCATTACCCGCTTATCTTAACTGAGGACTAATCTAAAGGAACAAATGACCACTGAGAAAATGCCACAACTTAATACACAGTCATAAGGAAGGAGAGGGAACCAGAAGCAGAAGCAGCATGGACCTAACTGTGCTTTCTCGAGGCTCACTTACCAATGGCCCCATTACTGGTTTGATGCTAAGACAGTTCGCCTTTGTGATTTGCACGGATAATGAAGCAATTAGCAGCCATCATATATAAAACATGCTAGTCTTTCTTCATTAGACACCAGACTGGAATGACATACCATAAGACCTATAGCGTGGTGAGGCCCGAGCGCTTGGCTCCGTCCCTTTTACTTTGTGTGGAGTTTTGTTGCCAGCCTGGTTGCTGCTGTTCAAATCACCGTGGCATTAGAAGGCTAGACTGTGGTTAGCCAATGTGAAATTCTGACTGGCTGGCAGTCACCTCCACCCCCCACCCCCTAACTGCTACTAAATTTCATTTCAAGTTATAATTGTTGACATTGGAAACAGCTACTCGGATCAGAACAACAAAGCAACAATTATACAGGATCTGGTATTTCTCATGCAAATTATAGCAATAAAATACAGGAAAATCCAGCCCACTTACAGGCCAGTTTTTGTCTGTGGAGAACACAATCTGAACTATTCGGTTAACTAAATTAAAATGTAAATCTTGGCAGGATTTTCTTCTTAGATAGTGATATGAAACAGTTTCTAAAAGCCAAAGAAGAAGGAGAAGGAGGAGGAAAAAGAGGAGGAGGAGGAGGAGGAGGAGGAGGAGGAGGAGGAGGAGGAGGAGAAGCAGTGGCTGCTTAAGAAATAGGAACTCATTCCAAACAACCCACGTAAATATATTTTTTTAATGAAATAAAAGGTCAGAAAGGCATAGCTATAACAACAGGATGTTCTAATACACTGTTCCAATAGAAAAGACAGAGAGAAGGGCAAGGCCACTGTACTTACTTTTTTTTTTTTTATATTTTTGCTTATAAAGAGACTTGGAAGCTTTGGACACAGTCATAGAGTCCCTTTGTCTCCAGGAGTCAAGCCATCTTGCTCTTATTTTCCCCGGTGGCCTGATGTGCACAATGAGATGAGGAACTAACGGAGATTAGTGAGCATTCCAACTGACTTCTTTGGTTTTATTAGAATCACTCTTCTTCTTGTCTATGTCTCTCCACACACACACACACACACACACACACACACACACACACACAAAACCAAACTAGGTGCAAATGTCACAGTCAGAGGACCAACAGAAATCACCAGCCACAAAGACCCTAGCTAGCATCAAGCAGGTACAAATGCATCCTGTTCCAGAGCTGTGCAAAGACCCAGGCACTAGGAATCCGTGGGGAAATAGTGTGCTCTCTGAACCATTGTCGTGACTACTTTTAAAAACCAAATGAAACAAGGCAATAGTTCTCCAGCAGTTTAGAAGGGAGTTGGACACTTGAAGTGCCCCCATCAGTACATTCAAAGAACCATTAAAGAAAACAGAGACCAGAAACCGCTGAATTCCCTGCTTGTGCCCTGGGCAGCTAAGACGGTATCTGCTCTGAAAGACATACCTCTGTATTTGACCACAAGTAAACTGACCCTTACGAAGCCATGACAATGCAGGATAGTGACATTTAATTTATGTATTTAATTTTTTTATGTAAGGAAAAGCAAGCGAATGATCTCACCTCATTTCTAACAAATCTGATCTTTAAAAGGCAATAATTCCGCAAATGGACTTTTGCGTTAAGAGCTCTGTTCTCATAAGCATGGAGCAAACGCTGTGTGGGCAGTCACTGACTTATAGCACCTCCGTACAGTCGCTGCAAGATAACCAAGAGTAATGGCTTTTGATAATCAGGCCACACTATTAATATAACATGAACCACAAGCGCTTTCGTACTGTGGCTCAGTTAAACCAGCAAATCTCATTGGAATATAAAGAAGGGGTGGGGAGTCATGCTCTCTTTCTACTTCTGCAGTGAAAAATATGCCCCCAGGCACTGTCTAGTGCGTTCCGTGTCTCAGGGCGAGCACGGCAGCACTGGACAAGGTTTCCCTCAGAACCTCTGGCCCTCTCCGCTCACTTCCAACTCCACCTCTCCTGGCTAGGTCAGAATTTAGGTCCCTGAAAATGCAGCAGATGGATTTCAAATGGCAGTTCTGTTCGCTGGGGGGCAGCCGGTGGAACCTGTGGAAGCCCAGAGCAAGCTGGCTGGATGCTGGGTTCTTGCAGGCCCGTGACTGGTGAAATATTGCAGGGTGTAAAGGGACTCATTCCCGCTGATGTGAGCAAAGGGGAATGCTGCCCCTTTGTCGTAAATGTTAATGTGAAAGAAAATACGAGGGAATCACTTCTGGTGGTAAGAGCCAGGCAACATAATCATAACAAGTAGAAGCAGGCTTAAGCGCGTCCCTACAATGTTTATTCATATGGTGACATTTACTGGAACTTTTCTCTAAAAGGCAATGGTTTCCTCCTATTTTAACAACCCAGAGACTGTGATGAAGTTATCTTTGGATATATGATCTATACCTCTGCCATCCAAATCTCCATTTACTAGGACATGTGGACTAAGAGTGAATTATGTATCGGGCCTCAACGCTTGGGCTATTTCTGTACGTTTGGGAAAACTTGTGGATGATCAGTAAAAATCTACATTTCCTGAATCTCACAATGAAGAAAAAATGCAACGGAGGCTAAGAAATTACTTAGGCACGTTTTTCAAGGCTAACTTTTGAAGGCAGAATAATGCGAATCAGAAGTCAAGCATGGACATTCCCAGCAGTCCTATCAGGACACAAAAAGGAACGCCTACAATGCTTGCTAGGAGGCGCTTGTGACCATGGCCCCGATTGCTTAGCTATGCCATTCATCCGCTCATTAAATGTTGTTGAATACTGAGTACAGGTCCGTGAGTGGAGCAGGCTCAGAGAAAGAGTGGCAAGCAGATCATCCCAGAAATCAAAATCTGGCAAGGCCAAGCATGTACGTAGTTAATTATAAAACCTGATAAGTCATCATTAGTAGGCCGTACTACTGCGTCATGGGAAGGGTTACCTAGAGCAGTGTGGAATTAATAAGAGTGCTTTGAAGCATCTAATGCGACCCCCAATGATTTAGTCTTGTGTCCATGTTTTATCTTCCCTCCACTGCTGTAAATTAGCTTAGATTAGTCGCCCTGTCTAGTTTATATCCATATAATGATGTATTGAGCACGTACCTGATCTATGGATGCTTCACATCAGTTGATGCCACATACAGAATATTTACTATGCGTCAAGCGTGCTTTCTTACTTACCCTTCTGGGCACCTCCTAAAGAGGGTCGTTAGTTACCACCATTTACAAAGGAAACTTTGGACTGATGGTTTAGTCCGTTTCATAGCTGCTTTGTGGAGACACTTGATGGGCGCGCAGCACTCTGGTCTGGCTGCAGAGACACTCCTTGTCCTGCACATGCTGCCTTTGGTCAATAAATGCTGCTTCAATGCTGACTAAGGCAGGAAGAGTCTCTCGGCATTTATATTGCCATTTCATTTATGGCTGTAGAGTTTCTTAGGAATGCTTAGCTCAGGTGATGAAACAAAAAAAACCATCAGACTGCATAAAGATCTGTTGAACATTAAATTTTTATTTATCTCCATGAGCAAGACAAGCAATTGTCCCCAGTGCATCTGTTCTTGGAGACAGCCTTGAGCTGTGCGGATCAGCAAGGACAGACTTGACGGACGCCACTACTTCATTGAAAACACTTTTTACTGTTTGGTGGGTACACGCTGTCATTACTCTTGGCATCAGGTCCTCTGTTTATTCCCGTGTTATCGTCCTACAGTGTGAGGGAGTATATAAAGGAATGTGTTTACAAGAGAACAGAAACAAGTTGACTTGGAAAACTTGTCAGAAAACTGAAAACCTTCTTCCTACCCAAGTTCAACAAATAATGGCTCTCTGGACGAGTCAGTGTTTGGATTATGGATGAAATGATAAAATATACCTTTCTGTTTGCTTTGTACGCAACAGCGTCCAAGTTTAAAAAGTTAAGCATTAAGAATTGATTTTCACTTGGAGTCTCAAGAGGAAAAAAATGAGTGGCATTTAAGGGAGATATAAGTAGCATGGTCCTTGGATTTTCTAGATGAGTATTAATTTCCACATGGCGACAGTGGGGTGGTGAAATATTGCTCACAGATGCTAATAACTACATCACTATCTTTTGAAGACAAAAAAATCCAGTCCATTCTGTAAATGTTTTTTTTTTCTGGTTTTAAAGAATGAATGAAGGACTAGAGTTAAATCTGAGTGGGAAGACATTTGCTTAGCCCATGAGAGACCCCAGATTCAGTCTCCAGCACTAATGGAGAGAAGAGACCATCCAGTATTACTGATCTCCCCAGATTTTGCCAGTCTGTCCCAATTATAGTCCCATGTAAGCCATTTTGAAAAATTAAATTTCTTTGTTTTTACAGTTGGCATTCATGTATTTACTCATTATCATCTGACTTCTTGTTTTGCAAAAGAAATAATTTTCATTTATCTTTGAACTTTATTTCTCACCTGTTAGCGGTTGTTGAAGACAGCAACATTTTTTTTATTATTTTACTCAGTAAACAAAATGGTATGTGGCATATTTATTTTAAATTAAAGTGAATTACAATAATTTTAGAGAATTTCATTATATCCCCTGAGATAATTAGAAACATAAAATAACACACCACAAAAGAAAGTTTGCCTTTCTATTTATGTGTGTGTGTGTCTGTATGTGTGTGTGTGTGTATCTGTATGTATGTGTGTGCATGTTTGTTTACTTGGCACTGGAGGTAAGAATCATATGTATCTAATAAATATGCAAGAAAGGAACAACATTTTAACATTTTTAATGCTTTCAAGATGTTTTACTTAAGAAAATCCCTAATTTTCACATAGTAACTTAAAGATAAAGAGCATTTGAGTTCGTTCAACTTTCATATTTGAGTAGTGATGACAGAAGCTCAGCCTAACCGCACTTGTGTCCGTAATTGCATTAAAAATAATTCAATAAAACGAAGCCTATTGCTTCATTTAATATAAATAAAATTGTAATTTAATTAAGTTTAAATAAATTAATAATAGAGAACAAAAGACAGAATGAGACGTAGCATAGCAGAATAGAGAAATCCTGGTATAGATAAGAATCTCAATGTTGCAAAAAACTGAAATGAGAATCAACTTTCTATAATTCTCGGCTCTCCCTTTAAAAACAAGGAGGCATGTGTAGAACCCAACAGTGGTACCCCTCAGAATCTATGCACATGATAGTGAGTGTAATATTTCTTATCTAACAGCAGTCCTAGTAAGCAGTGGAGTGGAACATGCCTACTAGAATCAGAGTCATCATGTGGTGTCAACATTGTTTAGGGAGGAGCAAAAACATTACTTATATTGAACTTTAAGAAAGCAAGAAAATTAATGATAAAATACTAATATAAGAAAAAAATAAAAAAAATACTAATATAAGGATATAATGAAAATGGGGTGTTTAAAGATAATGTTTAAAGATAAACATTATTATTTTTAGAATTTATAGAAAACACAAGAAACAAGTAGAAAAATAACAGTAAAATGACAGTGATAAAACTTCAAGTGGGACTAATTATATTTAATTTTGATGGACCAAATCCTTCTATGCAAAAATAGATAGTTAGGTACATAAAAGACAAAACTATGTGTTGTTTACATGAGACAAATGTAGCTGGAATTTTCTTTGGGTCTCCAGCTAGCTCCCAAATAAAGACACAAAGACTTATTAGTTATGAATGCTTGGTTTTAGCTTAGACTTGTCCTCCTAGCTCTTATAATTTAATTTAACGTATTTCTAGTCATCTACATTTGTCTCAGGGCTTTTTACCTTTCTTTCATTCTGTAAGTCATACTTTCCTACTTCCTTCATGTCTGACTGGCTGGCTTCTTTTTGTTTCTTCCATCAAGCCTAAATTCTTTCTCCTATTTACTCTCACTGCCCAGAAGTCTCCCCTATACCTTCTCTCTCACTATAGAATCCCTTCAGGTTTTTATTAGAGCAATCAGGTGTTTTAGGCAGGAAAGCTAAAACAACAGCACATCTTTATATAGTTAAACAAATGTAACACATCTTTTTAACTTTTTAAAAAGTTAAAAAAGTTAACACAACTTTTTAAACTTTGCATAATTAAACAAATGTTCTGCAACATTTCCCCCTTTTTGTCTAAATATAAAGATTTTAGCTTTAACATAGTAAGAATATATATAAGAATAATTATTGAGTAAGAATTACATTTATGATATCTAGTTCAATTGTATTTGGCAAATTCAGAGAAAACACTCCATTATTTAGCCTATCTTAGAAAGAACAAAAATGTGTACCTAATTTCCTTTCTATCCTAACTTGTATTACCAACCCAAAATTATCTTTTAAGACTTAAAAAATATTCTTAGGTGAACAATTTAAGCTTTTATGTTTCTCAACCTTATAGACTTTACTGTTGTAGAATATTATTTTTAACTAGGCAAAGATATGTTAGATTCGTTTATTTTACTTTCGCTGTGCAAAGGCGGGATGCTTTTGTTTATGCTGCACTTGTTTAACAATGCAACGATGTGTGTTTAATTATGTAAAGATATGTTGCATCTGTTTCATCTTGCCTGACTAAGGCACCTGATTGGTCTAAGGAACAGCTGAATGCCCAGTAGCTAGGAAGGAGAAAGGACAGGCAGGGCTTCCAGTCAGACATAATAAATAGGAGGAGAAATCTAGTCTCAGAAGAAAGAAAGAAGAATGAGAAGAGGAGAGTATGAGGGACACCCCTGAAGCAAGAATTCAGACAGACACCAGCCAGCCAGTTAAAGAGAAACAGTGGAAGTAAGATATGCAGATATAAGAAAGCTAATAAGCCCTGAGGCAAAACACAGAGAAAGAGAAACAGCTTAATTTGAGTTCAAGGAGCCAGTCAGAAACATGCTTAAACTACATTCAACATTCAAAATTAACAATAAGTTTTTGTCATGATTTGAGAGCTGGTTGGTGGCCCAAAAGAAAAAAAAAGCCTGGTATGCTTTGCCTAGAAAACTTCTAAGAACTGCTTTCAAGAATATCCCTCTCTTGATTTTTTTTATTCAATAAAAATATATATCTGGATGTATCCCATGTACTTTGAAGACTTATATGTTCTTACAAATGTACTTAAGAAATGATCAAAAATTATACAAAATACATATTTGCACCAATGACTGAGAAATCAAACCAAACCTCTTGCCTTCATGTATAATTTGATATATGAGGGAAATATAATTTTAAATGATGGCGGTTTCATACATGGATTCAGGATAATTAATTTCTGGTGTTTTCAGAGTCTATTCTGAGAATCATAAAATGTACCTTTGAAGCTATGTATTCCTTAAAGAATCACTAAAATGTGAAAGGAAGTATAACAAAAGAACCATTTCCAAACATGTAAGTTTTTTACTTTTATTGATTTTAGGTTCTAAGACAGGGTCTCATTACAGAGCCCTGGTTGGTCTCATATATGCCATTTATCACAGACTAAATTTGAACTCATGAGGATTCTTCTGCCTCAGCTATTCAAATACTAGGATTATATATGTGAACCACCACGTATGATTCAGAATCAGTTAGACACTGGGTGATTATACTAGAGAAGCAATGCTGAAATGTGTCGACTGAGGCCAGTGTTTTCTAACTCTGCAGTAGAACACAGACCTGAACTTTCTTGAAATCAAACTCCACTATGTGTGAAAAGCATACTGACGTGTTTTCCTCCCTCTTAGAAACTTACCAAATCTGAGATGAGTAAAGAACAAACATTTTTTATTTTTTCAAATACCCTAATAGGATGTCACCATCTAGGATGGTTTGGAAAATATAGTCTGTTATCGGAGATAAATAGGCGAAAATCAGATGATAATTTCTTTGCTGTGTTCAGGTAGGCTGGAGACAACCATAGACGGGCACCTGAGAGGAAAGATGGCGCATAAGGAAATTTAGTGGGCAACACTTTGAAAATAACCACCCTCTCCACTATTGTGAGAGGATAGTTAGAATGGAGGGTGGGCGGCGAGGGAGATGAGGGAGCAGGAAGAAGAATGGAAGCAATTATTGTGGTTGAAATATAAAATGAAATTTAAAAAAATAAAAGAAGAAAATAACTATCAAAGCTGGTTGAATATTTATTTACATAGAGAGATTCCTTTAAGAGTTTACTTTAGGTGAATGAGTCAATATGAGTAGGGATCACTAAACAAAGGAGGTTTAGGAGAATTCTTGTTTTAGCTTGTAATCTCTATGTAAGGTGAAGATCCTAGCAAGAATGACTAGTAATTGCTTTCTCAAAGGAGGTATGTCTGTTATGGACAAATTTTCTTCAAGATACCCCTTTAAGGCCATGTACACTGCTGCATGACCTCACATTGTAAGAGTAGATGTCCCAGAACCTAAAACAGTGATAGTACCTCATGGCATTGAGGAACTATGGGTGTCACAGAAATCACCTGAGATCAGTGAATGATCATATTTGACTTTTTTTGACATTTGCATTGAGGAAAACTAGTTGTTATAAAAATAGGGAGTTTTTAACCTTCTCTGGCATTTTGTTAATTTATGTAAATAAATTGTACATAGTATAATAAATACGTAAATATAATAAGTAGTATATATTTATAGGTAAGTGTTCTATGAATGTTTTTATAATATTCTGGGAGAAGAATGTAAACTCTCATGGTTCTACTTGTCTTGTTCTCAATACAAGGATAAATGAGGCTACCAGGGATCAGAATTCTTTATCGTCTTAGTTAGGATTTCTATTGCTGTGAAGAGACTGCATGACCATGGCAACTCTCACAAAGGAAAACTCTTCATTGAGGCTGCTTACTGTTGAGAGGTGTGGCCCATTATCTTCATGGCAGGAAGCATGGTGGCATGCAGGCAGGCATGGTGCAGGAGAAGGAGCTGAGAGTTCTACATCAGGCAGCAGGAAGAGGAAGTGACAGTGCCTGGCTGGAGCTTCTGAAACCCCAAAGTCCACCGCCAATGACAAACTTCTTTCAACAAGGCCACACCTACTCCAAAACTGGTACACCTCCTAGTGGTTCCACTCCCTATGAGGCTGTGGGGCCATTTTCATTCAAACCACTGCACTTATCTTAACCTTGGTTCCCCTATTAGAATTAAGAAAATTAAGGGCATATTTATGTGAATTCTTGTGGTAAGCCCAGTGATCTTGTGGTCTCAGAAACAATCAATTCACTTGGGGGAGCCTCCACTTTTCTTTATTCCAGAGTAGAAATGCATGCATTGCTTTAACAAGTACCCCAAATAATTGATTTCCCTAATGGTTTAAATTTTTCTGAGGGAACAAGGAAAATAATGAGTTAGAAAGCGAATGGTCTACTCAATCTTATAATAAATACTAGGGAAGCACACAAAACATAACATCAGCTTGGCAATGACATGAAAATCCATATGATGCTAATGGCCATAAAGAGGTTATGAGATTCTTGGGGATCAAATTCACTTTCTCCAAACTGTGTCAAGTAATAAAACTGTACTAGCGCATGTCTACGTATTGGAAGTTTTATGACTTTTTTTTCTCCAGAGGTAGACAGTAGCGAAGTCTTAAAAACTGTTACCAAAGTGCCTGAGATACGACCAACCATACTACGGAATAGTAGCTAACCGTACTTCTCAGCTACTATTATTCTCTGAGCTAATCATAAAGGAAATTAATATGCGTTTTTTTACATTACTTATATACTTAGATTCCAGTGAAAGAAGCATGAGTGATAAATACATGAGCAGTTACTGAACAATATAACTTTATAACATTCCCTGACATGTTGCAGTCTGGCTGTTTCTAGCTCTTTAGTATGTTGTGGTTTTTTTTCTTAATATGAATAGTATTCAAGCCAAAATGAAGACAGCTTCCCTTCTTTCTATTTTGTTTGTCTTCTTTGTTTCTTTGCAGAGATTATTCTGATCTAGTTGGGTTCAGTGGAGCCATATTAGCCTTTACTGCCTTGCTTTACCCTCGATTCTCCTTCACGATCTACAGTGAGTTTTTTGAGGATGTTTCTTCACATGACTAGGAACTTTTGAGTGTTTATTTATTTATCTATCCTCATTAGATGGGAATCTGTACAACCAGGGGTCTTGTTTTTAGGTGCTCTAATATCTCCTTGTTCTTATGCATTAATACCTCCATACTGTGTTTTAGTTAGATCTTTTGTGACTACCACCTTAATCCTACTGTAGTCATCTTGAAGGCAGGAGATGGGCTCTATATTTGATTCAAACTCTGGGGCATCCTTTATGACAGCACACTGCTATATGTTTGATAAGAAATCCTGTATCTGGTTAAGGAGAATCTGGACTCTGTCACAAGGCTACCTGATTTAGAGGTTTGAAACTGCAAATGTAGCCTTTGATCTTTCTATACCTTAGCTGTGTCATTTATAGATCAGCGATAACATTTGAAGGCAGTTATGAATATTAAGTAGTTTAATGCATGAAGAAAACACAGCATTTAGGAGCTAGTATATAAATTCTTAGTATTATTATTATAAAGATCCAGTGAATAGTGTATTAGTCATTAACTGACTTCAGTATTCTGTTGTCTTCCACTAGTAATACCATTTACCCTTTGTTCTCAGCCTCATATTCTTCTCTTTAGCTATTCCTGAGATCCCAAAGACTTTAGTTCCCATTGATGGGCTTTGTCAATTTCAGTCTTTACTTTACCATGGAATCCAGGAGAAACACTATCGACGGAATGATTGCTGCCACTCAGTTCTAGTTTACCCTATTTGGATTTGCTGAGTGCTCATGGTCATCAGTCTGCAAGATACTGATGAAGAACGATGCAGGCACTGGGGCTCAACACGTTGCCCCACAACTTCTCCTCAAGGCAAAGAAGCTGAAGAGTACCACTGGCAGAAGCAGCTCTTTGCTCACATAAATGACTGACCCTATCAGAGCAGGTGCTTTTACTGACAGACGAATGAAGGGATTAGAAAATGAACCAGTTCGTGTTTCATAGCATTCTCTTCTGACTTTCTGTTATCTTCTTTCATCTCAAACTTTCTTCCCATAAGACTCTTGTGGCAGGGTTGGTCAGAAAGACTTCCCTTGATCAAAGAACATTCTCACCTTTAGAAAAAGAAGTAGATAGCAAGCTAGGTCCCAGGGGGAAGTGGTGGGCAGACAGAGGAAGCTCTTGTCTCTCACAAATGATGGGAAAGGGAATACTAAACTAGACAACTGGGTAACATCTACTTTAAAGCTCTGATTTGCAGTTATCTCTAAGATTTTTAATAGTTATATCTGACAAGAATTCGGTAGCCTAGTAAGGAAGGCTAGGTTTAAAGGTTAAGAGATTATGTCCCTGGCCACATAGATGAGGGGCAAATGGCACTGAGATTTCATCAAAGAAATATTTTTGATTTTGAAAGACATTTGGGGCATTTCTTTTTTTAGTTGTGTGTGTGTGTGTGTGTGTGTGTGTGTGTGTAAATGACATCTTAAACATAAGGGATGTGAAAATTTCAAAGGCAAACAGTTTACTGAGAGTTTGTAATGAATATTGTACATCACTGAAGTTCTTAGTTTGTTTTGAGTTTGACAAGAAAGTAAAATAAAACAAAGTAAAACAAAATAAAATGTCAGCTGATATTGGAGCTAAATTTAGAATAAACAATTGCTAAAAATTTGGGCAATTTTCTTGAATATTAGTTCTCTCTAAAGATGTGATCAACAGTGAAATGGCTTACTAATTGAGATGTTAAATACCTTGAAAAATTCAGTGTTAAAGCTAAAGGTATAGGTTTAAATGATATACCAAAAGGTCATAAATGGCTAAAAGCTAAAAGAAATGGAATATCATATAACAAAATTTTTAGAGTAAAGCAAAGATACCACATAGATGGAAATACATGGCCTTGAATGTTCACATGAGAAGAAAGACTGAAGAGTTTTAACCTGCAGTTTTTCTTCTAGGTTGGAGAAAGCATAAGAATGAAACTAAAGAAAGAAGGAAGGAAAGAAGATGAAGAAAGAATGGAAGTGTTAAAAAATGATAGAATTTAGTAAGATAGAAATATATAAAATAAAGATTAAAATTAATTCAATACAATGGCAAAATCAGTTGGAGATAAAAAGCACAAGTCATAGATAAAAATATTAAATATAAATCCATGACACCAATGCAAAGAGAATGAATTCACCATAATGGACA
Organism: Microtus pennsylvanicus; assembly: GCF_037038515.1. NCBI lineage: Eukaryota > Metazoa > Chordata > Mammalia > Rodentia > Cricetidae > Microtus > Microtus pennsylvanicus. The sequence goes on from NC_134585.1 coordinate 76,633,885, forward strand.
AAATATGTTTTGCAGATGGATTTGAAAAAATTAAATGGGCCAGAAAATTTTAGAGAGAATTAAAGTACACTTAACCCAAATAAAGGGAAATTTAAATCTGAACAGACATGGACACACTAACAAATCATTTAAATCATTAAAATTCCTTCAGATTAAAATCACCAGAATCAACTGATCATAAAGATCAGTTCTACCAAACATCCAAGGAACAGATAATCCCAGTCAAAAACAAATGGTTCTAAAAAGAAGAAGAAAAAAGAGTGAATATAGTTCTTTCTTAATTTTATTAAGCTTTTAGAAATTTAAAACCTAAACAAGGACAAAAGATCTTAGCAGAACCTCCGGAAAGAAGGTTTACAGTCTGGAAATAAGCAGATGACATCAGATGAGGGCACACCTATCACAGTGCCTTGGTTCTTAAACACTCTCAGTACCAAATGCTGATGAGCACATAAGGCCAGGACTGTTGCTCATTGCTGGTGGGATGCAAATGGTCCAGCAATGGAAAAGTTTGGTGGTTCTTGGTAAACAGTAGCAATTTCTTACAAAGCCTCCTCTGACTGGAAATCATGCTCTTCATCAACACAAAGAACCTGCTCATAGATGTTTGTAGCAGACTTATTCAAAGCTAGAAGAAAGCAAGATGTTTTTAAATAGATAAATGGAGAGATAGCTGTGATACAACTGAATAATGGAATATTATTCTGTGCTAAAATGAAGTGAGCTATCAGACCATGAAAAGAATGGAGGAACTGTAAAAGCACAATGTTAAGTAACAGAAGCTAATTTAAAAAACAACTTTACAAATATCTGACAAGTAATTATAAAATAAATATGGATATACAAAGCAAGACAATTTGGAAGTATAAGTTGGGACATGATATGGCAAGATGCATTTTCATTATATGTTTCCTTATAAAGATTAACATACTCTGATGAATTAGAACTAGACAGTGTTGAACAATGTAGTAGAGTTTAGGGTTAGTTGTCTAGAAAAGACCCATGAGCACACAGATCTACATAAACCCAAAGTGTATCTACCATACTAATGTCAGGTAACCATTTGGGAAAAAAATTCCTCTCAAAAGTTGCCTGTCCAATTTCCCTCCCTTCCACATCTCCTTCCCTCCCTCCCCCACCATGTGTGCTTGTATGTGCATGTGTATGCTGGTACGAATGTATTGAGTATGTGTACATGTGTGTGCCCACACATACAAATTCAGATGTTAACAACCTCTCTCACTTTATTTCCCTCCACCTCATTTATAGAAACAAGGATTTCTCCTTAACCTGGAGCCTAGCTGGAAAACAATTTGGGTAGGCTGCTGACCAATGAACTTCAAGGATCTACCCCTGTAGTTATAGATATGTACTTCCCCAACAGATTTCTGAGTGTGTCTTGGGATCTAACTCCCATTCTCACATATGCATAGTAAATATTTCTGAATGAGCTATCTCCTTGCCTCCTAAAACTTGAGTATTATTTTTTAATAATAAGCACTCAAATCCATTTATGGTGAATCAGATATTTGAATGTGGAAGCAAACTTTAAAACTTTTACAACAAATTAGGGAATCTCTTATAATTTGAGTATAGGAAAAATAATTCAACACTAAATCTACAAGAAAAAGAAAAAGAAGAAAATTGGCATTCGAAACTTTCTCCCTAGTAATTGATACTAATAAGAAGAAAGGAAAGGGACACAAATTGAAAAACATTGTTCACCAAGTATCAGACACCACGGCAAAGCAATGACAAAGGGCAAGTGTTACAACCCGAAAGTGAAAGAAGAAAGGAACAGGTGACATGGATAGGCGGAAGAGAAAGAGAGTGGCTACAACCAGTAGCACACCAACCATTGACTGACAGAGATGTTCATCTTCTCTAGTTAGCAACACAGAAACATTGGGTTCCTTTGCTATAAAATCTCTCACCAGATTTGCAAAAGCAAAATATCTGAAAATAGCAAAGATCGGAGAGAAAAGTAAACATCCTTACCTGAGGATACCAAAATATGGAAGAGTGACTGTGTAGATCTTGTCATCCATCAACTATGTCCACAGGAAAATCCTGGAGAAACCCAGGCTTTTCCCAGTGCTCGAATTCGTGAACGTGCTTGCTCACCAGTCTTTCCCATGCAGTGGAAGCTTCACGTTGACAGAGGAATGGCTTCAATCATGCCCAACCCCAGAGCCCAGAACTGTGGTTGGCAAGTGGTAACTAAATACTGCTTTCAAATGTAAGCAAGCAAAATCAAAGATGGGGTAATCACATTAACTGGTTCTCTGAGTCTGAGGAGTGTCTTTGCAACCAGTCTAACCTTGGCACATGTCATCCATTTTGACAGGTCCACCTCAAGTGCGTTCATCGTGTGGGTTGACTGCCCAATTATTTCTCCTTCATTCTCATCCCAAAGACCATGCCTTTTATTTCCACAGAAGGGGTTGGGACATCTCCTGCTGCTTCAACAAGTCTGTGCAATAACTCATGACTTCTTCGTTTTTAAAAATGTTAATTCTCTTATAACTTTGATGTGAAAAAAGGGACCATGAGAATTTCCTAACTCTGAAATGCCATCCTCCCGAACACAATGGCAGTACTGTAAAATAAGACGCTTCTCTCAGGCCAACAGTGCTGATGCCAATGATAATGGCTGGTTCTCCAGTTCCTTCCTTCAGCTTTGAGTAGAGGTTCCTGGGAAGTTTCAGATCCCAGCAACAGAGGTTGACATGAGGCATTTAAAAAAAAGTATTATGTAGATTAAATCAGAGTATTTTCTTGACCATGAGATTTTTTAAAAAATGGGCCTGTGTACAAAAATGTTTTCACTAATCATTTTTTGAGATCAAGGATTTCATTTCCTAAGAGCACAAACTTCAAATCTTTCACCAAGGGCTTACTTTGAACCCTGTTTAATGATGGCGTGGAAGTTTTTTCTCCCCTTCTCTTGAACTACAGCTAAAAGAGTTGTAGAAAAGAAAGTCATTTCAACAGTGAAGTACTTTAAATGACTGGCTGTAACCACAATGTCTAAAAAACAGTATAATTCAGACTTGGGAGAGCCAACTAAATAAATAGTGATGATAAGCGACCTATCTAACAATGTAGCCTCCTTGTCTTGTCATTAACACAATTATGTCAGCACAGTCAATCACCACATTGCCTTGACTTTAAAAGCCAGAGACTGAATACCTGCTTTTAGAGTTAGAGGCAGCAGAGAGAGAAGAGCTAGCCCACTTAAGCCAGCAATGTGACTTCGCAGTTATTCAGGGATTTGAAAGAAAAACAAGGTTATACATCTGCAGAATGCTTTGTTGTTGTAGCAATGTTCAAATTATTCTGATGAGTTCAGTACCATCTGTAATAACCCTCTGGTGATCCCAGATAAAAAGAAAGACTTAGATTGCAGCATTCCCTCCACATAGGAGAAATGGATTCACTACCTGAAGTGATAATTAATGGGATGCCGTTCAGTTTCAAGTGGAGATGAATTGCACAAGAGGTGACTATGGAGTCATAGACTAGCAAGATTCTTCAGAACATTCTCCTGACATCCTACCCTGAAAACCTTCTGTAGCCAGAAGTGACAGATTCTAGACCAATAAGCTGAGTGAAAGGGCTGGGTCATGGAACAGGGAAGGACATATTCAACACATGTGTGTGTTATTTCTCTTCCACCCACCCAATGAAGTGACCTTAATTTCATTCACCAATAACTGAACAGCCACAAGAAACATTGTCTTTATTTGAAATAGTCTCTATGGACAGAAGAAGAGGGCAAATACTTAAAAAAAATTCAGTGGAGAAGTTTGACTATCTAACTTTAAACAACAAAAATACTTTGATGCTAAAGGGCAGGGAGAGGACAACCTTCCTGCTTAATTAGATGGATTTTCACCACACCACTTCTAGAATGTTGGCTGCTTCTACAAAGTAATAAACCCTCTCACAAGAAAGACCACATAATAACACACAGGGGCCCTTCCCTGAGGGTGATGCGTACCACCCCCACTTTGCAGAGGAGAAAATTGAGGTCCTGGGCATCCATATCAAAGCAAGATTCAAGCACAGTTATGTTCCATTAAAGATAAAAATTGCACTATCTCCTCTGTGTTTAACTGATTAGTTCTTTGGTCAGCTTTCCCCTCTTTTTTTTTTTGTTTATTTTGTTATTTTGTTTTGTTTTTTTACCGTTTCAGTATTTCTCTCCCATGATCAATGCAAAATTCACAAGAATTTCTGTTTGCATTGTGTTATATGGTTCTCTAGACACAGGATGGAAGAAGAGCAAAGCCAGTGGTGTCTCAGCAGGCAAAGCAGCTCACTACAGCCCTCTCTAACTTCCCTTTGTTCTTAGTCCTTCATGTTTTTCTCTGTACCAGTATTTTCTCACCACCAAACACATTATCATCTTCTTGTTTGGTCTGTCTTCTCTGGCATATATGATTTTGTGTTGGATTCAGTGTTGAATCCTTCATGTCTAACCTTTGTCTATCACCATGGTTACTCATGAAGAATGGCTGCTTTTCTTTTGTAGATGAGATGATGAAGACTCAGAGTCTTTCCCAATCATCTGTTCCGTAAGTGGAGGATCTGCCCTTTAACCTGAGTCTGAGGACTGCCCTGTCTTTTTGAACAAAGCCCATCAAGAGAGAGATTATCTGTTTATTTAAAGATGGATAGATAGTACCTTTATCAGTTTGGTCATAGGTCAAAATTGAGAAAGAAAAATTGACAATAATTACTGGCTTCGGGAAATTGTTCTGAATGCTCTGGATAGCAAATTGAATTTGGGTAGGAAGTAAAATTATTTGGTAATTTCCAAGTCAATTCTTTTAAAATAATTTAGACATTTCAGAATTGATTTAATGGGTTGCATATTCAATGAGTAGCATGACCGAACACCTTTGTAAGTACCGAAACAACTCATTTGTCTGAGGATGGGGAAGAAGACTCTACTTTCTATGATATTCTAAAAAAAAGTTAAAATAATATATACCTCACAATGTATTAGTTTTTATGCTAAAGAACAGCTTATTTAAATAAAGCTAGGCAGAGTCATAGTGCTTTGCATACAAATTTCAAAAGCATTCTTAAGATACCTGTGTAGTAGGATTTTCCTTGGGCTGCCAGCTCCTAAATCATGACACTGAGACTTATTTTTAACTATGAAAGCTTAGCCTTAGCTTAGGCTTGTCCCACTGGCTCTTATTACTTAAATTAACCAATATTTTTAAATCTGCATTTTAACACATGGCTTTTACCTCAATCCCATTCTGTGTGTTCAATTTGTTGTGCATCTCCACAGCAGCATCTCCTATGTGCCCAATTATTCTCTTCCTCTCGTTACCCAGAAGTTCTCCTTAACCACTTCCTGCCTAACTATTGGGCATTCAGCTCTTTATTAAACCAATCAAAAGATGCCTTGACAAAGACACACCTTCACAGTATACAAAAAGATTATTCCACAACATACCTGGATATATAACACAGAGATGAAGATTTGATAATCACAACAAATCTACCAAAACTCATTAATAAATTCATAGACAGAGAGAGTAGACTTGTCCCATGTCTTAATCTGTTTGTAATTTGTTGTTGGAAATTTAAAATAACTGTAATCGAAATATTTAGTAACAAATTGAAGTTTATTTCTCTCAACTCTGAGAGATGGAAGTTCTATACCAAGGGGCAAGAAATAGATGGGTCTTCTTGTTGTGTCTCATATGGTGTAAGGTGGGTTGAAGAAAAACCCAGGCAGCCTATAGTCTAGTGAAGATCTTACTCCTTCACGAGGGAGTGGTGCTCACAGCTTAGTCCTTAAAGGCATCGAATCCCAGCATTAGCTCATTGTCAATACATGGATTTCTCAGGATGATACATCTAAGTCGTAGCACTGGGGACTAAAAGTAAGGGCTGAGACTGTTGGCTATAAACCTGCAGAGGCAAGGAGAGATTCCCACTAACCAATTCATATGAAATATCTGTCTGCTCAGCTGTCTTCTGAAGTAGATTATTATATACATTTTACAACTAAAACCAAGGCCTATGATGGCTAAAGTATTGTCCCAAGAACACATAGTTTATAATAGATTAGACCAACATTTAAGCTCTGAAATGCTGATTTCAAATATAAAACTGCTAAATACAGTTGAAAATATGATAGTATCTTACTTAGGGTTTCTATTGCTGTGAAGAGACACCGTGACCACAACGACTCTTATAAAGGAAAACATTTAATTGGAGCTAGCATACAATTCAGAGATTTAGTCTATTAGATGGTAGATAAGTGGACAGGATGTTGGACAAGGAACGGAGAGTTCTGGATCTAACGTGAACATAGGATACCTCAAAGCCCACCTTCACAATGACACACTTCCTCCAATAAAGCAACAACTCCTAATAGTGCCACTCCCTATGGGGTTCATTTCAAACCATCACAGATAGCCAGGGAGGTCTGGGCATCTATATTCTGTACATTCTGTTGTGGACCCAGGAAGAGCAACCTACCTCAGAGGTTTTGTGTGGCACCAGAAAGAAAGAAGAGGACGGGTATCTGAGAATGGCATGGGCTGTCAATGCTGAAAGGCTTTTCGGTAAACCAGACCTCCTCACGTTTTCCTCTGTAGTTCCCTTCCAACATGCTTTGGTGTGACTTGGGGAGGGGATTATATTTAATCATGAATCTAAGCCAGGGATGACACGTATCAACACAGATCTTAACTGAAAGGTGACAGAAGCTTCCTCGAGTTTCACACTAGCTCTTTTCTAAAGAGTAATGAGCCTGGCAGAGAATCCTGACTAACGGGTGGCATGGGAGGGGGAGTCGAGTATAATTTAGGGGATTAAAATCCACAAATTCTAGAAAACATGTACTGTCTCCTATTACTACTTAGGGGGTTCCCTTTGAAAAACCCAGGTAAAAAGACAATGTTGGGCAAGATCCTGCAGCCAGGAGTTTTTCCACATACATTATGATGACTCACCCATCTGCTAAAACTAGTATGTCGATGACATTGTGTTCAAGTATTCACTTCTATTTTCTCCTTCAATAGCTTTTAAAGTTATTTATCATGGAATCTTAAAGATAGGAGAGCTAGAGCCATAAAATATAACTATTCTATTGATAGAAGTTTTGATGCTTACGACCCAAGTGAGGAGCATATTGTCCTTTGTGGAGGAGCTCTCATGTTTTCCTCTGAGAAATGGTACAGCCAGGCCTCTAGCAGAGAGGACGAGGGTCTGTGTTTCTGTAGCAATCTGCCTACTTTGGTCATTGTTGATGAACATCATACTGTTGAATGGCCATCTTCCAGAGTTATCTCTTTGAATGAGGCTCTGTAGAAGGTGGGAAAGAGGTCAAGCTTGACATAGGGAAAGACCTAGAACACTAATGGCCTAGAATACAAAGAAGGATTAAGGAGGGCTAACTGAGCAACAATTAGTGGGAATTTCTTGACAGTTCACAAATGCTGGAAGTCTGCAGGTATCAGGGATGCATACTGAAGCAAACGAGTAAGAAATGGTCTAACCAGAGTGCCTCGCACTGGGCCCCGGTGTCTGCGCTCTGTGCGCTGGCACCCAGTTTGTGAGCTTCGGGCAAGGGACTGGAGGTTAAAATATACAGAAACACACAGACAGAGAGACAGCGACACGGGTCATCCTTGAATTCCCCAAGAATGCTTCTTTATTGTGTTCAGGGGCAGATTATATAGAGATAGCCACGCCTCAGCCAAACCCACCAGAAACCACTCTCCTGCCATCAGCAACTCCTGAAGGTCTCGTACTCAGAGCAGCTGTAGGCACTCAGATCAGGGGATAACAAGAAATTCAGGATCTGGGGTCTCACTGCTCCCAACACCAGAGCAGAGCACAACACTGTGAGAACTGCTCTCCAAGCTGTACTGAATAAAATAAACAAAAAAAGGAGGCAAAGAACTCTTCCTAACAGATTCATATTGACTATAGTGTGAAGGTGCCAGATCCTGCATATCAGCGACTACAAAAGGGGTGGTTATTCAGGCCAACTGGGCTCAGCAATAACTCAGCTTTGTTGGATGAACTCATTAAAGTAGGCCTGATTTCTCCTGGTTTCAAGTTTTTGTTTTGCTTTTTTGTTTGTTTGTTTGTTGCTTTGTTTGTTTGTTTTGGCCATTTTTAAACTTCTGTTTTCCCTTGTCCTCATTATTTATCTACTTTCTTGGGTTCAAAAGCCCATTTTTTTTATTAAGCTATCTAGTTATCCCTAAGCATAAGACAATAATTCTGCAGCTTACTTCAGTTAATACACTTCTATAGGATTTGCTTCCTTATTAGGAAGCCCATGAGTTTCATCTGACTTCATATCTGAAGTGCATTGACCTATAAAGATAGATATTCTAAGCTTAATTCACTGGGCCAGACTTCCCCCATCATCACTGGCTGTGATGCTCCACCTGTAACCTGCTTCCAGTATGCGATAGATATGCTTTCAGGACTTGCCCCTTCCTTCTTTCTTCTTCCTTCCTTATATATGACCTCAGTATGCTTGGCCATGACTATTAAGACTGAAATCAAGAGTTTCTTGAAAAGCCAACAATTCCTTGGAGTATACACCTGAATGACACTCAGGCTGAGTCTTGAAGAACAGAAGGCATTTGTGAGATTAATATTGGGAGGGGAGGGCCCAATAGACACATCAAATGCAAGAGTTATGAGATAGTGGTGATAGTATAACCTGGAATCAAGATGCAAGTATTCAGAATAGCTGGAGGGTGACATGGGAGATGAAGAATGTTGGAAGATGACATGAAGTAAGGGATGAGATGGCATCAGAAGGAAAAATGCAGGTCTAAGGATTTAGAACTCTGATGTAAAGATAATGGGAAATACCTAAATATTTTTTAAGTGGATTTGGCGGAATTTCATTTATCTTCAGAATCACCATTTAGATCGTAAGTGGGAGGAGGAGATTGAGTATGTAAACCAGAACAGCAGGTAGGAGATTGTTGCAGGGGCTGAAGAAATAATGAATCCACAGAAAATGACAGTGAGAAAAAAGACGAGCTGCATGAAAGAAGAGAAATATGGAGGCATAATTAATGATCCCTACAGGGTTAGTAGATAACAAAGGTGTGCTTGTAGGAGAAATCTGGAATACGATGAACTTCTGTATTAAGTAAAACAATCCATTCTTTTCTAGCCAGGAACGAAGCCAGAGCCAGAATGTCTGTGATGATGTGGCTCTGGTACGATTCAGGGATGACCTATAGGACCGCAGAGGGTATAGAACAAAGGAGAACATAAAAGCCAGACCTTGCAACCAAAGTTTCAACACAAGTAGCTCAGCAAAAGATTTAATGGAAGAATGTGACCTGGGGACCTGAATATTCTAAGTTGGAAACAGACTTGGGAAGTTCTCTGTGAATCTCTCTCATGTGAGAGAAGAGATGATTAATTAGAACTCAGCCATACTAATGAAAAGTACCCACTGACCTATCTATCAGAGACACTCAACAAGTAGCTGAATTTGTGACCTGGCATGAGAGTCCCTTATGTAAGACTGAATCTGTCCATAGGGAAATACGAGGTCACCCAAGAGGAGCTCAGTATTCTCAGGATGTCCTTGTGTCCTCTTTGTTTTCTGTCCCCTGCGATCGTTCATGTGCTGCTGAGGGATTGGAGGTGGGGTGAGGGCTCCTGTAGCCTCTGCTCCTTACACTGATCCACTCACAGCTCCTCCAGAGTCCCTGCAATCCTGCTTGAGCCGCCTTTTGCTGTTTTGATCCTCTCTATGCCTCCCCTGCAAGCCTTCAATTATCTCTCAGCTTTTCTGAGTCCCTCAAATCCCTTAAATCTCTGTTGTGAGATGCACACTATTCTTAGTAGGCGTGCCCCCTTTGAAGTCAATGGGAACTTACAAACAACAACAATAAAAAACAAACATGGTCCATCTGCCATGAAAGGCTGATGCAATTAGGGGGAAAAACTAGGAGTGGTGGTTTTAAGAGAACGGTATCTCTTCTTTGTAAAAGTACCATTTAGCCAAGATCTTAGGTCTCATTGTTTTCTCAACCACTTCTACTTTTTTATTTTAGTCTAGAGTGTTCTCCATTAAAAAGTGATTTCACCTGAACTACTCAAAATAATGCTAAAAATTGCACATACACCCACGCACCCCAAATCAGATTCCGTGATTAGTAACTGGGGGCAAAGAGAAATTACTTTCCGTGTGCATTTTAAAAGACAGAATCTCGTACACAGTTATTACAAATGGTTGCAAAAGGTCATACAGAGCCCACTCAAAGCAAGGCTTAGAGTCATGGGTTGACTATGACTTTAATATACTTTTATTAAAAGCACTCATAAAACCATATGTTACATCTGAAGAGTTGAGTATCTATCCACTATAGTCTAGACTTGCATTGTGCTCTGTGAGCAAGAGCCTTCAGTAATTCCTAAGTATAAAAGACAGAAAGATGTCTGAGAAGGATACTGAGTTTGGAAAGCCAGAGGCCTGGTTCTCCAGTGAGAATTCTGTTGGATTATTTGGAGGGGTGGTAGACATGCCTGTGTGCACATACTTGTTCTAGGAGGGAAAAACATCTTTAGTCTTTCTATGCTGCAAGACAGCATAGACTTTTGTAGATGAGAAAACCAAGGCTATAGCAGGCCAGGTCTTACCCTAGTGGAAAATAAATAGCAGAAGATAGCTTCAAATTTATTCATAGGCTTAGCCTTTTCAGAGCCTTTTTAAAGTGTTTGTGGGAGTGGAAATTAGTGTGCCTATGGCAGTAAGTGTAGAGGTTCCTCAAAAACTGATGGTATAACTGCCACATGATCTAGCTATCCCACGTCTAGGTATATGATCGAAGGTATCTATGTCAGCACACAGTGGAGATGCCTGTATACTCATGTTTATTAGAACACTATTTCCAACAGCCAAGTTAGGGAGAGTCTGCCTCGGTATCTGTTAACAGCTGAGTAGATACAAACAATGTGGTCTTTTATACGGCCACAAAGACTAATGAAATTATGTCATTTCCAGGAAATGGATGGGTCATCATGTTAAGTGAGTTAAGCCAGACTCAGAGAGACAGATACTGTATGTTTTCCCTCATGCAGGCAATCAAGGTTTAAAACAAGCAAGATATGGCTGTTTGGGGAAAGAAGGGGAGACCATCATGAGAGACAGGAGGAACTTCAGAGGGGTTAGTAAATGTGATCAAAGTACAATATACACATGCATGAAAATGTCACTAGGAGACTCGTTTTGTTTAAAGAATGCATACCCAAAAGGACAACTAAGTCCTTTCTTTATACACAGCTGTATCCTCACGGGTGGCCTCGTATTTACAAAGCACATGGACTTAGCTTTGTAGAGCCTCAGTACCTACTTTGTCTGCATAGGAGAATTTGTGTACAGAGTTGGTGGTCATATGCAATGAAAAAACGCTTGATTAAGTGTCTTCACAAATGAGCTCAACCAACTGCACATGCATCTGAACTCAGAACCTTGGATGTGAAGTAGCTTACCATCTCGAGTGGAATAATATGGACAGATAAGTCACAGGAGCCTCCCCACCCCCACCCCAGAAACCCTCTATGTGCAGAAGAGGTTTTCTGCTTTGTTTCTCCTAGAAGATGCTCTTTGTTTTTACACAGTTCTTTGGTTGGTTCTGTAAGGATGCCTAATGCTCATTCACTGCAGAAAGCAAGGTTCTTAAACTTCTTTCTGTACTTTAATTTTTAACTAATGGTTCAAAGACGTGTTTAGTTAACTTACACCACTGTTTATCACTATGCTGCTTCAGCAGAAAACCTAGTAAGGAACATTAATTATCAAATGTGCCAGTTTTGTGACCATTAAGTACCTCATTAGATTCTGTTTTGGAAACTGCATTTATGAGCATCTTTATAGAAAAGAGCATAGCGTGATTGGCACTGCTTAACCAGAGCACAATCTAAAGCAGAATCACTGATTTAATACGGCTCTTTTTTATTGTTATACAGCAAAACAACAAAATGATTATTTCTCATTGGAGGCATAACTTTAAAAAAATTACAAGCTCAGCTTGCAAGCCCTGGATATGGTTTAAGGAAACAAACAACAATCTTCATGAAAACCTCACTTTGCAGACTGGGTGCTTGGGTGTCTCTTGAAGATCAGCCTGTAACTTCTGTTTTGTCTTTAAGCTCCTCCTTGGAATGGAGAGTCTTGTCTACACCTATCATCATCCCCCATCACTGTGTCTGCTGGAATGTGGGCAAAGCTGGTCTCTGTTGACAGGTTTTATATCATATCTTCCTTATAGGCCTTGATTTCTCAGTTGTTAGCATGAAAATCTGATTGGCTTCAACTGTGAAAGAACTAGAAGAGAAAAAAAAATTAAAACTGTTTAAAATATATGGGACAGCCCGAGCTTTTCTCCATTAGAAAGACTATAACTGAAAAAAGATTAAACACAAATTTGTTTTGCTTTTAAACCTCCTTAAGAAGCACCTATCCCACCTGATCGTATAAATTCCAATGGAACACGATGACATGCAATTACTAATCTCCGTGTACACAGCTATGCCTCAGGGACCTGGCGGTTCATATTTTACTGTTCTGTAATCAAATACAAAACTAATGAGCAAAAATATGCTTCCCCCAATAAATTCTCAGCACCTGGACAAGTGTCTGACAGGGAAATGGAGGATGCACACAGAAAATTCATTCTATGAAGCTATTAAAGTGTTATACTTGCCAACAAGTGTTCATTAAACAAGAATGAAGGATCTTTACACCAGTTTCCTACCAAAGGCTTTTTAATATTTTAATGGAGAGTAAAGACTATTTATCTGAACTCTGATCAGTTAATGTTCAGATCTGTTATGGAGAAACAAGGAGTCCTTTATAATACTTTCATAAAAATCCACTTTGCAATGCTTCAAATAAAGACACAGGACTGTGAAAGATTATGCTGTGCATAAAGAAAATCAGTACCATTTTGAGATTATATGGTTATCCCTGGAACTCCTTAGTACATTAGAATCATGCTGTATTTTTATTTAAAAAGTGGTTAACAAAATCCAATATACAAATGGAAAATGGGATTAGAGATGGCATCCCAGCCATGTGACTTCATCCAGACTCCAAAAAGCAACCAGCACACTTAATGAAGCAGAGAAGGAGAACAGAAGGCTCATCTGGCATCTGGGACTTGGAGAGAAGAAGGGAAAAAAAGAGGACAGGATAAGAGTAGGGGAGAGAACAGAGGGAAGGGGAAGGGAAGAAGAAGGGGGCAGAAGAGGGGAGCTAAGGAAAGAGGAGGAGCGGGGAGGGGAAGGGTGAGACCACAATATTAATGTGTAGCTATGAGAACTGCTTTTCAAACAAGAATTCAGATAGTTATATTTCTGCTTTGGAGTCAAAGGATTTGGATACATACAAAAGTGATGCGAAATGGAGACAATATAACCAGTTATAATGTAGTGTCCTGGAACTATGTTTAGATGCCAGTATGGCAATCATATTCATTTTCATCACTTAACTCCACTATACATGCTTATATTTGTGCATATGTAGAAATATGCAGATGCATAGATAAGCCTGGTGACATACTTTAACAGTTATTCCCACTTGGTGGTACTGTTTGGGAGAGTTATATAATGTAGGAGGTCCTCCGCTGAAGAAAGTATATCATGGGGTTCGGATTTGAGGTTTGACTACTCAAATGACTACTTCCTGTTCCTGCTTTCTCTATTTCCTGTGTGTGGATGAAGTGCAATTAGCCAGTTTTGTGCTCTTGCCTCCAGGCCTTTCCTGCCTATTACTATGTCTTTCCTACCACAATGGACCATAATCCCCCTGGAACTGTAATCCAAAATAAATATGTCTCCTCTACCCTCATGGTATTTTACTACAGCATCAGAAAAGTAACAGATGCGTGTGTGTTTATGCACAGACATACAGCACGCATTAACATAGGAATATTGTAGCAAACAAACAGCACAGAGGCATGGATCTTGACAAAGGATATTGGGTACATTGATAGCTTTCATGACTTCATGCCCTGTATTAATATCTGCACGTGGTAAATTTAGGCTGTGCTGCCTTGAATGTAATCAAGCCAATAAACAAGGCAGGCAATGCCTCTGGTCTCATGTAACTTTTTCAAAAGAATATATTGAAGAGACCTTTCCCCTCCCGCCCTTCCTTCTCTTCAAAATGCTTCATGAAGTCCAAGCTTCTTAGAAAGTTGCCAAATGCCAGAAACCATTTTCCTAAGTAACTTTCTGCATAGGCAGAGGTAGGGGGGCACTGCCAGTGATTCCAGCTCCTGATTCATAGTTCTTAGAAAAGTCAGATGTTTATAGGCAGATATTCCAGCAACAAATTAAGGACACAAGGAACATGAAATAGCACAGCTCATCACCAATTCAGATTCTTTGAATCTTAGCTTCCAAAGTGGTTGGAAGCCCCAGAGAAGAGTGCCTGCTTTAGGGGACATGAGTTGTAGAAGAGGCCGCTGTTGGCAGCTCGTTCCCTGTGGAACCTGCAAACGTTATTTAACCTGTGGCTTTATTGCTTAGGTAACTAAGATTAGAATACATGCCTAGAAAAGAGCAGCGGACATAATGAGGATATTTAGGATATTTTGCTTCACTCAGACAAATTGCAAAAATTATGGTGAAAAACCTCACAGTGTTCCTGTAAACTGTCCCCTTGTCCCAGAGTTTCCTCAGAATGAACAAGTGAAGCTAGGCAGCTTAGAATCTGTCCCAGTCTGTCACAATCTGCCTGCTCTGCATGTCTGCTGGGGTTGTGTGGACTATAGGGATCCACGCTTACTAAATATGGGAACAAGATCATAATTATTGTCTACTTTCATTTGTTTGGTGTCTTAAAAATGAGTTTAACATGGATTCTAAGGTACCCCGGAAGATCTTCCATTTGGAGCTTTAAGCTTACACTAAAGATTTGCGGTGACTTCATACACCATCGACCCTGAATGTGGCTATCCTGTCTTTGGTCCCAGAGGAGAATAGAGAGTTCAAGGAGTTCTTGTTCTTTTTATATGTGCATGTATGAATATATGTATATGGAAAGAGAGAAGGAGCAGGATTTGGATTAATTAACTTGACATTCGGCCCAAATGATCTACATAGGTTCTAGGGAAAGCATATTTATAGACCTTGGCTTTAGTTTCTAAGGAGAATTTGTAACCAAATCAGGAGAGCTGCCAAGGTCTTTGTTCACAAAGTCATCCAGCTGTTATCAGTGAGGTACAGTGAGGCCCTAGACTCCACATCTGCACCAAAACCTTTCTGGAGCTAACAGACTCCCTAATAACCTATGGGCAGGTTGCCTTCCCCCCTGAAAACCCAGCAGGAAGGCCAGTGCTATGTCCATGATAAACAGAAAATGCTGATGTTTCTTCTTGTGATACAAGAGGTCTTTGTACTTTATACAGGCTGGTAAAACAATGGCTAATGATTTAGAAAACCCCACTACCAAGAAAGTTCTTGTTAATATGGGAGAAGATGGGCAAGAGGTATTGTGTGTGTGTGTGTGTGTGTGTGTGTGTGTGTGTATGTGTATGTATGTGTATATGTGTGCATATGTGTGTGTATGTGTGTGGTGTGTGTATATGTGTATGTGAGTGTGTGTGTGCATGTATGTGTGTGTATGTGTGTGTATGTGAGTGTTAAGTGTATGTATGTGTTTATGTATGTTTGTGTATGTGTTTGTAAGTGTATATATGTGTTTGTGTGTGTGTGTGTATGTGTGTGTGGAACTATCTTGTGGAATGATAAAAACTGAGTTCAGTTTTATGTACTTAGCTTGTTTATCAGACACTAGGAGTGGCCCGTGGTTTGCTCTGTGCCTCTCACCATTCTATCTAAGTGCTTTTGAATATTACCTTGCTGAACTTTCTCAGGTCATACAGTGCCATGGATCTTTTTTTTTTTTTTTCTGAAACCTGGAGTAGAGATAATGCTGTCTCTGTACATTGGCATGTCTTGCCTTATAAGGAAACGTTTGACTGCACTAGATGAAACTCATAAAAGCTAATGAACAGTCCTCCTTAATACACATTTCTTCTTTCCTGTTTGGACTTGAAGTGACAACATTACAGAAACACCCTGCAGGTTTTTTATCTAAATAGCATCCTATAAAACAATGTCCTCTTGTCAGTCACCACTAATTCAGTGCAGTCAAAGCTATAAATCTGTCCAAAGGCCAGCACAGTGCTTAACTTGGCACATCACTAATAAAATTAGGAATGCAGGTTTATTACATGAACCTTAAGTAGGTTTGGCGAAGATATTAAGATTTTTGCTTATGGCAACCGTGGCTAATGTGGATTGGTATTTTCATTACAACACACCCCACAGCACTTCTAAGTAGCAGCTCAGGTTTCCGAATTAGACAATAACCCCCCCCCATACCCACTCCTAGGTGCTGCAGCTGGAACCCCCCCCTCCAGTCTCAAAAGCCTCATGCACTTTAGAGTACTCAAGGATGGGAAAGACTTTCAATAATGCTAATTCGGCTGAATAAAATTAGAGCAAATTAATTAATACTTCTATTAACGTAACCTGATTTCACTTTGTTCGAGAACAGAAGCACTTATAGGCTTTTAACATGCGCTCAGAAATATCATTTCAGCCTGGGGCAATTTTGAGAAGTGATTTATACGCAGTTGCAAATACCTCTGAAATGGTAAGATTGAAGAAGGCTGAATGTAGATGAACCAAGTTGTCCTGCGGTCTTCGGTTATTTTATTTTTACTATTTTTTAATTATGAAAGAATAATAAATACGTTCTCTCGCCTGAGTTAACACTTAACACAATGGCTTATATTTGCATAGTGACTTTGCTTACAAAATGGCCTCAGCTGCCTTCTGGTGTCTGCTCTCAGTATGATGATGGCGGTGCAGGCAGGTGCCGTTACCTCCATTTTGCACAGACCTGAGTTGAGACCGGCACCCAGTTTCTTCCTTGTATCCAGCCCTTCACTGTGAGCACTTAGACTCTCAGAAAATGTTGTTGCAGCCCTTTGCTCCTCCTACCCCCTAGCAACACACACAGAGAAGTGTGTGTTCGTTCACCTACATCTCTGTAGTCCCCCTGCTTCTATTGTCCTAACCCATCCAAGGACTCCTTGTCTCTTCTCTTCTCAGTGACACAGACCCTGCAAGATTTCCTTTCCTTCCTTCCCGTGCTTGTTGAGGTTGCCCACAATGGCACCCTGTGTACTAAGGCAGCTCTGTTAAGATATCAGGGAAGCTGTTCAGCAGAGAGGAAGTAGGGAGCTCTCTTTAGCATACTGCAGTCTCAGAAAAAAAAAAAGATGGGCAAAGTCACTAAAGTTCACTTCATGAAAAATACAACACACCACAGAGAGCAAGTATGATTGATGCCCGCAGAGCAAACTGTTTATCAGACAAACACATTTTGCAAACTTTGACATAAATTGTTAAGTTGCCTTATCGCCCAGACAATGCGACACTGGCGCGTCTTTGTAGGAACTTCCCCCAAACTCTTTAATGACCTCTAAAAAGCTTTATCTTATCGTGATCTGATTTGCTACCACAATAAATCATTTACAAATAGCGTTTAAAAAAAAGAGAGAGAAAGAAAGAAAACTGGCATTAGAAATATGGATTCATTTTCCAAACATGAGAAAGCTCAGCACCGGGCTGGCTATTGTGCCGTGGTGAAGGCATGACAAAGCGCTCAATATGCCTGGTGCTAAAAGATTCAACAGGACGGAGCTGCAGCCTCTTCAGATCTAATTGGAGGCTAATTACACATTTGGTAAATCACGCAGGCACTTTCATTTTCTTTTTTTCCCCCTGTTTTCTGACTTTTATCACTTACAATGGGGGTGGGAGCTGGAAGGGAAGTTATATTGTTCAATTTCTATTCTGTCTGATGTTTGAAAATTAACATGGTATCTGGAGGTGGTGGTGTCCAACCACCAATCAGCACACTGGTGCTTAGATCTCTCTGCTTTCTATAATCCAATTTGATTCCATTAACTCTGTGAAATTAACATTTATTGAACACCTACTATGAGCCAGACAGTGTACTAGATATTAGGAACGTGAAATGAGCAAGGTGTTCTGGTCCTTAATGGACCTTTATTGTGGTAAATCACACTCAATCGGTACATTGCCTTTTTCACCTCTAAAATAACAGAATTAGCCTATGTCCTTTGTAGATGCTTCTAATTTCAGTTTGGCGACTGATGGTTTTATGTTGCTGAATCTTCTCCCTTTTCTCCTTTGCATACATTTTCCATTCTGTTTCTCTCAGCTGTCTATGCTGGAAGAATACCCGTGGGATCTCCTGCCCTCTGGTTCTTTTCCTGTTTAGCCAATGGAGAGCACCAGGAAAGATGTCAAAATATTCATTCTTCTGACTCACACACTGAATTGCCAGTTTGACTTGGTCCGGCCATGTAAGTGGATCGATGGTCCCTGAGTTTTCAAGGTGGCCTGTCTGTTTAACCTCCTTTAGTGGTCTGGACCTGCCCCCCTCCCTACCTACATGGCAGGCTACTGTAAAGCACCACCATTACTGCATGCTGATCATGGCCTCCTCCCATCTGCACACTACTTCTTAAGCAGTTCTCTGTAAAGTAAATTACCTTCAAGTTTTTGAAACTTCTAAAAACTTTTAGTATAATTTTAGTAATTCTCTAAGAATTTCATGCATGCATGAAGAATATTTTGATCATATTCTGCCCCTCTCCTCCTTTTAACTCCTTCCAGAGTCAAACCCCCTGCCCCTAATTTTGGTTCTTCTTTTTATTATTTTTTAAATCCACTAACAGCCAATTCCTGCTGCTCATATATTTATAGCTATATGGCCATCCACTAAAGCATAATCTATGTATTAGGGGCCACACTCTTTGCTGTGGAACACTGTTCTCATACTTTGTAAAGATTTGTCACTTGTATTGGTTTAATAAAACACTGATTGGCTAGTAGCCAGGCAGGAAGTATAGGTGGGGTGGCCAGAACAAGAGAATTCTGGGAAGAGGAAATGTTCAACCTGTAGTCGTAACCCAGACACGGAGGAAGCAAGATGAGGATGCCTCATGGTTAAAGGTACCAAGCTACATATGTGGCTGACATAGACAAGAACTATGGGTTAAGATGTAAAATATAACAGTTAATAAGAAGCCTGAGATAATAGGCCAACCAGTTTATAATTACTGTAGGCCTCTGTGTGTTTCTTTGGGACTGAATGACTGTGGGACCAGACTGGACAGAAACCCCTGGCCACAATTTTTCCCACCCCTAAAAACATTAGGTGTCAACAGTCCTCAACTAGAGGTGGGAGTTCATGAGACCCCTCCCCTCCGTGATGGTGTGTTCACTGGCTTGATTTAGTGCAGACAAGCAAATGGTCTAAATTCTTAAGTGTTGTCTGTTGCCTTCTAGAACTCACTTGTAAACCATATGAGTAATATCAATCAACTGAAAATAGTTTTGAGTCTTGAAGAGAAGAAATCAACACGAAATAGAAATGTACAGGACAATTGGAGAATATATCTATCCTTATAATAGCTTGACCACTTTCCTTTCCAGAGAAAAGACAGTCTAATGTTTAATCTTTTTCTTCTGTCTTGTGATAATCCCACATAATGTGAAATTGAACCTCTTAACAGATTTCTAAACACAGTACTGCTAATTGTAGGCTCCATGTTAAATAGCTGTGCCCTTGAGCTTACTCATCTTAGATCTTTATGATAGTTAATCAGTAACTTCCCCTTTTTCTTCTTTCTAGAAACTTCTGTCAACTATTATTCTAGTTTTTACCTCTGTGTATTTAGCTTATTTTAAAAATACCTTGTTTAGATTATGTCAGGAATGCTGTCCTTTGGTGGCTAGCTTATTTCATTAAGTGTTATGTCCTGAAAGTTCATCCACGTTGAACAGCAGAAAACTTCCTTCTTTGTAAGGCTGAGTAACGTTCTGTAGTATGAAAATTCATGCACTATATGCTAAGTTTTTGGTCAGTAATGGACTGTATAATGATGTGTTTCTTTAAGATTATTATCATCACTTTCTGCTGTAAACCTCTTCATGATGATCCCACACTGATGGTGAAGGGACACATGATTGGACTGGGGATACCACATTCTCTCTCTGTCTCTGTCTGTCTCTGTTTCTGTCTCTCTGTCTCTCTGTCTCTCTGTCTCTCTGTCTCTGTCTCTCTCTCTCTCTGTCTCTCTCTCTCTCTCTCTCTCTCTCTCTCTCTCTCTCTCTCTCTCTCTCTCCCTCCCTCCCTCTCCCCACTGCAGGATTACATTACACAGGCAAGACTAACATCATCTAACTCACACACCTCTTACATAAATATCCTGAGTTCTGGGATCACAGACCCCCCCCCCTTTACCTATAAAAAGATGTATAGGTTGTTTCTACATCTTCTCTATTGTAATCAGTGCCTAGGTGAACATGGAAATACTACCATCTCTTTAAAATTCTCATTCTGACTTTTAATTTAATGGAACTTACCCACGGAATCTGGTGCTATAATGAAGAGCCATACCTTCATGACTCCCTTTGCTGTATGTTGTAGGTTCAGGTGGACTGTAAAGAACATTCTTGGACATGACAGCTGGGAGGTGGGACTCAGACAGAATACATATTATCCTGCATAATCTCAAGTGGTTCTGCCAAGTTTCTCAATCTCATTTTCAGTTCCAACGCTGACTTCTTGAATGTAGAACAACTGCCTGGCTTGCAACTTCTCCACCTTTGGATTTACTCCTTAGTTAATTCAGTGTCTGGGGAAGCTGGTAGGTTCACAATGAGAGGCACCAACTCCTCACTAGCATCATGTGACTATGATCACAGGTAGAGGCAGAGACAGCTGAGATAGGTCCCACTCTATCCTGTGGGTTTCAACATGTGTTGGTGAGTTCTAATTTGTTCTTGACATTCTTCCCCTAACATCCATCTTGTTGTCAACTCCCTGACCCAGGGGAATTCTCAACTAAAATATAAAGCAGGCTTATAGCAACCATTAAGTTTTTATACTTTGATTTTGTAATAGCAAATTTCTACATTCAACTCATTTCTCACTATTGCATTGGTATTTAGACTCATGTATCACGAAACATTTTGGCTAATGATGTGCTATACATAAAATAGTGTCTCCAAAGATGACCTCTCCTAAGAATATCACAGATATCAAAGTTTTCATAGTTATTCTATAGTATAATTAGTCACCTAATATTGTATTTCCTAGAATTTGTCCTTGTTAATATAACTGTATATTAACATGTGTACCAATAAATAGATCTTTGTATAATTTTTTATCTTTTATCTCTCTGCCATCAATTTATCTATCATGTCTATTATTTATCATCTATCTATCTATCTATCTATCTATCTATCTATCTATCTATCTATCTATCTATCTATCTATCTATCATCTAATATTTTTGCAACATATAGCCCCATAATGTGTATATATATACACTATATATATATATTTCCTGTCTATACACAAGACATATTCATATAAACACATACCTTAATATTTCTGCTCTCTAATTAAAGAATAACTGATATATTGATCAAGGCATTTTTTGGTAAAACTAGGCTTCAAGCATAGCTTCTTTAAATTGGATCTACTATTTTTGTTGACAACCAAAAACTCATCAACCAAGGACAAAGATCCTAATATCCTCCCAAAGTTCTCTTGTTTCCCTAAAATAGCTTATTTGGCAAATGGACATAAAAATGAATAAGAACTTTTTTAGTGGACAATGACACACATCTCCTAAAGAGATAAATGAACACACCACTGGCTTGCTATCACATGTGATTAATTCTGTGTATCGACCAGCAAGGACCATGAGGTGGGTGTGTCTGGGAGAGTGTTTTCAGATGTGATTGACAACTGTATGGATAGAAACAGGAAAGCTACCATCCTCAGTGCAATTAGCCATCACTTTATCCTCTGAGGCCCAAACACTGCATGAACTAAATCATCTCTTACCTTCTCTTGTTCTCAGACTGGGATCAACATCTCTAGCTCCTCTTGTTTAGACCTCAGAACTATATGAAATTACATCAGCCATGTGCACATGGCAACTCTGTGGAACCTCTCAGTCTCCTCTCTGATAGCAGAAAATCCTTTACAGTAAACTTTATATGCAGACTGAGTACCATTATCTGAAGTACTTTTGAGCAGAAGTGTTTCATATTCAGGATTAGCTTACTTGCAGGAATCTTAGGGTCAGGATCTAAGTCTAAACATACAATCCATATGTAGTTTTTGCGTGTATGTAAATACAATACTTTTGTGTGCATATTCACATTTATAGGTATGGACATGCATTGTGTGTGGGTAGGTGTGCATGTGGAGACCTGATGTTGACATAGGCATCTTTGAAGATTGTCCTCAGCTGTATTCATTGAGGTAAGTTCTCTCCCCAAACCCAGAACTTCTTGGTTCAGCTTATCTAGATAGCTAGCTTGCCCTGAGGATCCTCTTGCCCTGCCTCTTCAGTTTTGTGTTACTTGTAGCTTTCTTACTGTCCCATCTTCCTAGGACCTGGGTATCTAGGGTCTGGTGCTCATGGCTGTGGCATGATAGAGCCGTGTCCATGGCTCTATCTGCCCAGATTCTCATGCACATTTTGGATATGCTGTACACATACAGCCTGAAGGTGATGGCAAATAATTCTTATGGTAAAAAAACAACTAACTGGGATGAGGTCTTCAATATTCTCATTCTCTATTTCAAATGTTTATGAGGTAGAAAGGCATGAGGGACCCAGCGAAGGAGTGGCATGGCTAGCATAGGCCGTGGAAGGCTATTGACACAGGCAGACCTCCCCTTACTTGACATTCCCTCTTTTATTCTATTGACACAGGCAGACCTCCCCTTACTTGACATTCCCTCTTTTATTCTATTGACACAGGCAGACCTCCCCTTACTTGATATTCCCTCTTTTATTCTATTGACACAGGCAGACCTCCCCTTACTTGATATTCCCTCTTTTATTCTCCGTGGTGCAAAGGCCACGTGATTATGAACAAGTGATGAAACTCTTGCTTGGATAGAAGCAGAGTGTAGAGCCAAAGCTATAGGGATGTTTCTCTGGGTCACTGCTGGCGAGCCATATTTTTGTAAGAATGCCAAGTCTTGGAAATGACATTGGAGAGTTTGCACTCTGATTGTTGGTCTCCTAATCCTTCTTTCTAAATTCACACTGAAGTAAATACACTTTTGCCTAGACTTTTATTCTATTTTTGAAGAATAAAGTGTCAATCAAGGAAGTTGATAGCTGTATGATGAGATATGCTCTGAAAAGGAAATGAATTGTTTCAAGTACATAAGACTTATGAAAGTGCAAAGATTTTAAAATAGCCATAAAAGACTATTCCAAATAGGTAAATAGGGATATTAGTAGCATGAGATGGCTCCAAAGTCTAACAGGGAACCTGAGGATTATGATAGAGAGACAAAATATAAATATATGTCTTGGTTACTTTTATATTGCTAAAATATGACACCATGACCAGGGCAAATTGTAGAGGAAAGAGGTTATTTGGGGCTTACAATTTTAGAGAGTATGTTCATGGCCATCACAGCAGAGTATATGGCGGCCAAGGGGCAAGCATGATACTGGAACAGTGGCTGAGAACACCCTTCTTGAGACACAACCAAGAGACCCACAGAGAGAAAGACACTTCAAAGCCAACTTCTGTTGACACAGTTCCTCCAGCAATGCCACACCTCCTAATCCTTCCCAAATATTTCCACCAACTGGGGACTAAGTAGTCAAATATATGAGCTTTGTGGTGGCCATTTTCATTCCAACCGCAATAATACTTAGGAAAGAACAATAGAAAAAAGACAAATGGACCAATGAGAGGGATAAATAACAGAGGAGTGATGGTTGGATATGACCAGGGCAGGTTACAATCATGAACACAATGTTGTGAATCCCAACATTGTACACTGAACAGTTAACATAAAAAATTAATTCTAATAAAATATATGAGATGTACTTGATAGAAAAGGAAAGATCAAAGTATGCAAAAGGAAAACCCAGAAGAGGGAAAGGTGACAGAGGAAAAAGGCTAAAGTACCTGAGAATTGCTGAGAAATCGAGCTGAAACACTTCTGATTAAAATGCCTCGTGTATTAACAGCTAAGCAATATGTGAGGGAAATGCCCTGAACCTAGATATTTATAGGCAAGTTTAAAAACATCAGAGACAGGTAGTGCCTTGTAAAGATGTTAGAGAGGAAGCCTAGACCAGTAGAAAAGAAATCTGATGTCAGAATCCACTGAGAAGAAAAAAAAAAACATGGTCAGGAAAGCAGGGACTATATTTATTACACAACAAATGTGTTATACTGGATGGGAGAGCTGTGTTCTGTGTCTAAAGAAACATTGTCAGGTTCAGAAGATAGAGGTAAGGATGATGTTTGGAGCAGGGGCTTTTCTGCTTCAGTGTAGCTTGCATGTGGACTGCTTTTCTTCACAGTGCTCTCCTGTCTCAGTTCTAGAGACCTAGGGTTTTCTGTGTGAGACCTGTTTACCTCCCTGTACTCCGCAGGCTGGTCAGAATATTGCAGGTATTCTGAGTAACGTTTCCTGAATTTGATTTATAATAATCTATGATGCTTCTCCTTTGCTTAACATTTGATCAATGAAACCAATGTCAAATTTACTCAATAAACTATTGAAACTGAGTAAATCAAATGTGTATCTTCAATTAATATTTACTGTGGAAAGCACAAAGCTGAGATCCAATAAGAAAATCAAAGCTCCAGGGAAAATTCGGAAGCTACAGGGCTATGTAAAAACTCTAAGGTACAAAATATCTTTTAAAAGCAGTTATAAGCAAGAGATAAGCCTAACCAGGAAACTTAGGACTGCAGGAGAAAGTTTCTCTGGCCATGACCGAACAAGGCAGCGGTCTATGCGTACAGCAGAATTAGCAGAATACCATCAGGAGTTGTTTTATCATTACTTTTTTGTTTGACCAGTAGTATTTTATTTTACCCCCGAATTCTTGAGCTGTCTAGTTTCTGGTTCTTGATTACTCAAGCAGTGTCAGGTATGGGTTCTACTTCACTGAATGGGCCTTAAGTGAAATCTGATACTAATTGGTTACTCCCACAAGCTCTGTGCCCCCATTGGCACAGCCTATCTTGCAGGCAGGGCACCACTGTAGAACAAAGAGTTCATGACTGGCTTGGGAATTGGTAGTGTGTAGGTCTGAGCAATAGAAAAGATATTGAGATGGCTGATGCTGGTTCCCGAAAAGCATCTGAAAATTCTGAACTACAAACCACCCACATCTAATCTTAGCTTTTCAGTCAACTAAAATGCCCACACATTTTTAATTTTTTACCGTCCTTTAGCTGACAGATAACAAAAAGAAAACCTAAGTTATTTTGGATTAGTACCTTCAATTTGTTGCTTAATGTTTGAAAAAGAGAGAAGCAACCCTAAACAGCCTGACTTCCAAAATTTTTCCAGGAATTTTGGTTTATGGAATCAAAAGCTCAGGGTTTTAAAAATAAAATCATATCTTGCAAGCCAAATGCTTATATTGAGCAGTATAAAGTAAATTTGCCTCAATTTAAGATGGATAATCATATGCAGGTCTAGAGTCTTTATATTTTATAGCACTCCTTAATTCTGCATCTTCCTCCTGCACACAGTAGAGACATAAAATATTCCATCACAGTGTTTAGGAATGGCTCTGAAAAAGGAAGGAGGGAAGGAGTGAGTTCTTCCCAAATGGAATATACTTGCCAAATTCCCAACTGTATTAATGACAATTGACAATCCTAATTTCTATGTCAGGGTCACAAAACTGAAGATGTGATTGAGAATAACCAGAAACAATCCCAAAGGGAGGGGCCAAGCAAGGCAGCGAAGCTGCATTTTTCAGGGTCTCATTTCTGAAATAACTATTGCTGATAAAATGAACATTTTACTGCTAAATATCTGTCATGTTGCGTTTAAATCACATTGATTCCCACCTCTTTACCTTCGAAGAACAAATGTCGCCACTCCTGTAGCAGCTAAGGCATCCCCTCTCCTTTGAGCATCCCTGTGTTTAAGGTGCGATGTGGGATAGGCCTCGGAGATACACACAGACCTGTACACACATACACACAGAACCTACAGTATATGACTAATCATCATGGTTATCAAAAGTTAATGGACTCTGAAATTGATACAATTCCAATACTGCAGCTCATAAAAACCATAGTGATGTTTTATTGTGACCCACATCATTCACACTAAAAACCCACAGAGAATTGGGACAGGCTTTTGCATTTCTCCCGGATAGCTGCTCCACCCACATCATAGTGGATGTCTTCTTTTTCCTTGCAGTATATAGAGTGAGAAAACCCGCTCAATAATATTTAAGTGTCTAGCTCAGTAATGTTAAGTACATTTTCTTTATTTCATACTGTTTCCT
Source organism: Microtus pennsylvanicus (assembly GCF_037038515.1). Classification (NCBI taxonomy): domain Eukaryota; kingdom Metazoa; phylum Chordata; class Mammalia; order Rodentia; family Cricetidae; genus Microtus; species Microtus pennsylvanicus. Next base: position 76,660,338 of record NC_134585.1, read on the forward strand.
AGAACTGTCCATCACATAAATCAGAAACTTCATGTTCGTTAAGTCAGAAATACTTTCCACCCACTCTCCACTCCAGTGCTGCTGGCAAAAACTGTTCTCTTTTATACTTCAGGGGATTTGGCCTCGTGTAAGCATTTGTCCATTGAAGATATAAAACTTTGAACATCGAGCTCGCATGGTTTGTTCAAGTGTTTGTCAGCTCCCCTTCTGGCTTGCGGTTGAATAATATCTCATTGCACGGATATGAACATTTCTTAGTCTGCCATGGGCATATTGCTTGCATCTTTTAATGATTGTAAATGATACTGCCTTGAGTATGAGTGTGTAAAGTGGTCCAAACAGGATTTCAGCTGTTTTGGACATATACTTAGAGGTGGGACTGCTGGGTCATGAGGTAATTCCATTTAATGTTTATCAAGGGATTGTCTTTCCATTTTCCTGAAGAATTTTGCATTCTCAGGTAACAGTGCACGCAAGCTCCAATTTCTCTACATCTTTGCCAACACTGGTTATTTCGCCGTTTTGTTTTGATAGAAACCATTACAAAACATATAAAGTGGTTTTCGCTTTGCATTTCTTAATAATCAGTGATGGTATGCAACAGTTAATATGCTTGTTGTCCTGGGTATTATTTTTTATTAGAACAAGTAAGATATTAAGGATCAATGTTGATGTGCTCCATGTCCCAAGATTTTGGCACACCAATCAAAAAGTATTACCTTAGTTAGGGCTAGTACTTAGCAAAAGAAGTAAATCGAGAAATAACTACAACCCAATTGTTAAAGAGAAATCTTCCCACAGGAGTGCAGTGAAGACAGGGTGTACATATAAAAGCCTAATGAGTCTCCCGAGGCTTGGGGTTCCCTCCAAGAAAGAACTCTTGCCTCTCCACCTTTTCATCACAAGGCCATTTAATGCTACGTTTAATAAATATTTGTTGACAAATGAATAAGCTTGTTTTTCCTATATATGGTTTTCAAAAAATTTTTCCATTATGTCTTAATGCCTTTTGCCCCCTAAGCAATGAGCTTAGTGTGGATCAACACACTCCACTCCACTCTGAAAACAGTTGCCTTGGAAGAGGTGTGAATTTTCCTTAAAAGTGTGTTAACTTCAAAAGGCGACCTGGTGAGTGTTAAAAAATTAACACGTTTCAGTCAGTAGCCAAAACATCACCCCTGGATCTGTGAACCTCGAGCTGCACTGGTAGACTGAATTGACTCTGGCTTAGATGCCAACCAAGTCATCACTCAGCAGTAACCTGGACCAGGGAAAATTTGTTTTTTCCTTGGGCTGCAGAGTGAAGGAGCTGGAGGACCATGAGGCTAGCAGGGCATAAAAGCAGGAGACAGCTAGTTATAAACTCTTTGCCAGACCCTTCTAACCCCTTAAACCTGCTTTAAAGGCTACTTTACTGCAGAGAATGTGCACTTTAGCTGGCTATCATCAAAAGAAACCTCTTTTTATTAAGAGCGGAATTGTTTATTTGTGGAGAAAATTGGCTGAAATATCTTCCCTGGGTCCCTTCCCCTCTCTCCTGCTTTCTCATTGTCCACCAACGTAGATATTTTTCCTCACTCTGCCTGGCACCCACCGATATATTGCTTGGGCCCCTTTTGTTCTCTCTGCAGTTCTTGTTTAGAAAAGATGCTGGCCACTAGATTTTGGTCAGTGGAAGTGCAGCAATTGCGAAGCTATTGCTGTCAGGCTTTGCATCAGGGACTGCTAACGCTGAGAGGAGGGCATCCGGTCCACCCTTCTGCCTCTGGGCACGAATGCACTTAGCTGAGGCCATTACAAAGGCTTTTACGCTTCTCAGAAGCAAGGCATCCCAGGACCGTGGTGAAATATATGGCAACATCAAGAGCCGAGAAAGAAAACCAATATGTGACAGAAGGTTTGAAATTTTAAAAAAAAGTTTTTGAAAGTGTGAGAGAGCACGGGGTTATGGTCCAGGTGGTAGTTTTGCTGGGGCTGCGAGACTGTAGACAATGCATTGTGGCAGGGGCGTAGTGGGTTGTTGAGTGGACTTCGCAGCCTTTGCTGCTGAAGGTGACGATCAGGAGCAGCGGTCCTATCCCACTTTGCCCTGGAAATGCATCTCTAATACTATCTCTTACACCCACAGGTCATGCTTTATTTTATCTTTGGAGAATCATTAAGTACCAACAATGACCATGGCACTTTGCAAGATGCCAAGGATGAAGGGATAAGTGACTTGTTGAATTAAAGGTCTTGAAGCCTTAAAAAGAAAGATATCTAGATAGAAATGAAAACAAAGGCTTCTAAATGAGGCAGCAGCTACTCTAAGGACAGAAGCAGAGAGAGAGAGAGAGAGGGAGAGAGAGAGAGAGAGGGAGGAGAGAGAGAGAGAGGAGCTTGGGGGTTGGGAAAGACTTTTGGGTTCTTTGATATCCTCACACACATAGGAGAGGGTGAAGCTTGCACGGTTCCTCTGTTATCAAGTGGAGGAACAAGAGCGGGTGCTAAGGTATTGTGTTTAGTGGACACACCCAGGCTGAGATGCAGCAAAATGCGATATCTGAAAGATAGAGAAGATGCCAAAACAAACAAACAAAAAACAATAAACAGAGGACAGTGATGTCTTGCATTCCCAGAAAGGAGAGACTGTTGTAGTTTGAGAGGAGCAGTAGAAGAAGTGAACAGGAGGCGGGAGGCTGGAGGTACAGGTTCAATTGCCATACACACACAGAGAGAAAGATACACACACACACACACACACAGACACATACACACACACAGAGACACACACACACACAGAAACACACATACAGACACACAGACACACACACACATATTTCTGGCAAGGTTATTCAATCCCTCTAAGCCTTGATGTCTTCTTTCCTAACAGTGATGCTGATGTTGGAAACCACAGAAATTGTAATAAGTCTTGTGCTGGAGAAATTTTGTGACTATCCTGGCAAGAGGGCAGGCACTGGCTCTGTGCACATTCTACTCACTGGTGTTCTGGCACACCTCAAGATGATTTGGTTCAAATACTAAGAAACATTTCTATTAAGAATCCTCATCTTTATCTTATGTATATATACAATGGTATGTAAACTCACTTCCTTTTAACTCCTGCGAGAAGAGATAATAAGATATAAACAATTGATAAGACTATTAATATTCTAAATTATCACTTCATCTTGTACTAATTAACTAGAGTCGAGTATTTACTATATCCAAGAATATGATCAATTTATAATTTCTTTATTAAGGAGTTTATAAGCTAAGAAACCAATGTAGGGACAAATGACAATAGTATAGTAGCTCTTGGCTGGGAGCTTCTCAGGCCCTGACAGCTACTCCAATGGCTCACCTGGATTTATTTTTGGCTCTTCCAATTGAGTGAGAGGAGTTCACCTGAGTAAAGCAGAAGGAAGCTGTTAAGTATCAGTAGTGTAGTCCCATCTACCTTTGCAAACAATTACCCAAGCCAAAGTGTTAGTGTTAGAAAATGCTGCTGCAGTAAGTGATGTAGGTGATAGAAGAGAGGAGCATGAAGATGCCGTTGGACAAGCAGTGATAACATATATCCTAGCAAAAGGCCCAACAACCATAGCCAGAGATGCCATGTGACTTACAAGAAATGGGATTAGAGAGAGGCAGTCTCATGGCTCCCCTTGCTTTTCTTCCCTATGCTCCATTCTTTATCCAATTCCTCCCAGTGGCTGAAATCACGTTGCTTTTGTACGTGTAGGTAAATGTGGTGAGCATGTTTGTATTCAAGTGTTTGGATGCACCCCTGGAGGCAGACATGTGGGAGCCAGAAGAGGGCATTGGGTATCCTCCTGGGGTGCACTATTTTATAGAGGCAGCATCATTCCCAACACCTGGAGCTTTCCAGTTACTACCAGACTAGCCAGTCAGCTTACCCCAGGGATTTACTGTCTCCACTTGTTCAATGCTGGCATCACAGAAGGGCTGTCTTCTTAGCATTTATTTGCATTTCCTGGATTTGAACTCCAATCCTTACATTTGTGGTGGGCCATCTCCAAAACTTCGCAAATTCTCTTTAACTATCTGGCATGAGAACTCGGAAAATGTGTCTTACATGCCATCAGAGTTGAAATAGAGTGGTGAATGAGCAGAAGGTTCACGTCACTGCTAAGGAATAAAGGGATCCCTGGCCCTTCACACGAAGGGAGACACATTTTTAATCTAAGCTATACTTTGAATCAAGACTCTTCAGTCAAATCTATAGCAAACTCCTAGGCCCTTTTGGTTGTTAGTAAAGATCTCTGGCATTTTCTCTGTAGCAAGGACATCTAAGATGGAAAGTTCTTTTTTAATTTTGAGAACATGTTTAAGACATTTAGTTATTGAGCTTATACCAGGGGACAGAACCTGGCAAATATAAGTGTGGTTAAGTGTCAAGTAATGCAGATGGAAGAAATGAATGCTCTAATTCCAACTAACGTGACTGCCATCATTCCGTCTCGTCTCTGGGTTGCTGATATCTTCTTAGCCATGCTTGAGTTTTAAGGCTGCACACAAAACCAAAATGATGTAATATGAAAACATTTTCCAATTTGTTAATCGTTGAGAGGCACCTTTTACACAAGCACTGTTACCATACGGGGTGGGTCCAGATGCCTGCCTTTTAGGTGTGCCAAACTGTCTCTTGACCAATATCCCTCTGATTCTGAAACACTGTAGCAGAGAGTACAAACACAGTGAATAGAAATATTGGAAAAGCAAGGCCGATAGTGACGATGTTGGGTAATTGAATAGCCTGCAAAACCAATGACATATGAGAATCTTGTGCAATTGAGTCAGTTAACAGACAGGAGTAAATCAAAGTACAAAAGAAGATTATCTAATATTTAAAGACTAATATAGGTCTTCTGGAGAGCTGGTGAACCCTAAATTTTAATAGACATTCTTATTTATCTATAATTTGTGTGTGGTGTGGTATGCATTGCATGTGTGTGTATGTTTGAGTGAAAATAGCAGGCACCCAGGAAGTCCACAGAAAGTTGTTGTGTGTTCTGCTCTATTACAGTTCATCTTGTTCCTGGGGAAGAAGATTTCTCACTGGATCTAGTGCTAGGCTATCAACCAAAAAGTTCCAGGGGACTTCCTGTCTTTGCCCCTCATAGCACTGGCATTACAGATGTGTACTGCTATAATCATGCCAAGATTTTTACATCCATTTGAAGATTTAACTTCAGCTCCCCATGCTTGCATAGGACATGCTATTACTACCTCTCTAGCCACTTTTCAGCCTAATAAAGACATTTTTCAATGATCCTGTCATAGTTAACATTTTAAATAAAGATACCCAATCAGATAGCCACTGCTAATGGAAAAATATCACCCCAGAAGCCAACACTAATCTTTTTCATTTTAAGAACTCAAGTATATTGGACATTTAATAAAACTAAGTTATAGTTGGACAAAACAATACATTTATTTGTATCTATTTTAAATAGTTTCTTTTTCAATATGAGGTTGTAATTATTTTCTCTATTGCCTCTGAAAGTCATGTTCTGTTTAAAGCAGACCCCTCTTATTGGTTTCACCTTGTCCCAATCACCCTCGATGAAAAAGGCTGAGCTAGTCTCCTCAGGGCACTTGGGTGCCCGCTTGGTGTTTTTCTCTCTCTTTAGACAATGAATCCCTGGAGATGGTCACAGACACCATAGACCCCTTCAGTATGATTGCAGACAGCATGGACGGCTTTCATGGTGCAGTTTGGTAAAAGCCAACTGCTGTGATTAAAAGAAAACAAGAGACACAGAAACAATAGAGGACACAGAAGTATACGACATTAAAGAGACCGTAAAATCCTCTGGTGTCCTCCATCCTTTCAGAGTGAAGGAAACTGAAGAATCAAGAAGAATGGCTTCCTTTATCATTCCACTAGTTTGAGGTGGAGCTGTTGCTCCTAACTGTGTCGTGGGACTCCTGTCCAGAACTTTCTTGTGAGTGACACTTCAGCATTGAGAGCAGTTGATGAACTCTGTGTGGCCAAGGCCGAAATTGTATCCTTTAATGACTTCACAAGCGGTGGCAGCTGGCTAATGGGCAGAGCTCCGTGTAATTTGCAGGCACCGTATTGCATGGCGCTGATGAACTTAAGCTCTGGAGCCAGGCTGCCTGGGTTTTTAATGAGGTCCTACAACTCTCTAGCCGAGTGACCTTGAGCAAGCCACCTCATCTTTCTGGGCTTCAATTTCCTTGGTATTTTCTGAGTGTTTACTTTGTGCCAGTGAAGAATAACTCTTCCTCTGGAATATCTAAATTTAGTTAATATTTGAGAAATTACTTAGAACATGGCCTCACTTACAATAACCTCTCGGCCTCTCTAGTGTCAACCAGAGAAAGCTCAGCAAGTCAGGTTGAGCACAGAGAATAGGGCGGAGCCATCTATTCTGACTTCACCAAGTGCCTTGCTGACACATCAGGGCAGGTGAGCAGTGCGGAGGTTCTGCACAGAAAAGCTTTCCATGACATTGGTGCTCAGTTCTTTTTCTGTAGCAGTTGGAGGCCCTGTGACTCTGTAGTTTCTTCATGGACTTCCTCTACTTACAATTAGTTCCTGTGTTTTTAAAGTCTTGAGTTAAACATTAATTCAGGCAAAGCTAAAAGGACAGAAGTGGGTGGAAGCTACCTATTTCAGTGGTCTTGTTTCCTGATAAGAAGCAGGCTATCTTTGTTACCTTAGGAGATGAAGACTTCAGGAATGGAAGGTGTGGCAAGGAGTGGTATTGTTTGTCTAACCCAGATACATCACTACTTAGGATACAGGTTGTACACAGACACTTACGGAAGGTGTGGCAAGGAGTGGTACTGTTTGCCTGACCTAGACACATCCCTACTTAGAAGACAGATTATGTACACACTTACTTGCCTACAAGCAAACACAGCAGGTTTGGACCACTGAATTCCTCCTCTGGTGCAAACAGATTTAAGTCCATGCATGCCAAACTTCCTCACAAAATTTCTCAAAAACATGCCAGTTGGAGAAAAATAGGTATCCAAGTCCCGGAGAATTAAAACTTTCTATTTTAATAAAAAATAACATTTGTTAAATAAATCTAGTCTAATTTCTCTGAAGTCCAGATCCCAACTAATTTGCATAGTTTACCAATCCTATTCTTAAACTTTCCTGAGACATAGATTCTTCAATTTAGGGATTTTTTTTTTCAAGTTTCTCACAACAGGGACTGCTAAGCAACCAGATAAACTACAAAAAGGAGAATCTGAAGCCAACAGGCCATTGTGCAAACATTCTGTTTCCTCTTCCCTGGACTTTTTTTCTTGAAGCAGTGCTAAGTTTTATTCTGGTTTAAAATGTTATTTAAAAGCAAATAGCCAAGCTATTGTAGGATAGTCCTGACATGGAGCAGAGAAACAAAGGAAGGGGATGCATTCCAGAAGGGACCTCGGGATTCCTGAAACCTGTGCTGCTTCCTACTGAAAGCCTGAAAGTAGAGGGTCTAAGAGACAACAACCTAGCACCCACTTCAAACAGCAACAACCTAGCATCTAGTGCAAATGAAAGCAACCTAGCACCCCTGCAAATGAGAGCAACCTAGCACCCCTGCAAATGAGAGCAACCTAGCACCCCTGCAAATGTCAACAATGTAGCACCCATGAAAATGAGAGCAACCTAGCACCCACTCCAAACAGCAACAATGTAGCAGCAGCCAGTGCAAACGGCAGGGACCTAACACCCAGTGCAAATGGAGCCAAAATTACAAGCCTTAGGGAGCAAGGAAAACCCAGAATTCATCACCAATCATCCTTTCACTAATAATTAAAAAGCATTAAGAAGTGAGGTGGAAAGGTTCACCTTTGAAGTCGTGGATATGTGAGGTCAAATATTGGTTCTGCCACTTAACCACTGCGATCTGAAGTTGGAAGCCTCTGTGAGCCTCTGATTTTTTTCTTTCAGTTATGAAACAAAGAAGCTCTAATGCCCACTTCATGTATGTGTAAGGTTTAAAGTTCATGTTAATGATGTGTCTAGCATTGTCTTAGCACTTTGCAAATATGAATTTGTGATTTGCATACTGAGGGAGTACTCTGGGCAGGAAATAGTTGATACCAAGCCCACTGTAGATTGTAGTTGAAGGAACAGAAAATAGACAAGTCTGAACATAAAACAAAGCAAAATACTGCAGAACAGAACACAATACAGTTGTTTTTGTTGTTCTTTGTTCTTGGTTGTTTTGTGATCCATAGGGAAAGACACTGAGGGTGAGGTTGCTGTGTTATATGAAGTGTTTCTCTGAACACTTGATGATAAAGATATTTAAACAGAGACATAAAAAAAACAGACCTGATGGTTCATTTTGATTAAATTTATTTGTATTAAGAATGACTACTGAGAACTCAAGAACAATGGCACTGGGTTTTGATCCTACTGCACGTACTGGTTTGTGGGAGCCTAGGCAGTTTGGATGCTCACCTAACTAGATCTGGAAGGAGGTGGGTGGTCCTTGGACTTCCCACAGGGCAGGGAACCCTGATTGCTCTTTGGGCTGATGAGGGAGGGGGACTTGATTGGGGGAGGGGAGGGAAATGGGAGGCGGTGGTGGGGAGGAGGCAGAAATCTTTAATAAATAAATAAATTAATTAATTAATTAATTAATTAAAAAAAGAATTGCCTAGATAATCTGTGAAGTATACTTATGGGTGTGTCTGTGTGGGTGCTTTCTAGACAAGCTTCACTAGCCTGAAAGTGGGCTACACCGTCCTCTATACTGGGGCCCTGGGTAGATAGAATAAGGCATAAAGGAGGAACATCTTGGATACGGAGCTACTCTCTGCTTTTGCTACCATGGTTGTTCTGTTCTACTACAGCCTCCCAGCCATAAGGGACTGCCAACTCTGAAATTGCAAGCCAAAATAAATACTTTTCTGTTAAATTGGAATGTCAGGTATTTCATCATAGCAATTAAAAATTCTGATTGACACACACCTATAGTCAATTATGTATTAGTTACTTTTCTATTGCTGTGACAAAACCCATACTAAGACAAATTATGGAAGAAAGAGTTTATTTGGGCTTCTGAGTCCAGAGGTTCAGAGTCCAGGATAGCAGAGCAAGGGTGTGGAGCAAGAGCACAGGCGGGCTGAGAGCCCACATCTTGAGCTGTAAGGAGGAAGGAGAGTGTGGTGGTTTGAAAGACAATGACCCCCAAGGGAAGTGCTCTCTCATTTCTCACCACCAGATTCAGGACTGCAATGGCGTCATCCAGAGTGGCTATGGAAAGGATCATCTGAAACTTATTGGAAGCAATCACAACAAAATCCAAGTTTTCTGAAGCCACTGCAGGGTTCCTGGAGTAGTGTGACTGAAACCAAGTTCCCTAAAGCAGCCATTCTGTTGTAGCCTTGGCTACGACGGCTGGGGTGGGTTCCATGGCTGAAATGGCATCTCCTTTAGGTGGGTGTTTGTAAGAGGAGGGCCTGCTTGTTTGTCCCTGCTGCCCAGAACCAAAACAATCACACAGAAATTGTATTAATTAAAACACTGCTTGGCCCATTAGCTCTAGCTTCTTATTGGGCTAACTTTTATATTAATTTAACCCATCTCCATTAATCTGTATATCACCACCGGCAAATATTCATCATGTCTGACTTTGGCAGTGGCTCCATAGTGTCTCCTTCTGACTCTGCTTTCTTCCTCCCAGCATTCCATGTAGTTTTCCCTGCCTAGCTCTGCTATAGGCCCAAGGCAGTTCCTTTATTAACCAATGAAAGTAACACAGAGAGAGAAGGACCTCCTACACCAAGTGTTTGTGGTTGAATCAAAGCCTGCCAAAGCAGTCAAGGGATGATTAAAGCAGGTGCAGCTGCCATGATGTCAGCTCAAAAAGTCCTCATAGAGGCAGCTGGGAAAGTGGTGAGGTTGGAGCTGTGGGCGATGTTGTCCTCCTGGATTTTCACGTGAAGTACCATGTTGCTCAGAGCATCACTGGTCCTAAGAAACATGGAAGCACTAACAGCAGTCTGTTCTGGCAACCCTCTCTTGTAGCTTGGGAGATGTTGGGTTTTCTCCTGATAACTGTAGCAAAGCCTTATATAGTGTAAGGGCTTGAGAGATTTCAATCAAGCAGTTGAATATTTGAGCCTAAAAGTTTTAGTCATCTCAAGACAACAACATTAAAAAAAAACCCACTAAGTAGTACTTACAACAAAGATCCAATATGAAATTAGCTTTCATGAGGGAGCTTTATCTAACAATGCTTAACTTTTAGGAAAATATCCGTAAAAACAGCTGGCACTTTCCAATTGTTTCAATGTCATGTGAGGTTTTAAAATAATCACCGATCTGTGTTAGAGAATAACCTCCAGAGTACCAGCAAAGTGGGGAGACTGAGTTAGGGAGATTTTATAGTATTAGACACTTAGACCAAGATGGAAATGGGAGACATAGTGTGTCATGGTCAGAGTCTAGGTACATTTTGAAAGTATATCTAAAAGGATTTATAGTCAGCTTAATGTACGGTGCTGACGGAAAAGATAAGTCAATGATGATGTCATCGTTTTGTGTGAATAAAAAATGAGGATTCCTTGAATGTGAGATGCTGCCTCCCTCAGCATCTTTTCCAATACCCTGTCCTTTCTTGAAAGCACAGATCAAAAAATGAAATGCCCTGATTTCTAATATTCTTTAGATTTAACAGTGACTATGCTATAAGATTCTGGCTAGTAAAATGCAGGTACTCATTTTTGTTTGAATCCTTAGAAAAATACAAGAAAACTAGACATCTTCCATGAGAAGAAAGGCTTTGTACTCTGTATTTGGGCCTTTCCAACTTCCTCCTAGAATGCACAAGGGGTGTCTGTGATAATGAGAATCAAGCACATACCAAAAAAATGACATTGGGAGCTGGAGGTGACCAGGCTTTTAAGATAGCCATGGAGTCACAGTGTTATCTTTGGCTGCTAAGCTATGAACATTCGGCTTATAACATCAATTACCTATCTGTTTGAGATTATGATGATTATATTTTCTGCCATTGACAGCAGAATGAATTCTTAACCTACACAATTGTTTATTAAATATCTAAATGGTGAGCGAATAAGAAGGATTATACTATAGCGACTGGAGAGATGAAGCATTAAGACGTGTGGCAGGATGCTGTCAACATATAGAAGGCATTCAAAAATGGAAGTCAGGAAGATATGAAATTCAGACAAAGGGATGGAGGTGAGACCAGGGATGGAATAAGAAGGAATAAGAGTGAGTAGGGAGGAGAAGAGGAGGAAGACAAAGAAGAGAAGAAGGAAGAGAAGAGAGGATGACTTGTCTCATTGATGAGGACATTTCAGAGGAGCACCTGCCTCTCTCATATGCTAATGAGAGGTGAAGCGAGGTGCCCTGGTAAACTTGGGAATCTGGGGATTTTTACAAGAGAAATTTAAGTCCGGAGTGCAATAATGAGAGTTATTGTTGTGTATTGTACTGTGTTGAGACTGATGAACTTATCAGAAACCTCTCTTTCCATTAAAACAAACAACCTTCCAATCAGACAAGTAAAACAGCTGACTTTTCTGGGATTCCGATAAGGACAGAGAGAGGGGCAGTCTTTTTCCAAGCAATGGCAGCACTCAGTCTCCCTGCCTAAAGAGACATATACTCTTTAAGAGCATCATGTAAGCTTTCTGTTGAGTTGCAAAGAAAATGAGTTTAAAAGAAGGGCTCTTAATCTCCTTTCCTTCATTACAAGAGTTTCCAAGGGAAATAGAACAATACTAGTAGGTAACGGATAGATGATAAGATTTGGCTCATGTAGTTAAAAAGCTGGTTCCCTGATATTCCACCTGCAAGGTGGAAAGTCGGTGGTGGAACTGAAAGTGTGAGGGGCAGCAAGATGAATATGCCGACCCTGTCAAAGTCTGAAGGCTGAGAAGCAGGTATAGGCAGGAGAAAACCTTGTTAAGCATAAGAGCTTAAACAAAGGCAGGCGTGACATTATTTCATCTTTCTTAATGATTATCATGCTTGTGTTCATGATGTGTGTGTGTGTGTGTGTGTGTGTGCATGGTGGAGAGGGAGATGGCATTTGTTGGTGCATTTGTGGAGGTCAGATGTCTACTTTGTGGAACCAGTGCTCTTCTTCCCCTTCTACGTGGGTTCTGGGAACTGAACTCATGTCATCAGGTTTGCATGACAAGTGTCTTTACCTGGGAAGCCATCTCACAAGCCCATCCCTTCATTTCATTCTGTTCAGGTCCTCAGTGGATTAGATGCTGGTGTCCTCCACTCTATGTGTAGGGGCGAGGTGGACTAATCTATTTTGCTCAGTCCATTAGTTCAAATATTCATTACTTCCAGAAAGAGTTTAACAGACATACCCAGCAAGAATGTTGAGTCATATATTTGGGTACCCTGTGACCCAGTCAAATGAATGTATAATCATTACACAGACCAGCTCTAATGGTATCCAATCTTGGTGGGGCCATTGAGTTCACCTGGTCATTCTTTACATTTCTATTATAGTTTGGACTTCTCTTTTAGAAAGCCTGCCAATTCTAATATTGTATATTTATACACCAGTTAATAAGCTATTTAAAAATACAGTGTCTAAGCTGCACTGTGTGTCATGGATACTCAAGAATACATTTAATAAAAAATGGGTAGACACATTGAGAGGCACTGTCACTGGAGTGACAGGGAAACTGGCCCTGTTGTGTTAGAGATATCAAGGTAGGTGTAGGTGACAAGATTTCTCAGAGTTGGACAATACTGGAGACCATGGCTCAAATTCAAGGTTAGTAATTAATTTTGTCTTGATTTCAGGGTTTAAAATCTTAAAACTTTCTGTCCATAAAACACCTCTCTTCTTGTGCCTTTACAGTTATATAGATGTTAGCCAAGGAAATGCCAGGACTCCTTCACTAATTAGGCTAGGCTTTGGAGACCTTCAAGAGGAAGGATGTATACACATTACATGTATTGAGACAACTTGTTTAGATGCTAGCTTCACTTAAAAATAGCTCAGAGTGTTCTTCTCATGACAAAGCAAGAACAAAATCCTTCACAGAGGAAATTTGTATTTGTTCTTTTTTTAAAAAAAGGTTTATTTGTTTGATTCCTCAAAGTAAAAATCATCTAAATTCCCACACAAGCAGAAACAGAGTTAAGCAGCTTCATTCTGTCTTGAGTATGCAAATATCAGCTCACTCACCTGTCAACTTGAAAAGATAATGTCATGCAGAAAATTAAGTCCATCTGATGAAACTATGTGATGAAGTGCGGCTGGAGGCAGCAACATTGTGCAGTGGGATTTGAAGTATTTTCACACCCAAACTTAAAGGGGCAGGCATGGACCTTCAATTAGAGCAAAATTTGAAAATTTTAGACAAATTTACAAGGTGCTTACTAAGGAGAAAGGGAGGGGCAGGGGACATTTAAAATACTGTCTCCTTGTAACAGCCTTGGATTTATGCTCTGTGTCTAAGGAAGTGAATGCACCAGCTTTTTCATTTCAAGTTTGGAGTTTAATCTGATAGCAGTTTGGATATAATACCGATGCACTTGCTGTTAATTTCCTTAAAGCCTTACTACTAACAATGCAAGCTATTATCATCCCCACATACTTTTTGCATTTGCAGAGATTTCCATATTCTACAGTGAACTGGACTCCAGAGCAAGACCTAAGAGGAATCTGTGAGAAGCTAGAATATATTTCCTTAGAAACTGGCTGGCTTTTCTTTTTTCCCCACTCCGCAGGCCTGTTTTCCAGAAGATGAGGAGACTTGACAGGACTTTATTGGTTCATAAATTAACTTAGTAGATTTACAATCATTACTTGGAATGCCAAGAAACCTTTTCAGGAACTTACTTTCAGTGCGGGTGGGGCAAACCCATGCTTACCTCAGACTATGAAACTGGTGTCACCATCCTCTTCAGTAACAGTGGGCTGGCTTACTCTTCATCCATGGACCTGATCCCATCTGCTCTCAGCACAGTTGTTTTTGGCCAAAGGGACTATTTAAACAGATATTCACCATTATGCTTCCTTTTCAGGTTAAATGAATAAACAACCATCATTATCCTTCTAGTGGCTGAGAGGTAGTCGGCCATGTTTGTTGGCTTCCATAAAAGGCTGTAATGGAGTTCAGAGGTCAAATGAACACTATGCAATAGTGGAAGATATTCATTACTTTCTTTTCTTCAGCTAGTCTAATCTAGGAGTGAAGAAAGATAGGCTAATTTCCGTGTGACCTGCTCCTCCTAGCCGCTGCTCTAAGACGGAAAAGGTCCAAATTTTGAAGCTAAATGGCTCTATTCCTGAGCCGACCTCTAGCTGGAGGTTCACAGGACAGGTTACGTCCAAAGTATGCATAGATCTCCTGTGTTGACAAGCCGGAGGTGTGGTTCTTAGTTATGTCTACTGGATCAGTGTTCTGTCTATTTGGCTCTCTTCAGTTAGGTCCGAGAGAGAATCACATGAGGGCTTCCTATTCAGAAGGAAGGATAAAAATAAATTACCAAATATTGACATAGAGAACACTAACCTCTGTGGAGAAACACAAGCTACTGAAGAAGAAATTGTCCATTTGGCCAAAGTCAATGTGGGCCTCATTTTTCTTTGACCCAAGCAAGCAAGTTAAAACAAAAACAAAAATAGGTTGGAGAGGCAATTCAGTACGTAAAGTGCTTATATCACAAGAAGAAAGACCCACGTTCAAACCCAGAATCCACCCGAGAAGCCGGTGTGCAAGCATATGGTTGTAATTACAGTGAAGACGACACAGGAGGTGGAGACAGGCTGATTTTAGAACTCATTGGCCAGATAGTCTAGCCTGCCTGGTGAAGTCAAAAGACCTCATTCTCAAAAAAAAAAAAAAAAAAAAAAAAGGTGGATGGAGCATTGGAGGAACAACCACCGTTGTTTTTCTCTGACCTCCATATACTTGCTCCTGTATTCATATGTAGGGATGAAAACACACACACACACACACACACACACACACACACACACACACACACACTCACACACACACACACACCACTATCCTTTGAAGGTAGGCCCAGGGCTAATTACAAGAGGCAGAGAGCAGGTAAAATGGCCCCTTGTTCAGAAGCATCCTCATATTTTCCTGAGATGAAGAGCAAATATTTTGTTTAAATAGCAAGCAATTTTCTATAAAAGTGCTACTGCTTGGAAACACTCTTTATGATTTATTGCTGCCTTTTAACCTGGAAAAATATTAATAACTGAGGAGCCCTTGTTGGTGTCTTTATGATGCTTAAACCCAAATAGCCATAATATTGTAACTGGTGTAGCCACACTCAATGTTTTACTTTCCTGAATGCAGTGTGGGCTTATTAACACACAAGAAAATAAAGACAGGCTACCGTGCAGCCCGGAGCTAACTTTCAGAAGGCGCTCTGTCTAGGCTGTGCAGAGTCTTGCTGCATCTCCCCCTTGCTCCTGGAGAGAGGACTCTCTCTGTGTGTAGATTCATGTCATCATTCAGCTGTTTCTCCTGGCAAAGCCAGAATCCAGAACAGAATCTCCGTGAAAAAGAAACCAATAAATTAGATCTCTTTGTGAGCAATTTGCCGTGAGTTCTATTCTCCCTGCCTAGTAAGATTCTTTATTTACTTCACCAGGAGATTTCTGCCGACAAACCCATCCATTTACCACTAGCCTAGATAAAATGCTAATAAACAAAGTGTCAAGAAATGTATTCATGGGACCTTCCCCAAGCCCACCCCTCCCTTCTTTTTCATCAAGTTGGGCTATTAAAGATCCACCATAACATTGTGGTTGAAACTTGACACATTGGAAGAAGTTTTTGTTTATTTAATTTATTATATTTTTATGGCTGTGTCTCTATATATCATAGATTTTAACTATATGTATATATATATATATGGACATCCAAACCCCAAATACGGCATAGATCTCCTTGATACATGTGTTCCTGACCTGACTGGTAGAGTAATTCTGTCTCCAGAATCAGGACAGTGGATGGAAACCTTCAGAGGAAAGAAAATGTCCCATTTTATGCCTATGGATGCTTCCCAGAGGAATCTTTTGTTTCCAAGTGTCTTTTGTGTCCTTTGGGCAAAAGGCAAATGCTGTTTGGTTCTGTCTTGCACACAACTCCAATGGAGACACCTATAACACAAAACAGAAATCCCCTGAGGGCACTGTTATACATTTATTATAAAGCAAAGATTAAAACAATTTTATGGAAATTAAAGATAATATAGAACATTTGTCTTTCTCTCTCAGTCAAAGAGTAACATGACGCTGTTCAGCAAACAGCTCCAGGCATCACACGCAGGATGATCGAATGGCTGGCTCTGGAGGGGACAGGCAGGGTGGCTGCAGACTGCGAGGTGTGGGTTTATTCAATAGGGCATCTTGCCGGGTGCTTGGCAGCTGTGCTTCTGTGAAAAGTGATATGCCTGCAAAGTCAGAACAATGGCAACTTGCACGGGGAACTTAGGTGGCTTGCTCTTCTGGAAGCCATCTCTGCAGGGCAGGATGCAAATAGCAAGGTGGGGACCAGAAGCTGTTCTGGAGGGCCCTTTAGGACTTGCTGTTGTGAAGTCTCAGTGTGTGTACACACATTTATGTGCCTGTGTGTGTTTGTGCGAGAAAGGGAGAAAGTGTGTATGTGTGAGGGCGTGCATATGAGCTGAGCGTGTATGAGTGTGTGAGAGTGTCTGTGTGTGCGTGCATGTGTCTTATTTAGTTTCTACTTGATTCTCATGCTCACCGAGGGAAAAAAAATTCAAGTTCTGGAAATTTGCAAAATAACCTCAAGCTGGTAACATTTCCATTTTATATATAATAGAATCCTGCTCCAGAGAAACGCTTGTCGGAGCAGAGTGAAACATCTGTGTTAAGCAAGAGATGTACTCAGCTTCGTTTGCACCCAGGGGTCTGGTTTGACCTCTGGTGCACCGAATTCATGGTAAAAGGAGGGCTTTTAAATTGGGTTTGTTTTATTTTGATCCTCTGTCTGGATATTTCTTTCATACCTCCCAGGCAGTAACTCTCATGGGGAAGCTTATATTTTTGTTAATAAAAAAATGCAATCGGTGCTAATCTAGGCCTCCATCATGGTCGTTCAAGCTTTCCAATGTTAATAACCACTCCCAAAGAAAGGATCATCAAAGAGGTTCAGATGACATGGTGTTGCGGTCAAGGCAGTGGGCCATGTTCAGAAATGTGTGTTTTCTATTCCAGGGCCCACGGTGGGATAACTATGTGACATTTATAAGTTAATTGTTTCTTTCAGCCTTGATTTCTTGAGCTGTAAAAGCCCACTTTTTATTTACTTATTTAATATGGGTCTGGGGATGACAATGATTTATGGAGTGAACTAGTTGGGATATTAGGCTCTGATCCTACTGACCTGGGCAGGGATCAGTAGCTCTTTATTACCCTCTAGCTTCAGAACCTTGTGGACGTTACGAGCTCTAACTCGCATTTAGATCCTTAAGCCTACATACAGTAGTTACCATGAAGATTAACAAAGATATCGTACACAACATATGTTAAGATAGTGGCTGCTATGTAGCACTCAACCGACGTTCAGATTTCATAAATAATAGCACTAATGACGATAAAATAATAATAGCTAAATGTCCTTATGGACACAAATAATTAACTAGAGAGGAAGCATTATCCTGCAATTATTTTTATAAATAATAAGAGCAACAAATATATACAGATTTTTTATGAGCTCTTGGTAGCCATGAATTTTAATGCCACATCCCAAGCCCTACACTTCACCTTTCATTTCAAAGTCTATGACTTTTTCATATACTGGCATAATGTAGTGCAGACGTTTGAAACACCTCCAATTTCCATTCCCCTCCTCCCTCACTGCCTCCCGCCTCGTGCTCTAATGAAAAGTAAAGGTTAGGGGCAATCTGTTTGAGGCGAAAGCTGACTAGCTGGACCAGGCCAGGTGAAGGTGCAGGGCTGAGAGAGCAACGCGAACAGGAAGGAGGCAGAAGGGACTTATGAAACACACAGAGGGTGTCTGGTCTTTCACATAAAAAAAAAAAAAGAGTCACCGAGAGAAGAACGCTGAGCAAAGAAAATCGCGGGAAGAATATTTTTAAGGCTTTTCCATGTGTTCCCTGTCATTCCTCACATAGGAATCGTGTTCTTCATGTGGATGGATGTGCTGAGTACCGTACGTACAAAAGCTCCCTTGTTCGAATGTTATTTAAAAAGAAAAAGTAAAAGATTTCCATTATAATCAAGAAAAGACACAGGGTCCAGGGGCTCCTGGGTCATCATACACATTAAGAGGCACTAAAAGGGACAAAGCCTTAATTTACTGTTTCCTAATGACATCCCCTGAAATATCAGTGCTTCATTAGAGCTATTTTAATATTCAGGCAATAAAAAAGTCAGAATATATTGTCGAGTGAGTGTAGATACACAACCAAGTAATATTGCTGTTCCTTGTCCACTAATGAGGTTGAGACCTGTGCCTTTAAAGGGATAGCAAGTAAATTCATGGGTATTTTTGCCTCAAATATTTTTGAATCTATGACTTCATCAGGATTAGGGGATTTGATAACTGCTGTCTACAAACAAAAAAAATCTGCAAAATTTTTCATTACTTTTTTATTAGTTGGCAGCAAACGCTCTAACTGTGAACTTTTATGAAGCTATAAACATAAAGGACCTTCTGATAGTAGTGGGATGATAATTCTAAATTTCCTCTTTGCAGCTGTGTTTGATCCCCTCCATTCAGTAAAGTGTATTTTTTTTTTTTGTGACTTAACAGAACAAAGTTGGCTCACTACTGTATTGCCTTCAAGCAGTTTCCTGGGAAGTTCTTGAATTAAATCCACATGGAAACCCAATTCTCCTCTCCACCTCTCCCTTAAGGTGGTTATAAAATGTCAGTAGAACCAAAGCTGTTTATTTTACTTAGGGTTGGATTCTGTTAGTAAATGAGTTTCTGGTGGGGCATAGGTGCCAACCGCATCTTTCAGTCAGCTTCTTTACGTTACTAAACTTTATTAACTTGTGCCATAAATATTAATTTAAAATTCAGAGCTTCAGATTTCACCTAAATCCCTACGAATAAGCAGAGAGACACTTTGTTTAACAAGGTACTAGAGTCACATTCCAGCCTTCTTAACAAAACATAGACTGATTTTTGTTTCTTCCCAAGAAGCCTCCTTTCCACTGGCTGAATGGGGCAGAATGAAGGTCTGTGCACAGACAGAATGGCAATCCCCATGCGATGGCTGTCTTGGCATCCAGAAGATGTTGGTTGCTAAGACTCCTGGTCCACATCTGATCTGTGTAGTTGAGTAGGGTCGAAATAAGACGGAAGGAGGCCTGGAAAGGGGTGCAATCTGAGAGAGTATGGCTTCTCTGGGGGTGGTCCTTGAGGTTCTTGCTCATGAAACCAAGTTTTGTTCTAGGATCTAATGGGCAAGAAGCCCTGGATGGGATTTCAGCCCCTCTATCTGTGTCTCCAACTATATACTTCAGAGAATAATGCCAAAAGGAAGGCATACATCTGTGAATTATTAAATTAAGGAGATGGAGCCTCTGCTACATTTTTCTTTTCATCTAGCTTGCTTAAATTCTGACAACATCTCATCTTTTAATTATTGAAGGTTTAAAGAGAATGGGAATGACCTTAGCTGAAATTCCTCAACAGACAATAAAAACATCTCTTTATCTCTCTGTATCTCTGTCTCTATCTCTGTCTGTTTCTATCTCTCTCTTTTCTCCCCATGCCAAAAGCAATAGACACCTTCCAATTTGTGTGTGTGTGTGTGCATAAAATGAAACACACCTTTTCAGAGAACCGATATTTAAATCTTGCTTAAATTTGGAAAGTGAGACTCTTCAGGCTGGAACACAGTATTCAATGGTTCACCACCATAGTATTGTGAGAACACTTTGGAGTTTTATTATGGAATCTTACAACTCTCTGCATTTTCCTTTTGCATATGTGTTATTAGTAATAGCCACGTCTAGAACCTTTGAAAAACCATGGAAAAACAATGGTATGTAGCAGTGTGGATTCAGTACCATGATGTCTGAGAGAGCATTGATATTAACTTCATAATAGCTCTGATATTAACTCCATTGACCCCTGAAAACTTAGGGATCACGTATTTATGCCAAAGAAATGCATTAAATGAAGTGACTGGCATTTGGTCTTTATTTATGCAATGATATTAATTCAATGTTTCTTCTGGTATCACCTGGGCTCGACACATTAGCACTTGTAATTGCCCAGGGTTTAAAGTTTGGCCTGCTTGAATTATAAATGAAAACATAGACAGAATAAATACAAGATAGAGAGGCATGTGTTTCAAGCCTGATTTCACCATGTGTTTTAATCTGATTTCACCATCTCTGGATCAGTAGCTTGCATGTTTGGGGTGTTTCTTGCATAGATGATTTGCTTCTGCTCAAAAGTAGTGTGACTGAGGCTCCAAGAAAGTGGAATTGTGTGTGTGTGTGTGTGTGTGTGTGCATGCGTGTGTTGTTAAAGTTTTCACTTCATGTCCTGTGCAAATGTTCGAAGGCTTAGTTTTGAATGGTGGTGTTCATTCAGACACTGAGACTCCACAGCATCTAGAGGAGGTGTCGAAGGTTAAGAGCATGGGCTTTGATGCCACATTTGAATTTAAATAAATGTTCTCATACTTACCAGCTACATGTACTTAAACAGGTCATGTAAACTCTCTCCACATCTTGATTTTATCACTTCTAAAGGAACAGAAATGCTTCTACGTATGCATTCATGATTGTCAAATACTAAAATCAGAAAAGCCTTAGCACAATTTATGGTGTGTAGTAGCACTTTAAATTGGGTAGGTGTCATGTGACAGATGCAAAAAGGAGATTCAAGGGAAAACTACCTAAAAATTTTGGAGACATTGTTCCTTAAAATTAGTTGGCTCCATCTGACTGCACAAGGTCTCTATGTAAGTCAGCTCTAATGCTCTATTATGCTACCCAGATGCCAGATCGGGGAGCTAGAGAAGCAAACTAGAATTCTGACTGATCAATAAATGAATCTGAATATAACTATGAGACAGATACTGTGGACTGGGGGAGGAAGACAAAAGGAGGAAAACAAGAAATAAACTGGCCAAAAAGAATGAATAGAGGAAGTATGAGCCAGCAAAGAACACAGGGAAACGGTTGAAGAACATTTAGGACATTGAGTGAGGAGCTCAAACGACTATAGCAATGTGTGAAGGTCCCTATGCCAGAAAGTCTGCTGCTGAGCTAATCCGAAAGAATCTGAACAGTTACTGGGAGTTGGGTGGGGACAGCTAAATATGCCTCATGGCTGGCCTCTGGTTTTTAGAGTTCTGGCATCATCACTTAATAAAAAGGTGCTACTCCCAAGACTAATAATAATGATAATTAATACTTATTATTTTTCATCTATAAGCCTGGCTTACTGGTATGAAGTGGCTCACTTAATGTTTCTCAAACCCCTATAGAGCAGATATTACATTATTTATTATTGATATTTTACAAGTGACATGACTCTGCCTAGGATCATGTGACTTGTCTCAGTTCAAGCACAGTATCAAAGACAGAGCTTAGAGACCCTCCTCAGTCAGAGTCCTTAACAGGATTCCTATGGATGGTTGCATAGGCTGTGCACTACACTGCAAGAAGAGTTCTTAATGATAAAACTCAGAGTCAGATAGAGGGGAAAATACTGAGAGATCACCTAGATGAAGGAACAAAACCATAGCCACTTTATCTACTCAACTTTCCATCCGAAAAGAAACTGTGCTCTTGTCTCCTCCCGCCTTATCACTTCCTCTCTCTGTCCAGTCATATCACTTCCTGTCTATGTGTACAGACCTCCAGACCTCTATGGTTAGTTAGTGGTTAGTTCTGCCCTCTGATCCTCAGGCAAGCTTTATTTGTACAAACAAGATATCACCTCACTACACAATTGTTAGTGCTAGGTATCAGTCAGTGTGTGATAGAAATAGTTTGACTTTGAAGGTATGTTATACAGAGTCTCTGGTTCCTGATCTGTGTCCTGGAACTCAGATTTAATGCCCCTAAAGGCTCCCTTTAAGTGAAGAAGTGGACTCATGTGTCTTTATGTCTTATGCAAGAAGAGGTTGCCTTCACCTCTAACTTTTCCTAAGAACATTTCACAAAAATAGCGGTTCATGTCAGTAAACATGTTTCAAATGTAGCTGATATCTGAACAAATCAAGATTACCACTGAAGATGCCACTTAAAATAAATTAGTGTCAATCAAGTGTCTTTAAATAATGTCTAAACTCCTGTAGTATAAGCTAGAGTCATTTAAAAAGTGTGGAATCTCATATACATTTAAGAGGAGAATGAAAAATCATTTTCAGCCCCTAATGTTGAGAAGCGCCATTGTGGAATGGACTCCATTGTCTCTGGCCAAGCAACTTGATCCTTAGCATTAACATTCAATCCATTTCCCACACAGGTTGATCAAAGCTATCCTTGGAGAGAAACAGCACCTGCTTTTCCCAAACCTTGAACCTAGGATAATTTGTTACATACAAAGGCCTGGCAGAGATCTCAGGGTTGTTGTGGACGTTTAGAAGTGTTCAAAACAAAACAGCAACATGAGATTGAGGTAAGGTCAAAGCCAAGGACTGGGAGGAAAGCCGGAAGTTGTGATGAGCTCAGAGTGTGGAAAACTGTTCTGGAGAACAGGACCACCGTTCCCTACCAGACAGGAAGAATCCAGAACTAGAAAACTGTACTCCTGGCAAGTCAGCTCCATCCGTGTACTGTCATTTTTATAAGGGCAGCTGCAGACTCTCTGAGAACAACACAGATCCTTTGAGGATCTCCAAACTCCTACAGCAAAAGACTCTTCTAGATGCTTCCAGCACTTTCTTCTGCATTATTTTCCTCCTCCTTCCTACCCAGCACTGTCGTGATCCCCTTCCCTGCGTTGACTCACATGCTCCCTCCTTCCACACACATGTCATCTGCCTCTCAAACTCCAAGGCATTCCTTTTCTCCAAAACTCCTTGAGAGTATTATTTTCCCATTAGCGTGGAACCCAGAACGCTGAGCCTGGCTTATATTCCAAGCTTCCATAAACAGCCGGAGTGATGGCTCAGATTGAAACGGCCTTACACATAATGTTAGCAAATGGAGAAACACTGAATGGTTCCAACAGGTGTATCGTTATAAAAAGAATGTCAGATTTTTGTGGAAATGAATACTGGGATATAGGGTTTACTATTACTGCTCAGCAGCAAATGGTTCACGTATAATAATACAGCCGACTCACAGAGCCAATTAATCCATTAGGAGAAAATGCTATTAATTTAAAAAAAAGGTGAATTTTAGTGTAAAGAGGAATGAACTGTAGATAATGCTTCTCAGCAGAATTCATCTTAACAAGTCATGCCCTTGGTTTTTAGCTACCTTATGGGAGGCCAATCAGAGCACAGAGAAGCCTGGCTGCTGTTTGTAACAATTGTGCCTTTTGTGGGGCACTAAAACTTTGTGTCAGTGACCCTATGATTATTTTGGCATCTTGTTGGCAGTAGCAATTGGACAAGGGGGGGATGTATGTGAGCACAAAACAAGATCCTGGCTTCCTTTCCTCATCCCTGCATACTTCAGGGTTTTATTTATGGCTAACATGAAGCTGGATGTCAAATCTGGGCCCCTCCGAACAAAATCTTCATAATTAACTGAAGAGCTGAGCATGATCGCTTTTGACACACCTACACTGGTAATTATTGCTTTGAGGCCATTTACTAATGAAATTAATGTATTCATTGCCCTAACAAATTAGCATAACTCATACAGAATGCCCCACATTTCAAGCCCTCACCAGAAAAACAACACTTAATACCGCAGGATGAAATGGCAAGAGCATCAGAGGGAGGCAGCCTTCGTTGAGTGACTAGGAGTAAAAAACCACAATAGCTAAGTGTTCCTTACAATTCGAAATGTAAACACAATAGGGTATTAAAGCCACTAATAGCGTAGTCGAGAGTGTACAATTGATGATTATCTTTACACTTCAAGTAAGCAGATGTAACAATAGCAGTAACCATGGAGTCTAATTAACTGGCTACTTTTAGAGCCAGAAAGTATGAAAAGAATGCTCCGAAGACAGCCCCTTCTTCTTCTCTAAGACGACAAAGAATATTGTGCAGCTGTTGCCTCATCTACATTTTTTTTTACTAAATAAACTCAATACCACACTAATTTAATAGTGTATCCCTTCTCCCAACTGCAAGAGGTTAAAACCACAGGGGTAAAAAATTCCAGCGCCTACCTGTTACACATAAAAGGGGAAAGGTAAAACGAAGAGCATGCCAGCTGGATGCATTGGCATACGAAGGTAATTAGGCTTTAGTTCTCTGTGAGCTTTGCATTTGATACTACAGAGTCATTGTCAAGTTAATCTGTGTCATAAGAAAAACAAAGCTAAATTTAAAAATCTGATGTTTCCAAATCCTGTTTCCTTGGACTGAGGGGAACCAAAAGGCAATAATGGGGTTACCAGTGTCCCTGCAGTAGACCCACTTTAAAGAATGGTGTCTTAAAGCTCTGCTACCCAGGACTGTGATGACATTAAACTTGGTGTACAGTACACATGGACACAGGCACGCAAACCAGCAGTTTGGAGTAACCGGGGATTGGACAGAACCAGACCTATCACAAAAAGAGGGCCCTTTACACCCTCCTTTTGTTCGCAATCTTGGTCCCCATCCTGTACTCAGGATCTCATCAAAATTTAGAGACAAATGACCGAAAACACTCACAGTATTGATGATAATTTGAAGGCTCTTTATGGGAGGCAGCAATCAGGGTGATCATGTAATCCAGATTTCTCACTTTGTAACGACTTAAGTCAATATTTTGGAGTGGTTAAGCAAAGTGTCTGAGGCAGCACAGCAGGTGAGTCAGCATGGCAACTCTAGCTCTAGTCTCTATCTCTCTTGATCTTCACTTTAGAACTTCATTCACTAAGAGACTGGGAGAATAAGCTTTCAGGGGAAAAAAAACACAGGTGCCACATACTTTATTTAATAGGAAAAAAAACCAAAGAAACATATCCCAAACCAGGATGTTTGTAGTTTTGTTGACACCAGAGCCTCTAGAAACAGATTTTTCAAATGAATTTGTCTGAAATTCTGTGAATCTTGTAATGTGTACAATCACTTAGTTGCAAGGAGCTCACTACATATGATCCAGACTCAAACTCTGACTTGTGGGTCTTGTGTATGCAAATACACACCACACACACACACCTATACACACCCACACGCACATACACACTACATTTGTTTTATGTTGTAAGCACCAAGCCTTAATGCTGCTAACTAACAGATTCTTGGTAAAATCAAATAAGACAGAAATAGAACAAAGGCTAAAGTGGTAAGCATCTCCCATGTTTGTTAGACCACGGCATGACTGACAGGGGAACTTGTGCATAAAAGGTCTTCTGCCTTTATTATTTCTAGGATTTTCTAGAAACATAGCTATGATCTACTACAGTGTGTTTATTTCTGCTTCCCCGTTTCCCTACTCCCGTTCTTCCCCCTGCTCTCCTCTCTTTCCTTCCTCTCTCCTCCCCTCTTTTCACTTCCATCCTTTTAGAACCTGCACTCCTCACTGACTATTTTCCAAAGTAGTCAGACTGAGGATGAATGGAAACAAAGCTTCAACATAGTGCCTTATACAAATGACTTTCTTCCTCCCCTCTTTGCAGTTCATATTAGTGAGGCGGGGACTGTAAAATATGGTGACAGCCTTGTCGAGCACCAAAGGCATCAACAAGGTGACATGACAAGCCCCAAGAGGCACACTCAACCTTATATCTAGGCTCACCTATGGTAAAGCATCTCTGATGGTGGGCCTGGATGTATGTGGAGGAGTCATGTGGGAGGCCTGATGGTATGGAAATTCAGGGGTAATGAATGAACTTTTCAAGCTTAGAATGGGGACTTACATCAAATGAGGGTTAACTGAAGTTCAGTTCTAAAAATAGCTCAATGTTCTAAGATCATTTTGGGTTCAGTATGCATACAAGAAAGAGGGAACAGATACTACAGGAGCCAATACTACTATTGCCTTCAAAACAATGAGAAAGCCAGCTCTCAGAGAGTGATGTTCTAGGAGATGTGCTAAGAAGGTTACAATACCTTAATTGCAACATAATTCTATAGGGTAGGCTTTCTTACTAATATTGTCTTCATTTTAACCATTGAAGGGTGAGAAAATTTTAATAATAATGACAAAGATAATTATAGCGATAAGAATACTTAATATTTAT
This sequence comes from Microtus pennsylvanicus, assembly GCF_037038515.1. Classification (NCBI taxonomy): domain Eukaryota; kingdom Metazoa; phylum Chordata; class Mammalia; order Rodentia; family Cricetidae; genus Microtus; species Microtus pennsylvanicus. The sequence continues at coordinate 76,686,615 of NC_134585.1, forward strand.
TGTTTATATTCCTATTTTGTATATTTAGATTATTATTCTTGCATGTACTTTAGATATTTAGTTAATATATTAGTTCATAGTTAAGTTTTTCTGGTGGTGGTGATCAAACCCAGTGCATGCTGGGTTTATTTTTATACTTATTTATCCAGGCAGTCTGCATCTGATTTCAGAAAAGGCAGCCCCCGCATCTGGCTACCATGTTGCTTGTATACAAACTACTACATAGTTTGTTTATACAGAACACTTTGTCTTAGATGAAGGCTGTTGATCAGTTTCTATCCAAAAATTTATGATGCTGAACTTGGCCAGGGCTGAGTCTTTATCTTACAGCCCTGAGCTGATACAGTCCCTCTCAGAGCAACTTTCTCGCAATGCCTACCTCAGGGTGTTGCCAATTGGACTCATGATCAAAGCCACCTACCCCTACCACAGCATTTACTACAATGTATGTCACTTACATTTCCTTGTTTGATGGTAGTCTGTTGTCTGGCTCTTTACCTCTAAGCTCCACGAAGGCCAGACCTGTGAGCAGTTCCTACACCAGTGTTCATCAGGGCCTCTTGGTATTTCACTGAGAGTGGACAGGCAAAAGTGCTTGGGAAGGGAAAGAGTAATGGTTGCTTGTGTTGATTCTTTTCCCTCCTCAGGCTCCTTCCTGCCCCCTTTGTACTTTTCCACTCCTGGTAGCCCCTTCTCTGCTTTCAAGTCACATGCTTGCAATTGCTCCCAGCACTGTTCTTCCCAACCCCTCCTTCACCATCCTCAAGCTGTTCCCTTGAGTTTTCTACTCTATCCTCCCCATTCTCTACCATACGAACACGTGAACGTTCAAAGCTAGGATCAGCAGGTAACATGTGATTCTGTATCTGGGTTACTTCACTTAATATGATGCTTTTCAGATCTATCTATTTTCCTATGAATTTCACTTTTCCTTATAGCAGAATTAAATCCCACTGTGTATACATTACATGTTTTCCTTATCCACTCCTCTGCCTGACACCTAGGTAAGTGGCATTTCCTTGCAACTGTAGACTTTGGGACACTGCATTTTAATTGGACTTTTCATTTTATATAAACATAGTGGCGATTAGGCTCTGGCTATAGAAGGAAGAGGCATCATTTTCCAATTTGCTAAAGAAAAGACGATTTTTTTTTCTTTATTATTGCCACTGGTTTCCCAGGCATCTTTTTTTTTTTCATTTTTTTTAATTTATTTATTTATTAAAGTTTTCTGTCTCTTCCCCGCCACCGCCTCCCATTTCCCTCCCCCTCCCCCAATTAAGTCTCCCCCCAGCCCGAAAAGCAATCAGGGTTCCCTGTCCTGTGGGAAGTCCAAGGAACGCCCACCTCCATCCAGGTCTAGTAAGTTGAGCATCCAACCTGCCTAGGCTCCCACAAAGCCAGTGCGTGCAGTAGGATCAGAAACCCATTGCCATTGTTCTTGAGTTCTCAGTAGTCCTCATTGTCCGCTATGTTCAGAGAGTCCGGTTTTATCCCAGGCTTTTTCAGACCCAGGCCAGCTGGCCTTGGTGAGTTCCCAATAGAACATCCCCATTGTCTCAGTGTGGGGGTGCACCCCTCGCGGTCCTGAGTTCCATGCTCGTGCTCTCTCTCCTTCTGCTCCTGATTTGGACCTTGAGATTTCAGTCCTGTGCTCCAATTTGGGTCTCTGTCTCCTTTCATCGCTTGCTGAAGGTTAATATTCAGGAGGATGCCTATATGTTTTTCTTTGGGTTCTCCTTATTTAGCTTCTCTAGGATCACTAATTATAAGCTCAATGTCCTTGGTTTATGGCTAGAAACCAAATATGAGTGAGTACATCCCATGTTCCTCTTTTTGGGTCTGGCTTACCTCACTCAGGATAGTGTTTTCTATTTCCATCCATTTGTATGCAAAATTCATGAAGTCCTTGTTTTTTATTGCTGAGTAGTACTCTAATATGTATAAATTCCATACTTTCTTCATCCATTCTTCCATTGAAGGGCATCTAGGTTGTTTCCAGGTTCTGGCTATCACAAACAATGCTGCTATGAACATTGTAGAGCATATACTTTTGTTGTATGATAAGGCCTCTCTTGGGTAGACGATTTTTAAAAAACAGTTTGGAGTACAATAGAATATACTGTCATTGAAATACTAGATTCTGGCTTTTCTCTTCAGAGTTCCTGTGTGTGCTACAATAAGGGAAAGACGAGCTTTAGCTACCAATGGAACGCTTAGGAATAAAAATTAAACCATGAAGACATGACATGTATTTTAAAAATGTGATTGTTACTCATCCTAATTTGGGACAGTGGTTATGAATGGAGGGGGTAGGTAAGACATAACTGGAGTACAAACTCCTGAAACTATACCTAAGATAAGACTCGGGCTGCAGAAATGCATAGGAGCAGAGTTGGGAGTACCAGGGGTAGGATAACAAAAGTGCCTTAATTGTGCGAAGAAGTAAAAGACCGGAAGGAAAACGAAACGAAAGAAAAAGACGAGACAAGAGCAGAACAAGTAGGGGAAGAGATGAGGAGGAGAGAGAAAATGCTGGCCTAGCTGGTCTGACGCCCTGGCTTAGATGAGGGGCTGGTGGGAGAGAAGACTGAAAATCAAGAGCTCTTCTCCTAGGAATGCCCAATGTCCTTCCTAACCCTCACTGCTGTTACTTAAACACTTAACACATCCCAGCCACTGCTAATTAGACTTTTTTTAATTCACCAAATCACTAATTCTCAAGTCTTACATATTATGGATTAGTAAATTGACATAGGGTTAAGTAGTTGGTTCAGGAGCATGCAACAATAAAATGCTAGACAGGGGTTCTAAACTCTCTGACCAGCCCCAGGCTCTTGCCTTACAGGACTCTTCATTTCCTTTTGGAAGACATTGTCCTAAAGAATCTCAGAAAGAGTGAGTTTTTAGTTGAGAAAACCCCCCAGTTTGGAGGCTGGGCATAGGTTGGCAAGGTAGAAGTCTTCCTCTAACAGGCTGTGGCTGCCTTCAACCTTGTTGGATTGGGACAGGGATGAAGCATAATTTGGTATGGATGTTTGCTTACAACTAGTGTATAATCAGTCGGGTGATAGAGCATGATTAATAAAATCTCAGGGTCAGAAACTGGGGTTCAACCTGAAGATCTGGAAAGCAAAACAGCCAGCCACTGACTATTATCTCGATCTCAGTCTGAAATGGTGATCCCTGCCTCCAGGAAACTCAGCATGAGGCTGTGTGCCTGAGAGCTCTCTCCCCCTGTCTTATATTTCTCTCTAGGGCTTGGATTAAAGGCGTGCATCACTGGGATTAAAGGTAGATGTCGGTGTGGCTACTGGGATTAAAGGTGTGTGTCACCATAACCTGGTCTATAAGGCTGACCAGTGGGACTGTTTTACTTTCAGATCTTCAGGTAGTCTTTATTTATTAAAATACAATTGAAATGTCACTACAGGGCGGTGGTGATGCACACTCAGGAAACAGAGGCAAGGATGATCTCTATGAGTTCAAGGCCAGCCTGATCTACACAGTTCCAGGACAGCCAGGGCTGATACACAGGGAAACCCGGTCTCAAAATACAAAAAAAAAAAAAAACAACGCATGATTAATAAAAACTCAGAGAGAGAAATTGGAGCTCAACCTGAAAGTCAGAAAGGAAAAGCAGCCAGCCACTGGTTCTTACCTCGACCTCAGTCTGAAATGGTGAACCTGCCTTCAGAAATCTCAGAATGAGACTGTGACTGAGAGCTGTCTCCTCCCATTTTTTAATACTCTCTAGGGCTGGATTAAAGGCATGTACCACTGGGATTAAAGGCATGCACTGCCTGGTTTCTATGGCAACTAGTGTGGCTGCTGGGATTAAAGGTGTGTATTACCACAGAGGTGCAGTCTCCTTCTACAAACAAGCAAAAAAGCAACAAATAGCCCAAAATTATGCTGATAAGAAATATTTGGATGGGAAAAATAATTTTTATTTATTTCATAAAATAGTAGTGAAATAAAAAGAGAAAAAAATATTTATTTATGTTTGTCCAAACCCAAAGAATTTACAACATCAATAACATACTTAAAAGTGAAATTTGAACTGTGGAAATCCTGATCTGTTAACATGGGTTCAGTTGTAAAACACATTTAACATTTAATGTTCTGATAATACACACACACATTACATACATATACATATATATGTAGTGTGTGTGTGTGTATGGGGGTATTATGGTATATGGAAAAATCTTTAGCTTCTCAGTTTTACTGTAGCCTAAATTCAAATTTAGAATAGTTCTGAGGGAATAAAAAGATCCCCAATCAGCTAAAATTTACAAAGATAGAGTAGGTAGGCAACCTACTAAAGTTCTATAAGACACAAACTATTTTTGTGGCCATTTGAATTCAGTACATTTTAAATAATGACTTGAAACATAAAGTCAAAGAGTTAACATCCCAATATGGCTCATGCTCTGTCAAATGGCATGGGTTTGCCTGCTCACTCTAACATGCTTAGAAAGGGGCCAAAGAGAAGGAATCTAGTCTGCCTTTCTTCTCACCAGCACCCACACCCAGACACTGCCAGTATCCATGGCCCTTTAACAAGTGATATGGAGGTTTGAAATAGCAGCATTGTTTGTCATAGCCAGAACCTAGAAACAACCTAAATGCCCCTCGACTGAAGAATGGATAAGAAAAATGTGGTACATTTACACAACGAAGTACTACACAGCAGAAAAAAATAACAGCATCTTGAATTTTGCAGGAAAATGGATGGAGCTAGAAAACATTATTTTGAGTGAGGTAACCCAGACATAGAAGACAATTATCACATGTACTCACTCTTAGGTGTTTTTTAAACATAAAGCAAAGAAAACCAGCCTACAAATCAATCCCAGAGAACTTAGACAACAATGAGGACACTAAGAGAGACTTTCAGAGATCTAATCTACACGAGAAGTAGAGAAAGACACGATCTCATGAGTAAATTAAAAGTATGTGGACCTGGGGGCGGGTTGAAGCAGGGAGGGGAGAGACAGGGAGGGGAGCAGAGAAAAATTTAGAGCTCAATAAAAATCAATTTAAAAAAGAAAGAAAGAAAAATGTGCCCCTAGGATCAGGTATTTGAACACTTGTTCCCCAGTTGGTGGTGCTGGTAGAGAAAGCTGTGGAAGCTTTGGAAGTCGGCACCTTGCTCGAAGAAGCCCTTCCCTAGGGTGGGCTTTTGACAGTCTCATCCCATGCTTTGTTTTCTCTTTGCTTTGTGCTTGCATCTGAAGAGGTGATCACTCCTCCCCCCTTCCTGCTGTTGTCCCCAAATCTGCCATGGGCTCAATTGCCATGATGGACCCTGTTCCTCTGGAACAATAAGCCAAACTAAAATCTCTTCTACAGGTTGTCTTGGTTACGATATCTAATGTCAGAAAAGTGACTAATGTGTGTGATATCTTCAAAGCCAATGTATTGCTGGGACTCAAACTGTCTAAGACACAGTCTTCTACCAGCACAGCTCTGGAGTGGATGGGCAGTGAGAAGGGAGCTCAGGTGGCCTCCATTTCCTATGGCCTTACAATTCTATGCTGGAATGTTTACAGGTTCACACTAGAGGGAGGCTAGCTAGGAGGATTGCTGGGACTAATTGAGTCCTGGCCTTCAGCTGTTCTTCCCTGCTAGAAGCATCTAGTCGGAGTTACTAAAAGCTGTGCCTTCCCTATAAGATCAGAGATGGGATTTTCACATGTTGGCCATTGACTGCAGGGTATTGAAGCCTCCATGGTGCTATTAAAGGTGGGCTTTTGTACCAGCGATGGAAGGTCCATGTGTCAGCCTGTCTCTGAGTGTGTTTCCTCAACCTCCAGCCCCTTGCCCGAAGCTCCTGAACTGGGTTCTAGTGCATAGAGTGCAGACGGGGGGGGGGGGGAGGGCACGGAGCGCAGCAGAGGATCATCACCAAGTGGCAGCTGTAAGACGAATGTTATCACTCAGTCTAATGGCCAAGTATAATAGGCTTTGGGGGAGCTAAATAAGCCCTTCCTGGAGCCAGGTAGGCAAGGTGTTTGGAACTAGTGATTATGATTGCATAGATTGGCATATTTATGCATTTCTCCTTCTTAGATTTTCTCTCTCTCTGTATATGTGTGTGTGTGTATGTGTGGTGTGTGTGTGTGAGTGTGTGTGTGTGTTTGTCTATGGGGTACGCATGTGTGTGGAGGACAGAGTTTAACATTGGGTGTTTCCTTAGGAGCTATCCATCTGGTCTTTTGAGAAAGGCTCTCTCCCTGGGACTTAAGCTTGGGGTTGGTTTACTAGTGATACCAGGGGGCCTCTTGCTTCAGCTTCCCCAGCGCTGATATTATATGTGAGTGTTGGGGACTGAAATTAGGTCCTACTACCCCAATGACATGCATTTTACTGACTGAGCTGTGTTTCCATTCCTTTCCTTCTTAGATGTTTACTTCATCTATGACTGGAAATCTGGTTGCCAAGAGCCTCCAGGGTTGTGTGGTACCAGCACCTTGTGGTGAGGGTTGGACTCTAATATCCCAGGGACTGGGAAAAGATCCAGATTGGTAAAACTTATGAGGGACATTATTAAGAGGCAATCAATCTTCCTCTGGTGACACGCTGGTGGGCACATTCAGCTGCTGAGCGTGACTGTGGGGGTGGAGTGCTGGGACAGAGACTGTGGGCAGCCTGCCTCCTCCTGCAACTAGAGGGTGAGCTGTCTGGAGGAAAGAACTTTGCTTGACCCCCAAGAAGTGATGCAGGCAGCCTCCGAAACCCGTGAGACTGTTCTCTGTGGTGTTTATAAACTTTTCAAAGTGATTCTCCTAGTTCCATGACCCTATGTGGTGCCATAGTTAATGAGGTGTTGGGAGTCGGAAACACAACGGTGGTGTTATGCTCCTGTGCTGGGCGCTACCATATAAGGTTAGAGCCAGCGCTCATTTGCTGATGTGACACAGGGTACAGTCTCCCGGGCACCAGATACAGGTCGAGTCAATCTCTTATTTCAGGGAACTCAAGACATCGACTTAATATACAAGCCAACTGAAATCATTTCAAAGAAGGAATGCGAATGAGTGGCTGAAGCGTGCGGCCTAAGCACAAAGCAGAGCAAGATCGTTTCATAAGAATCACTGCAATAATGATAATTTGCTGACTCAGTAGCTCATGGCTGCTTTTATTTTTTTTCCATGCTTCAATCTGTATTACCAAATGCTCTGTTGACAATGGCCCCCATGCCCTCCCAGCTGCCACATGCCTGCTTATTTAAAAGAAATCCATCTGCCCCCTTTTTTTTGACAACTTCCTAGTTCTTACCTTTCCAATACAATAGAAAATGAATCAAAATAAAGCTCAAATGGCTTTTCAGTATATGCATGTACATGCTTACATATAGATAGATGTATATGCACATGTGTGTGCGTGTGTGTGTGCTTCTATGTCACCACAGTATACATATGGATGCATGCACGGGCTTGTACACACACACACACACACACACACACACACGTATTCGTAGATTTGCACACTCAATAGATGCCGGTTAGATAAATACAACAGAGGAGAGGAACCATTTGTTGAATAACAGATCGCTAATTCCTCTACACTGGAGCCTGGATTATAAATTAATAGTTAACTAAGTAAGAGCTGTGTTAAACCTAATGACTTGTACCCTAAAAATGTCATAACAGATCTTTCCTAATAAATCACAGAAGTAGTACTTGGATGGGTCAAGAAAGAACTAGGATTAGTAAACTATTTGGAGAACTGCAGAAATGTAAGCGTTGGATGAAGAAGTGTAAATTAGTAGATGGGTGCACTCATATATTCTTACATTTTATCCATTTTAGGGTTGAAAAGATACCTTGCCTCACAAGCTTGGTGGATTTGGATCCTCAAAAACCATGTTAAACAACAACAACAACAGCAAAAACCCAGCCATAGTGTCTTATGTCTGTAATTTCAGATCTCCTACTATAATGTTGGACATGGGCTGGAAGCTTGCAAGCCATTAGCCTGCAGCATGAAACTCAGGGCTAATAGCTAGAGAGACCTTGTCGCAAACAAGGTGGAGGGGCCGTCTCTGACCTTCGCATGTGTGAGGAAGCATGTGCACGCCTTTATACAGATATGCATATGAACACAAATAAACAAACAACATCCATTCCCTAAGCACATTGGGAAGGAAGTTTTATGACCGATGGTCAAATACAGCCAAGGTCAAGATGACAATATGGCCACTAATTTAATTTTCTTAGGGAATGAAGTACTCACCAAAATCCCTTGTTGGGATACTTAAAATACTGAAGTGGTGATATTTAAAATAGTCATAAAATTTATTAACAATTTTTAGAGGTTGCATTTTAAGAATTTTGATCTCTTGGTTCAGTTTCTACCTGAATGGCTACTTTAGCTCCAGGCAAATTCTTTAAAATAGAAAAAATAAAATAGATCTTTTTTATATAAAAAATGATATATACAAGACTGGTTAGAAGATGGATAAAACTCATAAAAAGAGACTAAAACAACCAAATATCAAATGGAACAAGATAAGAATTATGATGTTATTTCACCTTTTATCATCTTCAATATGAAAATTTAAAAAATCCTCCAATTTTCCTTTGAAAGAAAAATAAGCATATAAAATGTCAACAAGGCTTCTCTTAAATTTTTAACAGACTCATAAAAAAGTAAACTGCCGGAAAAAAATACCCTGAGAAACATTTTGCATATGATTACCATAAAGTTGTCTCACTTCCGGAAAACTCAGAATAGTTCTGCACATGTTCTGAAGATCTCAGCACAGGAGAGGCTGCCAGCACAGATACACGCACGTTCCGGAGTGCTATCAAAACCACTATTTTATAGCATTATAATGGAACACCTTCTTTCAAAGCTCAAATTAGGGGGAACCCAGCACTATGACCTAGATGGGAAGGAACTCTTTTTCCTAACATCTCTATCCAATTTCTGGGAAGAGTGTATGGGAAGGTGTTTGTCTTCTTAACAACTCTGGTGTCTTCAGGCATTGGGAAGCAGGTATTTTCTGTCTGAAGGTAGAACTCACAAAAGAGCCCACAACATGGTTTTACTCTGGCACAAAAGCAGAGTAAATTCATCAGGAGAAAAGCGAATGGAAGAGGTTCAGTCAAATGAATGAGTCTGGGACATACCAACTTTTCCTACAAAGCTACAATAACCTATTCAGGAAAACCTGTCTCCACTCTTCTGAGGAGAATGGGTGTGGCTGGAAGTTGTAAGTATAAAAGTAAACAAACAATAACCCGCCCTTGGGACTTCTAAACCAGTCACCTTTCTCCCTTCAGTCCCACAAAATACCCCACGCATCAAGATTTGAATACCTCTGTCTTACAACAATTTTGGCTGTTGTGTCCTTATGTGTAAGTGACTTGAGGGGCAACCATTCACTTAATAAACCCTAGATAAGTCTGCACAGCTTGAAGATGTATTAAATATGATTAATCCAAATAGGAAATTCTTGCATTGAAGAAGAACAACTGCAGTGGTTTTCTCTGTGAGCAAGTCTTTGGCGTCTGCTCTTCTAAGAAAGTTATTTCTATGTGTGGAAACTCAGGGAATCTGGGCTTGGCCTCATGGAGGTGGCTCCCCTACCATGCCCTGCACTGGTTCAGGGTGGGTGAACACATTGTGCCTCTCTGTAAATTCCGCCAAACTCCCCTGGGTGACATTGGCTGAGTGGAGCTAGTAAAGGGCCATTAAGCTATGTACTCTCAGCTAAGGAAAATCCCCAATTAGAAACATCTAAGGAAATGCTAAACCCAAGAACCAGTATCCTTTAGTGAACCATGAGAACAAAGTAGAAGTCAAGAGCAGATAAATCTCAACATATAACCTTTGGTGAAACAGGCAAGAAGGCGAAGTGGCTGATCATAATACTGAACCTAGTGTCTGGGTAACATGACCTCAAGTGTTCACAGTACAGAAAGATGCCTCACAGAGCCCATCAGCCATACTGAACCAACGCCATAATTCTTTTCACATGTGAACTTGTGGCTTCTAAGTCATTTGCTTCTTGTTAATGAAACTTGTCTTTAGAAAATTCATGGCAAGATTCATTTCTTACTTCAGAGTTACAAATCTTCATGTGGCCTCTCATCCTTAGAACTCTACTAGATGAATTTTTCTAGTGTAAGAACACTTTCAAAATTATATGGATCAGAAAAACAAATATGAAATGTATTAGCATCCATCTGATTTTTACCCCCATGCTAACTGAAAAAAAAATACCAGAGCCAAAAGATTAACCAAGAAATAGATTCTGAACTCCTTTAAAATTTGTTTCATATTTAACAGTTGGCAGGGTCTTTGCATTTAAGTTAATTGTTTAATGGAAACTCCCAGAGATTTCTAGTCATAAGATCATTAACAAAGTCATCCTTCTCAGGACGGCAAGCTCACCGTGGCACTCACATTTTTGGTCCTCTTACAGTGTTCAGAAATATTCAAGTTCTGGTGAGGCTGCTTAATCCATCTAGAAAAGATTCTACATATCATCTAGCGTGGCTGGATCATTCTAGAACTAGCCATGATGAGTGTGCTCCGTGTTTATAACCTCCCAAAGTAAAGCCAGTGCAGGCCTGAAGGAGGAATTTACAGGAACGATTAAACTTCTAACCTTAAGGCAGAAAGGGGGACCACCATCAAGGTGAATGCAGGTTAGCTACAAACGTTTGTGGGTATTGGAGGGTCTAATTCTTCTCCTTGCAGCTCCCCAGAGGAATATGAATCATGAAACTGCATAGAAGATGTAATGAAATTTTCTAGCAACTAAAAATGATAAATAGAGGAAGTTTAACATCCCAAGACTCTATAAATCTTGAAAATTCCTACCACTTCTCAAGTAGATCTCTCTTTGTCACAATGGCTTTTACAGTTTTCTTTTTTGATCCACAGGAGCCTAAATTCACTTTGCTCAGGGTTTTTCTTTGACATCTCCACTCCTTACTTTATTACAACTTTTAAATAGCCCAATTAGAAATTATGTATGAAGTATTATTTTCCCTTTTAAACATTAGCACACACACACGTATCCACATGAAAGAAACATACGGTTATTTTTGAATATTATAATTACCCCAGGGCTTTCCAAATCACCCTAGTATCGGTGATGTCTCCCTCCAGAGGAACATTCTCATAATGTATAAATTATTATGACTTTGAGCCTACATCTTCCCTTGGTATTGTTTGTGCCATATCTGAAACTGTCCACAGAGTTTAGATCTTACCATAACCATAGAAGAGAATTTAGTAATGAGAGACCAATGAGTGAATCAGTGTACCTGTTTCTTCTACTGGCTAGCAGATTAGTTTAGCTTTTAAATACATGGGTCATGGATATGGTGGTCATGAGTAATTCGACAGGAGTAAAAGGTTTGTGATTATTCTGCAATCAAAACTAAATTTTTCAAAGCTGAATACACAGGGAATCTGAGTTTCCAGGAGCATTCGCCTTTGTTGTGCCACGTGACTTCACTGTGGCCTTGGTTCTGAACACACCAGGTCAGTGGCTCTCAACCTGTTGGTTGCAGCAACCCTTTCACAGGGCACATCTTAGATATCCTGCATATCAGGTATTCACTAAAATTCATAACAATTAGTCGTGAAATAGCCACAAAAATAATTTTATGGTTGGAGAGTCATCACAGCGTAAGGAACGGTATTAAAGGGTCCCAGCAATAGGAAAGCTAAGAACCACTTCTCTGCGGGAATGACTTTGGACTATACAGGTCTTCATGCCATACAGTAACACTGTATGGAAACACCTAAACTCAGATTTGAGACTATCGTATGTTATGAAGATGTTTTAGGAAACCCTACTCAGGTTGTCAGACCAGGTTTGTGGGGGGTGGGGAGGTATGCAGGTTAGGTGTTTCCCACTGTTTTTTTTTTTTTTTTTTGAGACAGAGTCTCTCACTAATGAGGAAATTTCCAACTGATGGCTTGCCTTCAAGGCTCAAGGATCCTACTATCTGATACTCAAGAATATGCTACCCCATCCAGCATTTTCTTACCTTACACAACAAGCAGTTTATCTATTGAGCTCTCTCTTTGGCTTGATGATGCCGGTGTGACAGCATGGATGTTGAGTTGAGTGAGGCAGGTGAGACTACATTTCTGCTCTTCCGGGCTTAACAGGTTTTTATATATTTATATGTCACTTTGTTTGTTCATATGTGTGACATGCATGTGTGTGCGTATGACACAGCATAGAAAATGAGGCCAGAGGACAACTTCGTGGGGTCAGTGTTCTCTTCCAGTCTTTTTGTGGGTTCCAGGGATCAAATTCAAGTAACTATGCCTAGTGTAATTTTACTTGCTAAGTCATCTTGCTGGCCCAACACTCATAAATTTTTAACACTCATGGAATCCGTTCCCTCACCAGAATCAACACCTATCATGTAATAGTTTTTATGAGCGTTGGAGGCACACACTGTTGCTGAACGCTTGGCCTATGTCATGACCAGTGCCTGGTACCTCTTTCCCTGGACCTGCTTCATCTCCATGGCATCTTGTAAAATATCTTGTCTGCACATCACAATTAAAAAGAAATGATTGCTGAGTAAGTGAAAATAATAAACATTACATACAAACCTTGAGCATCGAAATCTCCCAAATCAAATATTTTTCCTTCATTTATTTTGAACACATCCTTCTCTGATTTTGTGGAAATTCCTTTTGGTAGAGGGTCCTACAGAGAAGCTCACTACAAGAAATATGGAGGCTGCAGCTCAGAACTTTATGGTTGCGGGGATTCACTCCACCCGTGGCCCCGCCCACTTCCCGGGGGTCAGTCTTCATCCAATAGTTGGTCCTTGAAACGGTAAAAGACGATTGTCTAGCCTCATTCAGGCAAGCCCAATTCCAGAGCTCCAGCTATGGCTGAGATGGCCTTTGAGATGGCTTTTGAGATGGCCTTGTCACTCAGGCTCTCTGGTACCCAGTTTCACTCTCTTGCCTTCTCATATGTCTTCATCGCTGGGCGGGTCTTTGGGGGAAACAGAATCCATTGGCAATCCCTCTGAAGTCAGATTTGAAGATCTGCCTTTTACTTTATACACATATCTTTCCAAAGCTATAGAACGCCAGGAGTGTTTGTCAGGGGCTGGCTCTGCTTATTAAGCCTCCTGGTACGCAGGAAACAGGACTATGAATGTTTCATGGTGCGCTCCTGTGGAATAGCCATTTTTCAGTGAATCTCCCTACTTCCCGGTTCCTGGGGGACAAATAAAACTTTGCTAGTCGGAGTTAGAGGAAAGCAGATTCCAAGGGAACCATTTTCTCCTATATTTTAAAATAGTATAATTTATATTATGAAATTACAAACAACATAAATTAGTAATTCAATCCCAGCATTCCAAGTTAATGAACTAGAGATTTCATTACACCATTGTTCTGTTCCACTGGACTAATCTTTCGGCGTATGAATGGAAATTTTGTCTTTATTAATAAGTAAATATATATAAAAAAATTAAAGGTGTCTCTCTGCAATTATATTGATGTCTCAAAGGAATGCAAATTCAATAATTTAAAACTAATCTTTTCCCTAGCACACTCCCAAGCACAGTAGATAAGCGAGAGAAATGTGTCTCTTTTCCATTTAAAATCCCTTTAAGTGCTGTGTAGCAAAGCAATTGCTCCCCGGGGGGGGGGTGCATGTGGGGAGCGCTTCCCAGGAAGACTGTTACTGGATAGAGTTCTGCCTGCATGAAGTGTAAATAAAGGACATTTTTGACGTCCAAAGAGTGACCAGTGTTCTGGATAGGTGAAGCTAAGAGTCAAACTCAATGCAATGATTCCATGTCTTCTCTAAGATAAGCATCATGTGTGGGGGTTCTTGTTCTAGTTCATATGTTACTATTTCTTAATACTTCACCTACCGTAATCTGGAATACACAACAGATGCAAAAATCTTATTACAGGCGTTTAAAATCTCGGCAGACCTTGTAAATGCAGTTCCCTAAGTACTTATTTTTTCACAGATGTCTTAAGGAATCTTATTTGCCCCTAAAGAATATAAGTCTGTTGTGGGATGCCAGTGTGTGTGACAAGCCGGCACTTCGGTAACGATTTCCTTACCCTTCCTCTACTTGTCCAACCACAACCTTTGCCTTCTGTAACCTCTCTGTTCGTTCCCACCAGTTTTTGTTCATGGCCTTTTTACCATAAAATCCCATCAGCTTAGTCTCTGCAGAAAGGACAGTAATTTTCAGAAAGGCAGTAACTTTGTGGATTCAAAGATCCATTTTGTCTTTTTCCCAACTGGACTCCTAGCCTGGCGTCTGACTTTTAGCAAGTACCAAATATCTGTCTTGTGACAGAGTGACTGTAGACATGGATGTATATCAACCTCTGTCTCCCTTCCCAGTGGTAACTACAACTGCTTTCTTAACATAATGCATATGAATGCAAGTGGACCCAAATCAGATTCTTTTTAATCTTCCCATCTGGGAATCACCTCTCATCTAATACTCCTTGAAGAGTTTCGTCATGAAATAGAAGTAATATTTTGTGACTCAGCAATATTCACATCTGTTTTCAATATTCAGGTATGATATAAGTATTTATAAAATAATAAACAAGAATTTCTAGGTTTTACAACAGTAGAGACTACATAGCCCAGTTAATATCTTCCTCTTGAAATTCTACACAAATTCACATAAAAATTTAAAAGCATATATCTAAGAAGACAAGAAAATGTAGAAAATCTTCAGGAATAAAAAAAAATGAATGAAAGCAAGAATGTGGGACAGAAAGGTCCCTGAAGCCCAAAACAAGAACAAACAAAATCAAAATAACTGACATCTAACTGGTATACCTTGGAGGGATCTGTGATTTAGTTTTTATGAACTTGAGCGACAAAGATCAGTAGAGCCACATAACTTGGAGATTCTGAGAGGAGCACTCCCTACAAAGCCAAGATCACAGCTACCTCTGTTCACAGGGAAGAATGACTTAGAAAACTATGTACATAAAACCTTGCCTCTCCCTGGAGGAAAATCTTCAGTCTTGCTAATAAACAAGTGGTTCCTTACTCAGCACATATTCACACCAACTGTCTTAATCCAATGAAGTTCAAACCCAGGAAACATTTTGAAAGATGTCCTGATTAAGAATTTCAAACTCTGAGATTCCATCTTACATCTGTAAGAATGGCCAAGATCAAAAACACTGATGGCAACTTATGCTGGAGAGGTTGTAGTGTAAAGGGAACACACCTGCACTGCTGGTGGGAATTCAAGCTGGTACAGACCCTTTGGATGTCAGTGTCAGCAATTTCTCAGAAAATTAGGAAACAACTTTCCTCAAGGCCCAGTAATACCACTTTTTGGTATATAGCCTAAGGATAATCAATCGTGTCACAAAGACATGCTCAACTATAGCATGCATTGTTTGTCATAGCCAGAACCTGGAAACAACCTAAATGCCCGTCAACCGAAGGATAAGGAAAATGTAGTACATTTACACAATGAAGTACTACACAGCAGAAAAAAATAACGACATCTTGACTTTTTCAGGAAAATGGATGGAGCTAGAAAACATCATTTTGAATGAGTTATCTCAGATCCAGGAAGATAATTATCACATGTACTCACTCATAAGTGGTTTTTAAACACAAAGCAAAACCAGCCCACAAATCATAATCCCAGAGAACCTAGACAACAATGAGGACCCTAAGAAAGACATGCATAGATCTAATCTACATGGGAAGTAGAAAAAGACAAGATCTCCTGAGTAAATTAGGAGCATGGGGACCTTGGGAGAGGGTTGAAGGGGAGAGAAGAAGTAGGGAGAGGAGCAGAGTAAAATGTAGAGCTCAATAAAAAAAAAGAATTTCAAACTAAAAGTGTCAATATTTTAAATAGAAAAGGGTCTGTGGAAAGTAGATCTCAAAGCATTCCCAAGTCCAGTTCTGTCTAACACAGAATTTGGAAAACTAGCAAAATATTGTAGTGTATGAAAATAAAACAGTTCAAAATAGACTTAAATATTACAAACACTATTGAAAATTATAAGGATCATTGTATAATCAACATATTTAGTATTTATGGAGGATATGAAGTTATAATTGTTTTCATTCATATTAATAAAGAGTAAAATACACATAATCTCAACTTATGATTGTTTGATTTAATACTTTTTTTATTTTACAGTGTTCTAAAAATGAAATGTATTCAGAAGAATTTGTACTTTAAAATTTTGAAATTTTTATCTTTTCCTGGACTATTCATATTCAGTATGATACTCTCTCTCAGTACAGGACAACTTCTTAGTAGATACAGAAATGTTGGCTAATATTCAACTTTTATTCAAGAAAAGCTTATTTTCTAAAAATGAGAGCGACTTCTCTTAAACTGATAAATGATATCTGTAAAATTTCACAGCTATCATGATATTTAAATAAACATAGACTTTAAAAATGTTTCCTGTAAAATCAGGAGACTGTTACAGAGCCAAGTTACAGGTCCTCATGATTCTAGCCCTTGAAAACTGGAAGCCAATCCGGACTACACAGTAAAGTTTGAGGAAGACTCAGTCTCAAAACAAGTTTTGTTTGTTTTTTTTTTTTAAATCTAGGAGACATACAAAATGCCAGCCAGGAAAACAAAACAAAACAAAACAACAACAACAACAAAAAAAATCTGGTCATAATCATAGTTGAGGTTCTTAGACCAAAAATTAAATGAATAAATATATTGGAAAATAAAAACCATAAGTCTGGTAATATATAAAAAGGTAACATCTACACAAGTCTACAAGAAGGAGTAGTCGTAGTAGTAGTAGTAGTAGTAGACTACTCCTCAGAATTAACTAATTCTGAGAAGTGATAAAATGTGTTTACTAAAATGCCAAGTAAAAGAAGAGCCAGTTCTGCTGATTTATGCTAGAAGTAGTTAAATTTTTCAACTAAAAATGCCACTATTAATAATTGCACTAAAGACAACACATCTAGGAATAAATATAGCAGAAGTCAGGCAGGTATTTTGTGGAACATTTTTAAAAATATTTTAAGATATTTATGAAGATCAAAACCATTCAGAGGTCTACTGTATTAAAGGGTGGGAAGATGCAATTTCATGGAGATGCCAATCCTTCTGAATTCAATCTGCAGATAGAATACCCTGCCAATTTCTCTGAGTTTGCTTTTCTATGTAGGGCGTGCACGATAATTCCAACGTTTGCATGGGAAAAGAAGCAAAGGAGTCCATGGTGTTCCTATGTGAAGAAATTGAAGGGATCAGTGTTGTCACAGATAAAAATTTACTAGAATGTCAAGGCAGTATATGCTGTGATGTTGATAAGAAACACAAATGGGACAATGGCTTAAAATTAAGAACCCAAATACAAAGCCCAAGCTATGTGGCATTTGACTTTCAAACACCCGGTGGTCAAGTTAGAGTGGAAGTCAAGGATTCGATAAATTAATCTGAGAATAATGGTTAGATATGAAAAATTTCCAAATCATGACATACAGATCATCATCTTGGTGATAGCCTCAAAAGTGAAAAGCAAAACAAAATCCTAATAAGATATGGAAATAATGCCAGATAATACATTTATGAGCTGAGAATAAAATAGACCTGCCCACATTACACCTTCACCTGGAATGCTCATAAAGGTAGAGTGGATAAGCTTCATTGAAACGTCTAAAATTCCATTAGAAGTTTTATTTTCATTAAGAAAATTGAAAAACCAGTGTGCAACTTAAGAAAGGATATGTGTGTGAACTTATTAATATATATATATGAACAGAATAATATACAAAATAGAAACATTAAAAGATCATATCAATGCAAATATATAACTCTATTATAAGATGATCAAAATAATTGACTAGTAGTTTATTTGAGGAAATACATATAATACTTAGAGCACTTGCTGCTCTTCCAGAGGACCTAGGTTTGATTCCCAGTTACTATATTGTGGCACACAACTGTTTGTAACTCCAGTCTCAGGGGATCCAGTTCTCTCTTCTGACCTCTGTGGGCACCATGTAGATGTGGTACATAGACATACATGCAGGCAAAACACACATACAAACAAATGCCAGGAATTACGGTCTGAGTGGTGCCTTGTGCCATTTATCTCAGCACTCAGAAAGCAGTAGCAGGTGGATCTCTGCGAATTCAAAGCCAGGCTGCTCTCTACAAAATGAGTTTCAGGATAGCCTGGGTGGTTCCAGAGAAACCCTGTCAGAGAGAGAGAGAGAGAGAGAGAGAGAGAGAGAGAGAGAGAGAGAGAGAGAGAGAGAGAGAGAGAGAGAGAGAAACTACATGGTTAAAGTATTAATAAAAACTTCTATATACCATAGGTTGGACTATAAATTGATAGAATCACTTGTAAGAATGGTTCGATAATACAATGGAAAAAAATGCAAGTTCAAGGCAGAGGTTTTCTGAGTGTGGTCTGTGAAGCTGTCAGCAACTCTGAGAGCACTTCTTGTTTCCAATTACATGTTGGAGAGACCAGATGTTTTTCAAATACTCGCACTAAAAACAAGCCCAGTCGACTGAACACACGACGAAGAGGAGTGTTTGTTTAGTTGTTGGTTTTAAGCTTTACAATTAGAAAAGTTATTATGATGTCACCCTTTGAATTTATTTTCTTCTTTTAAAAACACTATTTTTCATAAAATTGTTATTGATTTTCATATATGTCTGAGTCAGCTGAGGCTCTTATAACATAAATACTGTTGATTGCATAGTTTAAGCAGCAGGTATTTGTCCTTGGCTATTGTGAAGGCTGCAAGGTCTGAGATGGAGCCACTGGCACACCCAGAGACAGAGACAGAGAGAGAGACAGAGAGACAGAGACACACACAGAGTAAAATAAGTAAAAATTTAAAAAAATGAAAATAGATACAGAAAACACTAGAGCCCCAATGCCCATTTGACAAATGGACAAAATGCTGTGTTAGGTATATGGAATATGTGGGTACTAGAAAGAAACTACTAAGTATTATATGTAGGGTTATATATGGTAAAAACATAAACTTTCTCTACAGGCATTACTGTGAATGGGCTTTAAGAAAAGAAGATTGGACAATAAGATAATTATAATCTGCATGGTTTCACATAGCTTTAATCCCAGCCTTCCTGAGGCAAAGGCAGGAAGATATGAGAGTTCAAGTCCAGCCTAGTGTACATCATGAGTTCTAGCCAACCGGGGCTGCAAAGTGAGACTCTGTCTCTAACCTACTACTACTACTACTACTACTAATAATAATAATAATAATAATAATAATAATAATGTGTAATTTAATGGATATGGTAATCTGAAGACTATAATACTGCCCCTATACAATATGTTGATAAGGAAGAAATACACTTGGTAAATATTTAGAGAAAATTAGAGAAACACAAAATATGAAATAAAGGATATGATTTTTTCTAGTAAATTAGGTTTAGAGAACTTTCAAACTTTTGTCATTTTCTTAAGCTATGTAGTTGGGTTTCATGGGTATTTGTTTTAGATGGGGAGATGATAGATGATAGAGAGAGAGACTTGTCAAATGTCAAGCATATAAGAAGTTTGAATGAACTATTTTTAGTTTTTTAACATTACCCACACATTCCCAGTGTTCGTCTATATGTCATATGGAAGAACAGTTCAAGATAAAACAGGGTGTTGAAACATAGAGGGGGGAAGGAGGAGGAGAGAGAGGAAAAATGAAGGAGAGAGGAATGACTTCCTGACCTTTACTGGGGGGCTAAATCAATCCATTAAATGTGCCTTTGCCAATGTTAACCAACTTTTCTGTGCTGAAGGAAGATAACCTTTTGGAGAAAGATATCACCGTTTGGCTCCATCCGTTCTAAAATACTGTTAAACCAGCCATTTTGAAACTCTTTCAGATAAAGAGACCCATTAGAGACGAAAGCCAGCCTGAGCCGACTTCTCCCGAAGTTAGCCCAATACCATATACAATTTACAGAGTGGTACAGGTTATGGGATCAGAAGAATCAGCCTCAAACAAGGGTTCTGGGAAGCTTTGCTTTCCCGCCGTTGGGCATGCTCCTTCGCACCCTCTCAAACCCGCAGATGGGACACTACTTCAGCTTTATCCACCAACCACTGGATCTTGTAGCCCTTCCCTGGAGATACTAACAAAACTGCATACGCCTTATAAGGGGGATGCAAGAGCAGCGACTGGCTGCAAGAGAGCTCTCCTTATTTCTTTCACCCTTCGATTAGCTGCCTTGTACCCTTGTCATTATATGATTAGCAGCACTGGCACCTATTTTGCCACTTTGAAATTGCATAGCTAAATATACTTAGGAGGAAAAAAAAAAAGAGATATACCTAGGAGGAAGGAGAATTTTTTTTCAAGACACTACCTGCAGCTACTGTGAACATTAGTAGCTCCCAGGACCAGAGGGTTTCAAACGCGCAATTCCTTTTGCAATGCCATTGCTCTGTACATGAAGAACCAAAGGCAGAGAAACCTGGGCTCCTTCTGAGCCTGCACGCAATCAGCAGTGCCAGCGTACTCTCTAATCTGACAACCTTTGCAGAGTGATTTACAGAACATTCAGTGTGGCCAAGCAACCACAGTCCAAATGAGCTGAGTTCTGTGGGTTTGCCCTGCCTATCAGGAAGCTTCATTCCAACCAGTTGTGGAGAAAAGGCCATCTGAAGCTTCGAATTAGTTCAGACCTCCCCTTCCCTCAGAAGACTGTAAGAAGGTTTTACTTAATAAAACGTTTTATTAATTTATTAATTTATGACTTAATAAAGACTCTTTAAGGCTGTGTGTAAAAGAGAAAGAAGAGGCTGTGTACAGATGGCTTGCAGAGACTGGCTCGCCCTCAGGGTGTGAGGAGCTTGTGGGATCTCTGTGGGTCTGGGTGTGAGGATCACGAGAACTCTGAAACCTGGACACAGGAACATGGAGAACCCAGACAACACCCACAGTGGACTCTCCAGGTTTAGATGAACTGAGCCAAAGCTCGGGCAGCCTTGGAAGAACACGGGTTGCTTGTGTCTCACCAGTGACTGTGCTAGATCAAGAGGGTGAAAGGCCTTCCCATAGTCTCTTGGTTTCTCGAAATGCATCAACTTCGAGTTATTATTATTGTTGTTATTTTACATGCAGAGATATTAAAAAGCAAATTCTCCAGATTAGCTGAGCTTCGATTTCTTATCACCTGTATAAAGTGTGCTGAAACAGCGGGGAAAAGATGGAAGAGTTAAATTCAATCTGGTTTTAAAAATCAGATTTCACAGAGCTTGCTGCCTTTTCAGAACCTGGGGCAAAAGGCTGAATGGATGGGACTGCTGTCTTGAAGATATGTCGCCTGGCTCCAGTTCTGCCCATTGTCTGCTCAAACCCTTCTTCACCTGGAAAGCTGTCTAGCAATGTGCTACTTTACTAAAGTGGGTCATTACGCCACTGCCACAACAATTGTACATTGAAATGTTTGTCCTAGTGCCCCACAAATGGTGTCGTTTCTGACAGAATGTGCATACTTCTGAGGCTCAGCTTCTCTCAGCTGTGAGCCGAGGACTATTATGTGTGGTCACATTTAGGGGCTCAAGTTGGGGGTGGGGGGAGAGAAAGAAAGAAAAATGAAATATCCTGAAATAATGTAGAAATTTATTATTTATTAAGACTCTAAAGCAGACCATATCTATACTAATTTATAACTTTTTCACAGTACTAGAAATTGAACCCCAAGGTATTACGTATACTGAGGAAAATGTCTACTACTGAGGTTGTACTCTGATCTCATGTTAATGTCTCTTCTCGATCTACCTACCAAACCCTTCAGGCAACCCTAAAATGTCCAGGATGGATTAGAACCTGAATTCTTGAAAACTCAAGTACTGCTCAGGCCCATAGTAAGTAGATGATTAAACCCAGTTTGAAGCATGGTCTGATGAGTGTCTGCTTGGTGATTATTTCAAGACCGATTATCGAAAACCTTCCTGTCTGACTGTAATTCTGACAGAGTAACAGTTACCAAGTACTAAGTCACTGCTAAATGCCTAGGTCCAGACTGACAACTTTTCTTAGGTTTCAACACTTACATATCAGGACAGCCCAGTATGATAGGTGACATATCTCAGCTTCACAAACAAAAATTAAATTTCTCATAGAGGGAAAAGGACCGATAGTCTAACATAATATGATGTATCTCTGGGACTCACCTCAATGCGAAGTCTTTGATTTTCCCACCATTCCAATTCACTGTGTCGCAGGAACTAGATGCTCTCAGTGGGGAAGTGAAGGCAGACAATTGTGTAGACGCACACACTGCTCACGATCTTCGCACCGTCACTCACGTGGGCCCAAACTAGAAACATCTTAAAGTGGAGAGTATGTGGGCAAAGTGAAAGGAACAACTGGTGTGAATACTGGGAAAACATGTGAAAGAAACCAACACAAGAGAACACACATTGTATAATTACACTTTATTGTAATAAATTATGTCATTTATTATATACAACTATTATAAAATGCAAAGTCCAGGGAAGACATTTACATATATTATTACATGTATTTATACACATATTTATATATACCACCTACACATATGCATATATATACATATACATGTATATGGTTACCTGGGATAGGAGGTGGAGGAAAGTTTAACAATAAAATGGGCATGAAGGATTTTATGGGAGTATGGGAAATATTTTGGAACATAGATAAGGTAATAATTATTTAACTAGACTAACAACAGAAACCAGTACATCAACATATTGTATAATTAAAATAAACCGACTATATGATATGCAAAGACTATCTCACCACAGTTCTGCTTAAGCAAAACCTCATGGGGTTAGTGATGGATCAGCGAGTAGAAGTTAGCTTGGCAGCCTGCGTTTGTATCTGGACCTCACACTAAGGTGGAAGAAGAGAAATGACTCCACAAGCCTGCCTGCTGACTGCCATGTGTGTGCTGTTGCACACACACACGCGGGCACATGCGCGTGCACACACACACATGATCGTGCACACAGAGACAAATGATAAATGATAATAATAGTAATAATTAATTATGAAGTTTTTGAAAACAGCAGTGTGCTGTGAATGAATGAATATGTCACAGTGAAGCCCTTTTCTTTGCATGGTAACCAAAAATGAATTTAGAAAGTTTGAGGAAACATTGTGTAAGACATCTAGCAGTTTTTAAATACTTTGCACTTTGGGTCACTGTGTGCTTTTATTGTTATTCTAGACTGTCCTGGTTTTAAATTTGATATTATAGGACCACTTTAGAGCCTTGTGAGTCAGTTCAACAAATAAATTTAAAATGTTCTTGACAATTCGGGGTGCAGGGGGAGGGCAATGAAACCATTGGGAGAAAAGAAATAATATGATCAAAATATGTTGCATGAAATTCTCAAAGAATAAAATAGCAATATTATTAATTATTATTTTATTATTATTTTATTATATTATTAATATTGTTGTTGTTGTTCAGTCTTCTCTCCATCACTCCTGATGGAGATCATCATTTATAAGTAGTATTTTCTCAAACACTGAAGAAGGTACTGTGGGTCCCATCTTCAGTTCTAGACATGTGCTTCAAATCAGTTATTGATAGCTTTTAAATTGATTATTTACACCAATGATGGGCAATGTCTTTCTGTCCCCCAGCATCTGTACCTTCCCCTAGAGTTTATCATTATCCATATTAATTAAGGAGAAATGGTGAGAGGGGACAATGACTCTGACAGGGAAGGTCCTCCACTACGGTAAGGAATTAATTGTGAGCTCATTTCTGAATAGGAGCATCAAGAGATTTCTAGTCCTGAGGCTTCATGGGGACATGGTGATGGAAAAATGCTTAAAGCACTCAGTGGGCATGCCTCACATTTGTATAAGGAAACAAATCACTGAGCCCAAACGTCTGAGAAAGAGAGACTGTGATTCAACTTTGCTAGCAAGATGCTCTGGTCTGTTCTAATGAGTAATCAGGATATTATACACCTCTATTAACTGTACAAAGGCAGAAACTTGGGTGCTGCTTCTAAAGCTAAAGTCTAAGACTGCGGAAGACTTTTCTCAGGCTCCTGCGCCAGGATGTGCCTTCTGGGTCCTCCATGGCCAGCGACTTTGTTGAAGCACAATATCTATGTGTTGGTTTCCTTTGCCTGAAATGCGTGATTCAGTTATTGTGCCATTAGAGTTGAGCTTCAGGGAATTAAAGAGCAAACTTTGACTTACCTTTGAATAAAATAGCTCAATTACAGGTAAAATTATTCTCCCACTAGAGTAACTAGCTGACAAGTCCCCTAAGGTTAGTAGGTTAGGGTAAAACTACAATTCCTTTTGCTTCTTCCACAAAGTCTTTATTTTGGGACAGAGAGTATAGAGGAAGTAATGTATACTGAGTATAAGAACACATCTACATCTATGGGTCTCTGGTAGGGTTGCATGAATGTGACTATGCATTGTATATGTGCATACAAGTGTATGTTAGAAAAGGGTAAGGGATTGTCAGTTTAAAGGGATTGTCATTTTTAAAAAAATAAGGCCAAAAAGAAGCCTAAATTAAATTCTACACTAACCAAAGCATTTGTATCTATAGGACCAATTGGGTAAAATTAAAGCTGGAACTCAATAGATATTAAATAACAATAACAAAATAATTGGAGGCTTTAGATTTTAATGAAGGGCCATTATATGCTCTTCCTATCAATATAATGGGCTATAAAGATGAACTCTTACTCAGTTACCGGTGTTAAGGACCACTTTTCCCCCTTCTCTCTGGAGACTCTAATTTGGCTGGGTTGATGACTCTCTGACACCTTGGTAAGGAACTCAGGTTGCCGTATCAGGAATTCTGAATGTTGTGTTCTGAGACTTGACCCTGACCTGGCCTCTGCCATGGTTCATCTTGAAAACCCTCTCCTTGTCACTTTCTCTAGGTGACAAAAGAACCTTTACCTAAATGGATGCTATTTTCTTTTTTTTCTTTATTTGTCTTGATATTTGTATGCAGCAAGTAGACAAAAATATTTTAGTTGGCAAACAGCAGCAGGAGAACACAAGTAGAAAGTTCAGTCAAAAGCTTGCATTGCGGGTAAAGGAGAAGAGACTCCACTTGCCATGCTTGAATGTGGTTTGTCCCACGAAGATCTCTGTGTCGGAAGCTTGGTCTTCAGTGTCATAACATCAAATGGTGCGGCTGAGAGGAGTTGACTCCCTTGTGAAGGAATTAATGCTAGTGTCTTAGAATAGACTGTCTCATGGGAGGAGATTAGATTTCCTAAGAACAGCTTGTTATAAAAGAATGAACCTAACACATCCCTGCTCTCTTGCTTCCTTTCTTTCCACGTGACCTGTCTTTGCATACTCCAGCTTCCCTTTCTTCAACACCATTTGGTGGTGAATCCAGAGGATCCTCCCAAGTGATACTGGTGCCATGCTTTATGGACTGTACAGCCACCAGAACAGGAAGCAAAACATTGGATAGCCTGAAGTATTATAGAAACAGAAAATGGATTGATACTTCTTAAAACAAAATAGCTCCTTTCACATTTTTATTGAAAATGCAGACTTCCATTTTGTCTTGTGATAGAGAAAGAAGTCAAAGAAATGCAAATATTTTTTTGTCTCAGAAATTAAAAACAAAAGCAGGATGATGAGCACTGAAAAGACTCAAAAGTCTAAGAGGCTGATTGCTCTATGTCATGATGTACCGACCACTTACTAGTTAACTATATGCAGAGAAATAGACTAAGTGTTTCTTCATCTTCATTAGAAGATGGCGACTCATTGGCCAATGTACAAGTCTTCTGACTTTTAAACTTGCTATATTCCAACTAAAGGAATAGCACCTCAGGAAGGTGTGTGTTGCAGATCATTTCTCCAGGGATAATCAAGCCAAGAGCATCAACTGTTTTTGGAAAATCTGCCTGCTGAAAAGAGAAATGAGAGTTGGGGTTTTCAAAGATCTAGCCAAGTTATTCTGAGTCACCCTGCATGAGAGAAATCACAAAGGACTGCAAGTTACCAAACACATCTTTGGTGCTTCTTCAGGAAGAGAGCAGTCTACAGAGTGAAAGCTCTGTGTGTCAGATGGGATGGTTCATGAGATGACAGGCATCTAAACCTCAGCTTATGGCGCGTGGCCTTCAGTGGAAATGCTGCCAAAGAAATGTCTCAGTTCCTCTAGGAGTTGTCTGAGATCTAGCCAGGACAGCCCGTGATTTCATTCCTAACTCCCATCCCTCAACCAGGGGAACCAAGCTTACCTTTTTATTTAAAATTTTGTTCACTGATTATTTTTTAACTTAAGTTGACTAACAATTATGTCCTTGCAGGCTCTGTGCTAAAGTAAAGCAAGCTGAATTTTCATGAAGGTTTTAACTGTTATTAACTTCATAACCTTGAACAAATTATAAGGGCTGTAAGATTAACTTTCCCGATGTGCAAAATGGGCTTGGTAGCAGTACATCTTTTATTATGTCATCGGGTATATATAGCTCATTAAACACTATAAGTGAAGTGCTTAAAACGCTGCCTGTAGCAGAGTTGTGGATAAATAGTAGCGAGTAGTAAGGCCACCTGATCAGCAGCTACTGTAGTGATGAAAGTGGTCTTCCTTGCCCAGAGATCCTGCAATGTAGCTTAAGATAGTAGAATGGGAGATCTAGGGAGCATAGGCTGAGCCTGCTTATTGGTGGTTATACTCCAGTGCTAGCCCGAGGGGCTGTTAGAATCACAGGGTTTTGGGTTTTTTTTTTCTTTTATTTTTTGGCATTCCAGACTTCAAGTCTCAGCACCCATATTTGGGGCTCACAAGTACCTATAACTCCAGTTCCAGAACATCCACTGCTTCCTTCTGGCCTCTCCAGACAACTGAAGCCATGTGCCTATACCTTCACAAAGACACACATGCATATACATAATTACAATTTCAAAAACACTAAGTAGAGGAGACATAAGTGAGAAACTTTATAAACCTCAAGTGGCAAGAGACGATGAGGGTGAAATTTAAAGCACAGGTTTCAAGCAAAGGGCAAGAGGTTTGCCTGATCCCACCCGCAGCTTAGCAGACACTCCACATTCTGATAAACACATCTTGAAACTGTGGAATCCTTGTTTTGTGCATGCATCAATAAAACATTGTTTTGAGAAGTCTAGCTGAAAAATATATGAGCCCCTCAGACCCTGGATGAGAGTGATCCAGCCAGGCCCAGCCACTCCTACTAAGTGGGATTGGAGAGCACACATTCACAAAAACACCAACCAGAGTATCACACGCAACCATCTTCAGATCCCACCAGACTATTCTGGCAAACAGAATAGATGATGGCCTTAAACAACCTAGGACTGATACATTACAAACATCTTAGGTCCTGGCCATTGGGGTCACTCACTTCTAAACAGATGTAATCTTAGGTGTGGGGTCACTAATGGTCCTTTGGTTCAATAGTTCTCATCAGGTGATGCTGTCTTCACCCACCCCCCCATACACACACACATACACTAACATATTTTTTTTTGTCTGAGTTGGTAATCGTCCTTGCCAAAAAACACTGTCCCAGGACTTGAAATACAGACTATGTTTTGCTTGGGGCATGCTTATAATTCTATCATAGGGTTCTCCATGTCCAGTCCAAAGGAATAGTTGAAAAGATCAGAGCCTTCTATTTTTTCTCTGTGGGCCCAGAGTGTTCTGTACCTCTGTAAGCACTTTGTTAGGGACTTAAAATCAACACTCTAATTACAGGCAAGAGGAAAGAACATCAGAAACCCATGCCAAGGCTGAATGGAGACGGTTGCTGCTTCTAGCGGAGTTACAAAAGTGGCTCAGCCTTGCTCTCCTCGGAACATAGAGGCCCACAAAGCCCATAGGCGCATTGTACCTCTGGCTGCCTTCAATCCTCCTTTACATTTGATTTCATTTAAAAAAAAATCTCTGTATTTATGTGTATCAGGGTTTGTGTTTGTTTATGCATGGGGGCAGTCTGTGTTATAATACATGTGTCACAGCATGGTTGTGGAGGTCAAAGGGCAGCTTCCAGGTATCAGTTCTCTCCTACTGTGAAGCTTTTAGAGCTAGACCCTAAGTCATTGTTCTGGGCAACCTTTATATACTAACTCTGACTCTTTAAATTTTGGAGAACCAACAGAATATTTATAAGACAAATTGGTGTCGTCAGGAGAGTTAGACTGTAGAGTTATAGTCCCTAACAGAGGATCCATTTGAAGCCATTAATAACATTAGTTAAGGTATCATCAGCATTGCTTTGTGTTTACTGAAAGCTCCAATGACTAGGCTCAAGGTCTACGCTGAGGACAGATCAGGATTTAACTTTCTGTACTTTCCTCTGTCTATAATAAAAGAAACTAGGGTTTTAAAAAGTAAATTGTCACTCACCAGATTTTGGTACATTTGGTCCTCAGACCACCTACATAAAAATCTCCTGACAAGATTGTTTAAAATGTATATTAATGCAACCAAGATCTACCAGGGACTCCATCTTTTTAATGTTTGTATCACTAGCTCCAACATACTGCTTAGCCTAATGTAAGTGCTCAATAAATTTGTTGAATAACACGACTTATAAATTAATGGGATCCCGAGAGGGATGAGTTGGATGGGATTAAGTTAACCAGGCCTTTGCTTTTTATCTTCCATTCCTCTGATCTTCAGTTGGCAGAAGTAAAGCAGTTGGAAAAATCCAAGTCAAAACATTTTCCATAGTTTCTTCTGAGCTTCCAAATTTCCATCAAGTCAGTAATCTTTAAGAGATGAAGTTAGTGTTGGAGCAGTTCTCTGCTGGCTAAAACTCAAAAGAGTCTTAGTGGTCCAGAATTAAACTCTAAAGCTCAGACAAATAAGAACGTATTCAACACCTGGCAAAAACTTGGATAAATGCATCCCTGGTGAAAATGAAGACTTGGAAATGTCAGGCGCTGGGGACAGTTGAGGGGCGCATTTGTACAGGTGTGCACACAGACATTATCTATGACCTTCAGAACCGGTCTTACCACAGGAGTAAATGGCACCCTATGAGCCAAGGGCTGGGTACTAAAAGCCTTTGGTGCGGCTGGAGAGATGGCTCACCGGGTCTGATGGAGAACTGCTCTTGTAGATGACGTGAGTTCATGTCCCAGCCCTCATGTTGAACTGCTCACAATGGTCAGCTTGAGGGGGTCAGATATCCTTTCTAGCCTTAGTTATGTTATAGATATAGATACAATTTCAATAAAACAAAGTTTCTAAAAAGCTCTGAAAACCCCAGCATCTTTGTCTATCAGCTTGTCTTAAGCATGAAGAATTAGTACATAAGTAAAATATTAAACCTATGATGGCCAGCTAAGATCTCACCGCACTGAAGTATTCAGTTTAACATGAGACACAGTTTGAGTCAAATATGTCTTGCATGCCCTCTTGTGATTGTCATATTTTAACGGCATGTTGGCATAGGCACTTGTATCAGTTGACCACCCTGGTCAACAGAGTGGGTTCCAGACATCCAGGATGAGTTCCAGATAGCCAGGTCTGTTATATAGAGAAATCTTGTCTCAGAAAATAAAACAAAACAAAAAACCCAAACCAAACCAAACCAAAACCCAACAAACAACAACAACAAGAACATCCAGTCAGCTGATGAGGGGCATCAGGCCACTCTATAGCATAGTTTAACTACCAGCAGCTTACACAAAGGTTAGCTACTTCAGACCTTCATCATACCTTGAGACAGAAGGTTTCATACAAACTACAATGCAGGCACCCCTGGAGGCAGCATTCCCTGCACCAAGCCTTTATACTGTGGTTCTCACTTTGAACAAATAATTTCTGTCTCTTTCACCACATTAGCAACCAAAGGAGACTTGTGGACTCTTGGAGGTATATCGACAACAAGTTCTATTAGAGGCAACAGCAGCCAGCCAACAAACCGATCATGTGTTATCTGGGGATGGGGGGAGGACCATAATTTATGAAAGGTCTCTCCACACATGGTGGCCTGCACCTGGTGTTTTTCCATAGTTTGCCTCCTCCAGGTTATTATCTCCACCAAGAGCCAAGAAAGCCTGCCATTTGTGGTAGGTGGTAATATGTTGAAGGGATTGGAGCATGCTCGATAGGTCTCTCCCCCTCAAGTACACAGAGTGGCAGGCCAAACACAGAAGACCCCAGAGCCAGCCATGTTCATCAGGCCTGACTTAAAAGCTTTTGAAATTTTGGAAAAACAAAACCTCAAATTTATCGGTGTTTAACTCCATTCCATCTGATAAAAGCTCAAGAAGACAGACTGTGCGGTAAAGCACGTCAAGTTCTTCAGAACGGGAGGACAAAGGGTCAGAAGGAACATGGTTGGAGACACAGCAGATAAAACCCCTGTGGTCCCTGGGCTGAGCCCTTGCCTGCGTTCTGCAAAGACTCCCCTTCCACAGAGGCTCCCTGTGCAGCCGGTCAGCCGCTGTGGCTTCCTTGGGGGTGCTGCCTTCTGGTTTCACTTGGCCTTGACATGTTTCCAGCCTCAGTTAATCTTTTCCTACTTCAGCTTTGCCTCCCAGGCACCTTCTGCGTGAGAAATGGCTTGTTTAGATACTTCCGAACTAGTTCTGGGGGAAGGAAGTGGGATCTTACCTCTTTTAATGTACTCTGTCACCTGTAGCCAGTGGACCGCATGCATCCCACAAGAGTTGAAGGGGCCCAGCATACTTATAAGTGACAACATCGTGTCCTCTTCAGTATGACTCTGAACACTGTGTTCTGTTGGCCCAGTTAATCTATTTAAACATGTTTTTCTTTATTCTTTCAGACTTTTGTATTATGTATTTCAATCTCATCCACTCCCCTTCCCCAAACCTCCAAGGTCCACTCCTACCTCTCTACTCACGCAAATTCAAGTTTGTTTGCTCTCCTCTCCTCTCCTCTCCTCTCCTCTCCTCTCCTCTCCTCTCCTCTCCTCTCCTCTCCTCTCCTCTCTCTCTCTCTCTCTCTCTCTCCCCCCCCCTCACTTTCCCCCCTCTCTCCCTATCGTCCTATCCTATCCTTGAAATTCTGCCAAGTACAGCTTGGATTGTGCAGCTCCTGGTTCTGGAGCTGCCTCAGAGGCTGACAGGTTTACCCAGTGTCGCTCCATCGAGAATATGGATTTTCCCTCATACTCAACAAACTCACCATGCCACACCAAACTACAATATGTAAAAGAAACGAAGGATTGTCTAGGTATATACAATCCACCAAAACTAAATCCAGATGAGGCCAATGACTTAAATCGACTGAGAGATTCTGGTGAGGTAAAAACAGTGACCAGGGTTGGCTTGGAAGAATATATCTATTAGGATGAACTATTTTTTGATGACAAGGTATGTAATAAGTCATACAAAAGCTTAGCTGCTTGGATTCTGCTTCTTAGAAAAATGTGGAATCGAGACACTATCAGGTTTTTAATTTCAAACTCTTGCCGGATAGGGCTAGTGCCCTGATGTGAGGGGGAAGATGCATTTTTTAAATCTGAAAAAAAAAAACATGTCAAATGAGGGAATTATACAACAACTTCAGGTAGTACTTCCTGAGCGTCTATTGGCCACATGTCAGCCATTTCCCGTTTCCTCTTCGTCTTCTCTTCCTGCTATCTTTTGTTAGACCTACTTTATGGGCAGGAATACTCAGGCTTAGGTTTGGGTTCAGGCATGGGTACAGGACATCCAGGGGGCTGGAAAGGATCAGTCTTCTTTCTAGAATCCTTCTGGCTGGAAGGCTTGTGCTCTTAGCTCTGGTCCTCCAGGTTACCCATTAAGGCTCCCTGTGTAGATTCCTAGTCCCCACGTGGCACAGCTCTTGACTTCATTTCCTGCTTTTTAGCTTTGCTACTCACTGATCATGCTGTCTAGACCTATGCCCAACTCTGTCTCTTTCTCAATGAAAATGTTACACCATAACTCCGCAGTGCCATGTCCAAGAGAATCTATTCTTCCAAAGTCAGTTCATGCACCTGCCAGCAATCACCCTGGCCTCTTTAACACAGCTGCATAGCATCTAAGCAGTGCTTCCAGAGTCCCAGATGTGACTAGTTGTTCACAAGGTCAGGGCTCTTCCATATCATCGTCCTTACAATAGAATCTCTAGAATCTCCCACAGTGCCTTCTGTCTCATAGGCCCTCCAAACACTTTATTATTTGATTCCACAGTGTGGAACTCTTAGTATTGGCTTCCTTCAACCTTTAAAGTTCAAGAAAATATTCCAGCCTACTTGTACTGATTCATTACCTAGATTTCTCAGCTTGGCAGTTTTGTTTCCATACCTTATCCACTCAGGTTTTTTCTCTAAGCCAACAATCTCAATTAATGTCCACATCATTATTTTTGTCTCTTTGATCTACATACACTTTCTCACCTTCTTCCATCAGGCCCTGGGCTCCTTTTCTGCCTTCCCTAACACCTGGCATTTCTGCCCCCCCCCCTTTTTTTGCTTTCATGGTATGCATGGACTCACAACACTGGTATGGTAACAATTTAAATTCCCTCCCTAATTTCCCAGCTTTAGCAAGGCTGGCCATGCAGGTGATTTGCTCCAAGAGATACAGAAGAAGTCATTCCTTGATAGAAGCATGTGCTTGCCACTTTGGTCTCCTCGGCTCTACAGGAACTCTCTGTGAGCAATCAAGCTCTTTAGCCCCATGATGAGGCAAAGGCAGAGCCTCGCCACCCAGCTCCTCTCCTTCCTGGCAGATGAAACATCCTTTTGCTTCTAATTAAAAAGATTAATAAAAAAATCAGGACACATCAGGTTCACATCAATCATTGCCCATGTGGTTCTTATTACTGTAATTAAAAGTTATCTTTTTTAAATTTCAGGATGAAAGTGTCATGATCTGCCCTTGAAAACACATTGTGATTCTATATTTGTTTACTTTGTTCCTTTTCTCCCTTCACAGGCAGAGAGGCAAAGTGATAACTCTTGTGGCAGATCAGCTTAACGGTCCTCTTAATACCAGCCCGTCAAGAAACATGCATTGCTTGATTCTCAAAACACCCTAAAAGAAGTTGCATGGCTTTTATTTTTCCTTCAAAATATGAATTGCTTATTTTGATAATTCCCATGCTTGCCTTTTCTTTTTGTCCAACTGTTGTTGTCCTTGCAAATTCTGATGGGAAAGACATTTTTAATGACAAAGTTAAAAAGCTCACAGCTCTCCTGTCATGTTTGGACTCAAACAAGACAAACTTTAGGCATGCAGAATTTATATCTCCCAAATGCATCAGCTTTCCCAAGTTGACACCAACTACCTGCATACCTTGTTCCTCAGGTTGACCAGGAAATGTGAGTGATTCTGGGAACACTGGTCCTATTGTAGAATTTGATGGAGTAGAGTCAACCCTGGGTCAATTGCTGGGTCATTAGCAATTTCGTTTCCCTGCCATCAAATTTTATTAAGAACCAACAGGTCAACTGAGCACAATGGACGTATACGTGTTTTAGGCTCCAGCCGGAATGGAAACAGTTGGAGACACAGAATCCTAGAAAATCCACAGCTCATTGTCACGTTCTGGCTATGCATTCTCCCCGGCAACAGTGATTCTCCTAGGAAGTCAGTTGATTGCCAATGCTTGTGTGTGTGTGTTTCTATACTATTGTATGTGCCTCCCCATGTGGAAAATGGCAGTTCTTACATATACCTTTCTGCTTCCTTGCTCTGCCTGCATCCTGGTGGCTGGAAACATGGCTGGTTGAAATGCATGAGTGTCGCTGTTCTCTAAGCTCTCAGCCCTCTGACCCAAGGCTCTATCTTCTCTCTGTTCCCCTTATCTGTGTCAAAGCAGGGGGCTTGTAACATTCTCTGCACATCTCCCATCTGCACAGTTCAAAGCAGGAGCCTGTAGCCTCGGTGTGTTTCTTTACCTCTCGAGGCTCCGCTGTGCATCCAAGAGCCTCAGCAGCTTCAGCTATAAGGCGCTCCCACTGCCCAGCCTAACACACATCCAGACAAGCTGGAAGCCTCTGTAATTCCAGCCTCTTCTCTGAAAAGGAGGTGGCATGCAACTTTAACTTGCAATCAACACATTTCTTAAAAACCTCACGGCTTTGGTTTACTGATGTATAACCTTACCATGGTCCATGGCATTGGACCAAAACCCTTGTCTCCAAGGAGTAAATAGTCTCTTCAAGCCAGAACTTCAGGCTGAAAAGATAACTCAGCTAGTTAAGTGCTTGCTTTTCAAGCTAGAAAACATGAATTTGATCCCCAGAATCCACATAAAAAACTGGGTGTCATGGAATAAACCTCTAATCCCAGCAGTAGGGAAGCAGAGACAAGCAGTTCCTTGGGACTCACTAGTGAGCCAGCCCATCGTAAATTACAGGCTAGTGGAAGATTTGGTTCCTTAATAAAAAAACATTAAAAATTAAATATAATAATAATAAATTAATAAATAAGTGAAAATCAATGGAGCCTAAAGACTGATATTTGAGGTTTTTCTCTGACCTCTGCATGCATGTACATACATGTGTGTACACATACATGCCCATTAATACACATGTAAAATTCAAATGTGTATTGAGTCATATTTCCAGACCGCAGTGTTTCTTTTCTCAAAATCTGGTGGCCAACATCATTTCTATCACTCATGTGGCACTTTGCTCTGTGTGCCTTTGAAGCCTTGTCTCCTACTTTCTCACTTACACTGTGAGTCTCGTGGGGCTTGGGAAATCCACGTTTCTTCTCTGGTTCCAGTACCTCTTACAGTGTCTCTCATGGCAGGTCCAGAGAGTGTAGAAGGACGTTTAGAGATTTGTACAGTGAGTGAAGTCGGAGTATCACAGAGCTAGGCCCGGCAGGTGGGAAGCAAACACACAGAAATGCTTGCAGTGATGGATAATTAATACCCGTCTACCACGGCTGCCGTGTCAGACACTGTCATCACGGCATTCTCTGTATTTCCCAAAAGGCTCGTGATCTCTAGTTAGAGCCCCCTGATGCAGTAAGGCAGTGGAAGCAAAGGACGGAGTCAGAAGGCCTCTGCCGAAGGAGGATTCTCTTTATCTATCAAATATGGCTGAGAAGAGAGCGATGCCGTCTATGGACAGCTATCTGTTCTTACAAAACAAAGTATTATACCCCCGAAGGAAAGTACTCACAGGGCTGGCAACCTCTGCATCTTTCTGAGGAAATATTTGAGGATCAATCTTATCCCCTCTTCCATACACAGGCGACATGGGCCAACTTCACATAAATTCAAGCACCGGATGGAAGATGCAATCTTTTGAGCTCAGAACTGGAAGTCTGCAGTTTGAGTCCATGGGTATGGGGAGGATAATCCACCTACTGAAACCGGAGATGGGGCATACAGAGTGATTTGCTGAAATCGTTGGGGAAAGTGCAATGCTGACGCTGAACGTGCTCAGCACAGTGGACTCTTAAAACCAGCAGCCAGCATTCACCTGTCACCTGCCATTGCCCTTCCCACAATCTCTCCTGTACTGGAAGTTGAATTTTCCAAGGGAGAGCTATACATTTCCAATATTCTAGATCTGCAAATATTTTCCAAGAAATCGAGTGACAACATATCATTTGAAACTGCAGATATTTTTCACATTTTTTCCTTTGTTCTTTTTGGACACTTTTCTAACGTATGTTTGGTTTCATCACTTTTTAAGATGCAAAAACATTATCAGTGGGACAGCGAGAACACCAGCCCAACAGAACACTCAGAAACAAGCAACAGAAGCACATTGTTTGGGTTGCGGACCCTTTTTTTACTTTTCCATATGTTGGTCTATGGAGCTGGGGCTGAGACAGAGTGTCTGTCACCCCGAGAGCTAGTCTGGAGGCTCTTGCAAGGGGGGGAGGGGGAGACAGCACGACACATTGGCTGGAAATGGAAATGGATGTGTGGGAGAAACGTTTTGTAGGTAAGGGACGTGCTTTCCAACTTGTCTGTGAAATTCTTGAGACAGAGCCATGCACCTATCATGCATAACGCGTGGTTTATTTTTAGTGTGCATTTACATACAAAGT
This sequence comes from Microtus pennsylvanicus, assembly GCF_037038515.1. Taxonomy (NCBI): domain Eukaryota; kingdom Metazoa; phylum Chordata; class Mammalia; order Rodentia; family Cricetidae; genus Microtus; species Microtus pennsylvanicus. The sequence continues at coordinate 76,722,568 of NC_134585.1, forward strand.
TGATTTGAAGTCATCCATGAACACTTCTTTCCAAAAAAAGTTTGCTGGCTGTTGCGGAGATACGATCTCCATTTAAATGGCATCCTTCCTGCTTTGCCTTGGTGGCTGGCCATGCATCTTAAAGCTAGGCCCTTCTACCATGTTTGAATACGCAGTCCCAGATTCCAAAATCAAAAATGGTCCAATGAGCTTTCATCATGCGTCCCTTTTGAGCAAAGCTACAATGTGTCTTGTCCCTGTCACTCTTTGACTATCAGCTAAGTAATGCCTCTAACAATAACGCATCACTTTTATTATATTTATGACGTTTTTTGCTCAGATGTATATTGGAGGCTTGCCATAATTCAAGATTAAAAGAAGGTAATGCTGAATGAAGAGTCAGAGAAATGGGGTCTTTTATGGGCCTGTGTAGGAACCCACCCCCCGCCCCTGCTAAAGTGAGAGTCATTATAAACAGAGCAATGAGTGGCAAAGGTGCTTTGTCAGAGCCTGCCCTACTGGAGATTTGTTCTAGATTCAATCCAGAAGAAGCTCAGGGTTGCACTTCTGTTTATGGAAGTCCTATAAGATGTGGACTTAGTGTAAAACAAAGTGAATGAGTCCTGGGGAGATCCCAAGAACATACGGGGAATTCAATAGAAAATCATTACTTCTGGAGAATCTCTGCTGCCAATCTGAACATTCGCTTTTCTGTGTGTGAGACATCTCTGCATGGAGGACTTCACATTCCTGCATTGATCTCCTTCTATTTGTCTTTCTGAGCTAGACAGGCATATGCTGCCTTCAGTCCATGGACTGGAGAGAAATAAGGAGTAGTGTTTCACATAATTCCATGAAATGACTGAAGAGTTGCTGAGTTAGTGTCTCGAGACATGCAGGGTTTGGGATATCTAGAATTTAGTACTTGAGGAAAAAATGTGACCAAATGTATGTGGTGAGCACAGAGAAGTCTTCGGATTTTTGAGGGCGTTTTTCTGAACTTTACAATAGACTAGAGTTTGGTTTCAAGTTAGAGCAAGGAGGCTGCATAGGAACAATATTTCTTTTAAATTACTGCACACTATGAAATTACATGTGGAGCAGATGAAAGTGGAATAATAGAGTTCAATACACTGTAACTCAAGAACAAGAAATTGTGTTTGGCAGGACTTTTGAACATTTTGAACATGTCTAAAAGCCAGAAACAAGTGCCTAGCCTAAACATTAAACATTAGCGGAAGGCTATTTGTTCAGACTCTACTTCATGCTGCGCAAAAGAACCACAAACAAGAGTGCAGGTTTGTTTCGTAGAAGGCACTCAGTGCTATGAATCTCACTGTGAATGTGGGGTGGTAATCAGAGTGTTTATCACTTTATCATATGATATAGGCCATAGCTTGGAGGCAAACTGCCTTAGAAAAATAGGCCTTTCTACATCTTCCCTAACTCCAAGAAGAAACATAGGAAAAACCCAAGCCTTTTTTATGGAGGTTTTTAGCCAGACAACCAATAGCACAACCTTCAACATGGAAGCGAAATTCATCAGGTTCTGGGCACTATGACCTCAGTCATTTAGGGACACTGTTAAAGAGATACAGCTATATAATGCCCATGTTCCATTTGTGTAGATCCATTGTGACCCTTGAATGCACACTTTACTTCAGAGCAACTGGGGCCTCAAGAGTGCAATGTTTACTGGCTTCCTACCTTAGGTGGTAGCTCCAGAGTGTGGGAGATTTAACAGAGAGTAAACTAGAAACTGATTTGGTTCATATTGCCCTTCTTTTGGTTCTTTCCATTTCTTCCATGTTTCCTGACCCACAGTTTTCCTATAGGTCAAATAAACTATGATTGTAGCATTCATCATTTGCTGAGCACTGTGTTAAATGTTTCAGCATGTACCAGCACGTTTAATAATGTCCTCTATGGTCAAGTATTCTGAAGGCAAACACATAAGACAGAGTAAAAAAGAAACTAAGTCATTTTCCTGAGGCTGTGGAGTTAATGAACAAGGAATGGCAGCTTTACAAAACCAAAAACTGTTAGTTGCTAGCTACCCCGTGATTGATTTTTTGAGACCCATATTGGCTTAACTTCCCAGTGGCGGACAGACTTACCTCTCCATTGCTGCTTCTGTTTGCTGTTCATCACAACACCTTTTACCTGTATTTGACTTTTATCTCCTTATGCGGATACATGATATTTTCCAGCCAAATGTGGTTTGCTTTCCAAGCCATCATTCATGTCTTAGGGGGACCTCATCTACTGCTTCTATGGAAACAGACAGAAAGGCAATGTGCAGAGGTCAACTTGACAACCCCTAGGAACACACCAATAACTTTGCTTTTATTTTTTTTTTCAAAATGGTGCTTCCCAATTTAGCCCAGAATCCCAAAGATCTAGATCTGCCTTGACCATGGAGAACAATGGCTCAACAAGGCCCAGAGGATAACAGGCTACTAATGCAGCTAAAAGGCTACATTAAAAAACAATGCTACACACAGCAAGCAATCACAGACCCTAGAAACCTATTTAATATGAAAGGGAAGGACTAGCCAGAACTAAAAGCAGCACAAAGTTGGGGAAGTCCCTATTGGAGATCAGTGACTAATGAAGAGTTCAGCGTGAAGATTCCTTCCACAAACCTGTCTCCTGTTTGCTAGAACTGGAGAGCAGCAGGAGGGGGTGAATGCCTCACCTTCCTTGGAAAATGTAGTTTATTAGGGAAGATAAACCAGAAAGAAGTGCCACTTCATTCAGCTTGACAAGTGTTCCTAACGTCTGCAAAGCTGTTTCGAAGTTGAAACCTGGGAGCCAACAAGATGGCTCAGATAGGAAAGACACTTGTGGCCGAGTCTGATGACCTAGGTTCAATCCCTGGTGGAAGGAGAGAACTAATTCTGATTTTTGTCCACTGACAACTCTACGTTTGTACACATGTGTATGTGGACTGCTCCAAATACACTGAATACAGTGAAGTTAAAGATGTAATTAATTCAAGGCTGAGTGCTGAAGAGTGTTAGAATTTGTCTAAGCAAAGAGAGAAAGGATATGGAAATAGATATACAACCCGGAAAATGTCAAAATATCTTAATAATGCCCTGTATCTCTCCATATTCTGGTTAGCTGAGTTCTAGGAGACACTCCCTGGGTTTCCTCCATAACCAACCAGCTCCGTTTACATATCTTGCTTAAAGTTCCCATTCTATGAGACCTTGATAAAGAAAATGCTGTGCCTGTGTGCTTTTGTTTCTCTCTGGCCATTGAAACTGGTTAGACATTCAGGTGCTTAATAAGCAGTCTAGATTGAATGAAGCAAAATAACAGAAGGACATCATGATAGAGCACAGCAAGCGAAACCTACATGATACAGCTCACAGATGCTTTTGACACCCATGGCCAGAACACCATCAATTCTATGGTTACACTCCCACAGTAATATACTGTAGGATATACGAGTGAGGAGTAATTAAATAGACAAAGAAAAAGGTAACTGAGATCAAGCAGCCTTGGTGTGTAGCAGGTCAGTAAGTGAGGATTTTCAGGTGACGAAATGAGGTCTGGATATAAGGTGGTGTTCCTCGTTCCAAGACTTAGCACTCTTGCAGTTCCATGGTTAGAAAAGAGACTGATGCAAGACTCCAAACCTAATAAGCTGCAGAGATGTCCGGGCAGCGTGACTGCACAGGGAGGAATTTAGGAAGTGAATCACCAGAGGCAGCAGGAGATGCTATGTGCCTGTGAAGAGAACGACTTACACGGAGAAGGGAAAAGTGCATGGCTGCAGGGATCACACGCGGAAAGAATGGGGAGTGAAGATGTAGTTGTGTCCACTCCTTCCAAACTTTTCCTCTTTAGACAGCAAAAGAAACCACTCATGAAGGGTTCCTAGTAACATTACCTACTCTTCAGGGCCAACGAAAAATATTAGCACTTGACAAATAGGTGTGAAAGCAAGAAAAGAAAACCAGAAAACGCAAAGTAAATGGAGACATTTTCTCTTATGCCGTCAAGAAGCAATCGCTATGAAATCAACAGGAAATACCTGATGACTTGGGAACTCTCTCTTTTCCCTAATCTGTGAAACCAGGAATGTTTCTAAGGCACAGCTGAGAGAATTACAGAAGAGTGATGCCCGAGTGCTCAGAAGTTCCTGCTCAGTGATCAGCTGACTCCCCTGCCTTCTCTCTGCTTTTCTCCTCCCTATCATATTTATATTTTTTACTTTGACAAAGGGAGGGCAGCTCTTTCCAGCAAATGGAGGTTAGTTATCTTTAAACTCTACCTGTGTGGACGGGCACATAGCTCAGTAGTTAAGAGCATTTGTAATTCTCACAGCTGGTCTGTGTTCCATCCCCAGCTCTCAGGTAGGACAGTTCACAAACACCTGTAACTCCAGCGCCAGGATATCTGATGCCTCCTTCTGGAATTATCAGGCACCTGAACTTCCTGCTCAGTGATCAGCTGACTCCCCTGCCTTCTCTCTGCTTTTCTCCTCCCTATCATATTTATATTTTTTACTTTGAACATAGCCATACACAGACCAGACGCATACATACACACTTGGAAAGTGAAGTAAACCTTCTAAAATTATTTTTAAATCCTCCCCACATTAAATGTCTTAAAAATTCTCTTTCAAATACAGAAGTGGGCACTTGAGTATTAATTGCTCTTGAGATTTCATGATGGAAAACACTGTTCCTTGGTGCATTCCTTCGTCCATTTAATCACAGTTCTTTAAAGCGCAATTTTAAAGACCCAGCAGTCCTCCTTACTTTACTTTGATAATGATATCCACTACTTTAATTTCAAGAGTACCTGTGTGATTCCCATAGTTGTGTGTCTCTGGAATCCCTATCTTCCCCAGTCATCACTTTTTCACTAATATCTTAAAACTCCTAGGGCTCAGTGAATTATTTACCTCCTTACAGCTTTGGTTTTCCCCAGCACTGAAATACCGTAAGTGCTTACTAAATACAAAGGGAATTACTCCATTTGTTTGAATGCTAAGATTTTTCAGAATATGATGATCTATCTATGCATCCATGCCTGCACCTATCCATCCAGATATCAGTTCAAATGTCCATCCACCTGTCCATCAGTCCATTTACATACATGTTAAGGAAGTCCAGCATCTACCACAGCAAGAGGACATGAGACAGGGCACTTCTTCCTCTTGGAACTATTTGAAGCTCCTGTCTTGTAGGTAGGCATAGGTGTTGTATGCAGGGCACTTTTCCTGGAATGTCATTCTGCAACCGACTTACCATGCCAGGCATGGCCATGTAAAAACCCCATGTGACAGACATGTAAAAACTTACATTGTCTTGGGAGAAGCCCAAGGGGTAAAGAGACAAACCACTAAATCCCTGACCCATGGAGTTTAGGGAGTCAATACAGTGAGGACTCTTTCAAGTGAGTCCTTGGAGATTAATAGAATAATCTGGAAGGTGAGAAAGCAGAAGGCTGTGCTTGGTACAGCACAGGTCACACAAAGGCCCAGAGATATGTAAGTGGAAGCCATTGAGGAAGGCATGGGCCTTCTTGGCTCAGATGCAGTATTTATGGAAATGGAGCAGAGGCCATGGCAATGATAAGATCCTCGGGCATACTGCTATGTTTTTCCCACCCCGAAGGCTGTGGATAGCCAGCGTGGGATTTAGGGTGGCTGATAGAATAAACCTTGCATTTCAAAACCAATGTGAAAGCAACTCACATGGGGGACCCGTGAGAACTGGAATCTCTCCCCAGATTCCAGAATGGCTTGTTATGTGACATGGAATGAATAGATTTCGTCAGGATACTCTGTAGACTGTGGCCAGCATGACTTTTTCTGATATTAATTGTATTCTGATAGAATGTGGCATTCTAACTGTCTTGGAAAGAGAGAGATAACATGTTTAAACTATAGCTGTCTTATTTTTAAAAGTTTTCCCCCAAAGTAAGAATTCTGGGCCAAGGACCTACAATATTTTCTCTTTCTCCAACTGAATTGTTTCTTCTAAACAATTTCCCGAGATTTCTCCATTGATTAAAGTAAGGACTTCACTGTAGGAATCCTTGAGTTTCAGCCAAACACAGATTACTCTTTGGATAATACTGTGTGCACAGTGAGATGGAATATGCCTACTCTCATGTATCTAAAAATGATTAAGAAGTTCTGTCCTGAATGTGAAAGCTGGAATGAAGCAATACACATTAGGCACAAAGCAAAGAGGTAAAGTACCACCAAGGAGGCAAAATAATATGGGTTTCAACATGGGCAGATCTGTCGGTCCATCAAAAATGCGATAAGGCAGCAAAAGCTGCTTGCATTCAGACCCATGTCTGACTGACTCCTCCAGACTCAGTCAGCAGTCAGGTGTGGGGAGATCGGCCTGTTCCTGGGCAAATCCTCAGGGCAGAACAAGGTCTGGAGAGACCAGAAATGTTGATGATTAACCTGGCTGTGGGCTCCCCACGTAGGAGTTCATATCAGTGTGTTTTGTTCCTCAGGTAAGTTGTTTTCTGCCCTAGCATGCCCTTATTCTTTCTTTTTCTTTTCTGTTATGAACTGGGGTGGGAACAGTGTGTGTTGGGGGCAGTGGTGGCAGGGAGAGCATAGGCTACCCCACCATACCTGGGAAAATGCTAATTCCTGTTTTTAAGTGTATAGGCTAAGAAAAGGCTCAAGGGAGTCTAGGACATCAAAGAACTCTTAAAACAACTTTTTTTTTTGGCGATTTAAATGAAAATGAGGCAGACATATATGGATTAAATTTTTCTTTCCTGTGCCTGAGGTTTCAAGATTAAGGGGCTGGGGGTGTTGGCGGTTTATCATCGGTGTTTCCACGATGCTGACACCGAGCATATTAACCCATGATACGGTTGTGAGCAGGCTCCCATGTTCTTTCCCAGGTACATGCACTCACGCCTGTGAGCCATGTGGTGGGAAAACAGTCCCTCCACAGTGGATGATTTATGCAGCTTGCCAAGAGAGAAATAGGCCACACCAGCCTTGAAAGCACTTTAGTCTGCTTGTTTTTACTCATGAAGGACGTTTTGTCCTGTAATTACTCTGTCATTTCATAGGTGAAATCCTGAACACGTTTGCCCCTTCTGTGTTGCCAGAGCACTCTGTCGGAGCATGTCTGACAGAGCTGGACTCCCCATTTCGCCTCTCTTTTGTGAGGAACAAAGAGGAAGCAGACACTGTAAAATGTATTAGTGCACAAGAGAAGGAGGAAAGTGTGTTGGTAAGGGAGGATTAGATAAGATAGAAAAATCACAAACAATATTCTTGTTTCCTCTTGGGATATCAAAACACCTACAAGACACATTGCATTAAGTTCTCGGGTTCCCCCCTGCCTGTCAATAAGCAAGCATTGTTTTGTATCTATCTGTAGCAGAAGAGACAAGGGTAAAAATAGTCAATGTTTAACTCGGAAGCAAAATGTACGAAGACTCCAACTACTATAAATGTTAAAAAAGTGTGTTTTAATACTTTGGAAATCTAAAGAGAATGCCACTGTTGATCTCCTAGCATTGACATCCTTAGCTAGCCGGTTCTTGCACTACTGATACATTCCCCAAGGATAGAGAATTAAAAAAAGAAAAGCTGTAGAGATGGAAAATAAACTGGAACTTTACCATTTCATTGACCAAGTACAATAAGTATGTAGTTCTTTCTTTTTATACTAAAATTAATCTTTCAGTTTGAAAGATAGATCACTGTAACAACATCTAGCATGCCCTACAGGGCATTCCATACATCAGAATGAATAAAGGGCAGGCTTCCCATCAACTTCAGGAAGATGTCTTAGCTTCATGTCTTCTTAACAGTTTTGATGCTGTCCTTTGGATACACCCATGGGTGAGTTGTACATGCACTGTATGCTTTGTGTGACTAGCAAGCAGTTGTTCTCATTGCTGTGTGTGATACAGGACCTGCTCCATGGAGAGCTCTCAAGACTCTTCTGTCAGAAGGTTGTGAAACCACAGTCATTACTGTTGTCAATTCGTTTAGACCCAGGCTATAGCAAAGCACACACAGGCTACCAACTGTTTGCCCTCTGCCAGGAGCCTGCAGTGGCCCAGCTCTTCCACTCAAACTGCTGCTCAAGAATCTCTATTAACTTGAACTTTGGAATCAAAGCACTTCAAAAGTTATCATGGAAGTCAACTCTTAAGTTCATCCAGTGTTCTTTTCTTTGGCTTCTGTCAGGAGCTGTTTCTGGTGCTCTATGCTTTTTATCATCTTCAGTAGTCAGTGATAAGCCAAGTTGGTTAGCATCTATTTTGAGTATTTTTCTTGAACAGATGCAAAGTGATTGTTACCCAGAATCCCTCAGATTAACATCTCTGCCTTTCAGGTTACATGACCATACATTCTGCTTAGGCCCTGGTGATCATTCCCCAAAGCTGTTACAATAGGCCTTGATGTATCATGAAACCAGTCATGTCCCCATGGTATAGGCATGCTGAGCTATTTCTGGGTAGCAAGGTTGTCCACTATGGGTCTACTAGATGTAGAAACTTTAAAAAACAAACACATTTCAGTGATGACATAAGGAGACTGACTGTTTGGGTGCTTTTTCTTTGGAAAGTGAGCAGATGACAGAATGAAGAGATCTTGAGACTGACAGTGGACTTGTGCTCAGACAGCCCTCAGATCATAGCCTTTTGATTAATCCTTTCAGGCAAGGTAGATACAGATGAAATTTAATGTTAAGCTTCTCCTGTCTCATTGAGACAATACTATGTTGGTTTTGGAAGCATTGATGTTAATACACTCACGGCAGCACTGATGTCAGTACATTAACAGGTAAGGGAGGTGATGCCCTTGAAGAGAACTCAGTTCTATCAAAGTCTTGACATAGTTGAACATGGGTGGTCCCAGGTCCCAGGTCACATCCTTAGACCCTTGACTGGATGTAGAAGCTACAAAACAATCCATGTTAATATTGACACCTATGCTTCTATGCATCCATTCATGAGGGGTGGTGATGGTGATGATGATGCTTATGATAACAGTAAGTTATTTTTTGAAACCGAGTCTCATGTAGCAAATACTGATCTTAAACTATTGATCGTCTTGCCCCTGTCTCCCAAGCATTAGGATTATGGCGGCAAGCTTTCACTCATTGATTTTAATCAATATGTATGAAGTTCTTTTGACTTGCCTACAACCAGAGGTTAGGAATACAGCAGTAAAAACAATATACCCACTTTTTGACAATTGACCACAGTAAAAAATGGTTTATATCCCAGCCTAATACATATAATTACAAACTTATGCCTATTTGTGAGTATAATGATACTGTCTCACAAATCAAAGTCTAATCTGCTTGTGCAGGTTCAGGCACTTCCTATATTCTACTAATATTATCTATTGTATTATGTACTATAATTTATTTAAGGAAATATACTAATTTATCCTACTAAATTAACTAATGTACCACTAGTAGATTGCGCTAAAACATTTTTATTATTACTTACTGTGTAATAGGCACTATCCTAAGTGTTCTGTACACATTAACTTTAGAACTACATGTCCTCAGCTAGCAAGTAAAGGAAGTATCTTATCATCCAGTTCCAGGCTTGCGGTCCTATCCACATCCCAAGGAGGGAGGAAATAGTGTCTCTCACAGAATGACCAAGGGAATCAGCAGGCATTGTAAAATTCACCTCTGCAGCGTCTCAGATCTGTTAAAAAGAGGTCCTAATGGGGTGACTTATGAGCAGTTGAGGGACTGGGACTGTTATTTCCTCTCTGACTTCAGCAGGCCCTACTGTCCAGTTGAGAAAACCCACTGACCTTGACAGAGACTGTGTCCCTTAATGTTCTACTGTCAGGCAAGGTCATCCTGAGTTCCCATCATTCTCCAACAAGCGTTTGTTATAACCACACCTTAGCACAGAAAGCCTGCAGCTGTCTACTGGCCTTTCCTACCTGTGCAATTCAGCTTGCATTGCATTCTTCGTCTTTGTACATGCTTTTTTCTCTGTTTGAGTGTCTCATTGTAACTTCTTAGTTCTTCAAGAGCCTGCCAGCCTGTCAATAAAGCATCTTTTAACCCCTTTTAGATCCCTGCCAAAATTAATTGGTGATTTTTGTACAATTCCTTAGGCAATGCCTTAATCTCATTCTCATTGTAACACTTTGTCTGTGTTGCTTTGCATGAACTGGAACTTGCTGTTTATAAATCAGGCTGGTCTTGAACCTGCAGCAATTTTCCTACCTTTGCCTTCCCTGTGCTTGGATTATAGACATTCATCTCTATGCCTGCCCTATTTTATATGGCTTTTATTTTGTCCCTTATTGCTAGTCATAATTATTATATTATTTATCTATTCTGTTTTCTGAAAGAGTTTTTCCCCCACTCTCGTTCTCAACTCTCAGAGGAAGACTTCCACAGTCCTTGGCAAAACACAAAAGATCCAAACTGAAGTCCAAAATGGCCCTTGGTTCAGTGTTTTTCGCGGTTCCTAAAAATCACTTTCCATGACTGGTGGCATGAGCTGGAGCCACACTGGGGAGTAGCTAGGGTGAGAGGCATCTATTGGAAGTAGTTTGGTATAATAAGAGGTAGAAGCCAGAACAAAGTGAAGCCTCTTGGAGAAGATAAGATGTAAACATGAGAGATCAAATCAACAACTAGGAGAGAGTTGCAGAGTTACTTGATCCAAAGCAATGCACCATGAGCTCCTATTCTACAGAATGCTCACATGGTGAAAACAGCATTCTTCATGCTCATAGACTGTGTTTAGCAAATCCATAGCCAGGATGAAAGTGTGTTGCAGTCAATACAGAGCACAGCCCCACCAATGATAAAAAACAGTTGACTGTAACAAATTTTCAATCAGGGACCTGATTGATCACCCCAGGGGACACTGTAAGTTCAGAGACATGGAGTTGGTTTCTGTGTACATGGTTTGAGTGTCACACTAGTGGCTGTGGGCAGCCCAGTCTTGGTGAGCCCTGAGAAAACACTCATACCATATCATTTCAGATATTGATATTTAATTGACATTAAAGAGAAAACATACATCTATGACCTTTCATTATTTTCAATTTGAAAGCTATACAACATAATTACTGACAATATTTACCGAATATATAAACATAACCATATGTACACAGAATTACATGTATACACTTGCATATTAACTAACAATCAAGGGGAGACAACTTATGTCTTGTTGACAGATACATTGCATGGTATTTATCCTGACCACTTAAATCTGCCTCCCTATATCAGCTATTTAATATTAGTTTTCCCTAACTTGTAGGGTTTTTTTTGTTGCTGTTCTTTTTCTAGACAGGGTTTCTCTGTGTAAGAGTCCTGGATGTCCTGGAACTCAATTTGTTGTAGACCAGGCTGGTCTCAGACTCACAGAGATGTGCCTGCTTCTGCCTCCTGAATGCTGGGGTTAAATGCATACACCACCACTCCTAGTTAACTTGTAGCTAATATTATTGCCACTCAACAGGTGAAAAATGGGTATTTAAAGAGTTCTCTTTAAATAATATCCCCAAATTAGCACAGAGGTGAAATTCAGCAAAATATCATTCCTCACCCATAAGGACTTTATAAGTCAACCCTTTGACTCAGAGATTCCCCCAAGAGTAATGTGGTATAACCCGAAGTTCTGAGCACTAGTGCGCATTGTGTGACTTTGCCCTTGACACTTCTTGATCTTGCATATCTGGATAATATAGTGTGTATCGTCTATGATCAGCAAATCCTAGGTGTTGAATTACGGCGTGAGTATGAACATGGGCTCCAGGTGTGAGATGCTATCTGCTTGCTTTGTGGCTTTCTCAGAGGCTGAGTAGAAAGGTTATAAAGAGTGACTCACACTCTGCCAAACGCTCCTCATGGTTCACATAGAAATTACTATCATCCATACTACAAAACATAGAGCCCCAAAATGCCAGGTCAAGAAAATCATTAATTTTTGAAGGGATTTGCTGAGGGGATTAAAAAGATCTTCTGAAAGGCAGGTGAGGGGACCCCAATACTGAGCACTCACTCAATCCTGCTGAGGCCCACTACTTCTCCCTATGAAACTATTGTGTTGGGGAAACATCTTTCCGTGCCCTCATGAGCCCAGCATTTTATCAGCTGAGATCTGCAGGATCCTCTGGTCAGGGCCTCTGTCTCTCACATTGCTGTGATGAGCCTGGAGAGCCTTACAAGAAAATCTTCCACCCAATTGATCTGGGTCCATTTCAACTGCAGAACTCAAACGCCAGTGTGCTGTTTGGTCTGCTTTTCTGAATTGAATTGACCTCCCAGTGCTGTAAAAATGTATCTTTCATTGACTTCAATGCCAACCGCTTAATCCCTGGAAATTAATCGAGGGAGCTGGAGCTTGAATTTCCCCGGTGTTATTGGCCTATGGAAAATCTTGTTACTTAAGTCTCACTTTGTGCGTTACATCGTTATTTTTAAGAGATCATCACAGCAATTCCCTGTTTCTGTTAACACTTGAAAATCCAAATGGGTTTATTTCTTAAATTGCTAATAACCTTACCCAGTCAGACAAATTATCAAGTACATGGACTACCGTTGAACACAAACTCATCTTATTTTTATGAAGGCAAAAAAAAAAATAAAAATACCAAGATTTCCATTTCGAGAGTAAAAACTGCCAGAGCGAATTACTTGGAATACAGCTCAACATGATGAGATGCCATAAATTATACTGAATATTTCTTTGTGTAGGTATTTGGAGCTGTATGCTCTTATTGATAAGGCGGCAGCTCCCTTCCCTCCTTTTGCTTAAGAGGACTAACAATTACATTACCCTGGAAAGGAATTTACTTCTATTAGCTGACTGCAGCACTTAGACAGAAAATGCAGATTGTTTTATAAGAATTTTGACATAGCAAAATTGTTCCCATGAGACGGTCTTTCTTATACCCCAAGTATAAGGTCAACTGCCTCATGTTCTTTCGGTCTCTCCTGTGGAAGAGCTGTGGATTAGTCAATTCACTCAAGTTAAAAGTAGGCCCAGTGTAAAAGTCTGCCCAGATACGACATAGCAAATGCAAGGCTGCACAAAGACACTTCCCAAACAGAAGTCTGGCAGAACGTGGGACTCAGAACAGAAGGTAGAGCGGAGTTCTCCCAGGCTGCACTGGAAGCTCTCGGAGGGTGCTGGATGAATCCCCACATATTTCTTCCCGACTGGGCATGCATTTTTGGCAATGGCCAAGTCCTCTGTTTAGGTTCTGCCATTTGATTTTCAAGAAATTGCTGTAGTATACAAAGTGAAAAAGAAATCAAGACATTTCGGTTCCATATGTTTGAGGAAAGTCTTCAAGATTGACCAGCTGCATTCCTGCGGAACCTGTTTGCAAGCCTACGAAGGAAGCTCAGGGGTCTGAGAGACTCAGACCTCCTCTCTTCCCCTGCATTAGTCACTCTGTAAAAGATGAATCCTAATGAGCTGCTTTCTCCAGGCAGCCGCACCCAAGCTTTGCCCTGCATACCTGTAATTTCTCAGCATTTAGGCCAACATGTGTGAACTCCAGTGCTGATAGACAGGATCTTTCCAGAAAACATTAGGCACAGGATTAGCTATAATAACTTAGTTTAAGGAGTGAGGCCAAGCAGGGAAGGGGGAGGGAGTTGGGGGGTGGTTCAGAGTTGCTTTCAAAGCAAAATAAAAGAACATGCTGGTGGAACTCAGGTTTCTAAATCCAGAAGGAGAGCCAGCCCAGTCCCTTCTCTTTGTTTCATTTTTTCCAAGTGGCCGCTTAACACCTCCTCTGAGCCATTGCTGGTCATTCTGCAATAGGCGGTGAGTGCCACTAGCCTAATTGATTCCCACACTTAAGGGGAAAAGCTGCATTGGAATATGAAGTTCTCTTTTCAAAGAGTCACCAGGCAGATAGAATTTCCTGATGCCTCGGCCAGAGCCTGGGAGGACGCCTGCACACAGGACGTCTATGCTGACCCAGGAGACCGTAGCAGTTTGCTGCTTTTATGGGGTGGCACAACTCTGCCCTCACACGTGGAGGGGGTCACTCACTGTGGATACATCTCTAGGAGTGGAGAGAGTATAGATCCTGCTGTCCTCACACCAGTGCATCTATGAAATTAAATGTCACCTACATGGCTGCTTAGCCTTGTTAAACTTATTTACAAAGAGATTTATTTTTAACTTCTATTTTTCTCAGCTATCTTGGAGACTGTTACAACTATTGCAGCCAAGAAGACAAAGGAGTAAAGACTGGACAAGCCATGAACACAGAGAAGTGACCAAAAGAGGGCACGAAGCAGAGAGGAGTCTAAATCCAGGCTCTGATAGCATTGGATTTGAAGATGGGCTCAAAACAGTCACTCAGTTGGGCACACAGCTGTATGCCCAGAAAAGTTCTAAGTCAGGTAAACTTCCCAAACAGAGCAACCTAGTTCCTTACCTTCAAAGGCTCACAGTTCATGGAAAGCAGAACAGTAGCTAACTTCCCTGTGCGCCTCATACCAAGCTCTAGCGTGAAGCATGCTACGTTAGCCTGCCCTCAACTGTGGAATGAATTAATAGCATTTCCCCCATTTTGTTGATAAGAAATTTGAGGTTCAGATAAAACACAAAACTTCCTAACAACACACAAACGGTAAAGGGTCAATCTGGATATCATATCTAGATCTTCTGATCCCAGATGTGGTCCTCTTCTGGGTTATAGTATAGTTTCTCCCAGGACAGAGTGGTTAGTAGGACCAACTCAGCAGAAGAAAGACAATGCACAGTTGAGAAATGGTTTTTTGTTTTTTTTTTTGTTTTCTTTTTTCGAGACAGGGTTTCTCTGTGGTTTTGGAGCCTGTCCTGGAACTAGCTCTTTTAGACCAGGCTGGTCTTGAACTCACAGAGATCCGCCTGCCTCTGCCTCCCAAGTGCTGGGATTAAAGGCATGCGCCACCACCGCCCGGCGAGAAATGTTTTATCACTGGAAAAATAATACATTTTCTCTAACTTAATTCGAAACCTGCTCATGGAGACGGTTGCACTACTGGCTTGGAGAGTTTTCAGGACTTTGTATGCCTCTATGAGATGCTTGGATTTTATTTGCAAGAAACTGATGTTCCTTCTCACCCATCTGACCTAAAGTATCACACAGAATTGGAAGGGAGTCTTTGATAAAGGCCTGCTTATTGTGGTGGTCTCTGTAGTCCAACATGGGAGCTAGCAGTCTGTGGAGGGTGATGGAAAAGGCAACTCCTTGATTTAAGCTAAGCTACATGTGAATTTAAATTTAAAAACTGATGCTCCACAGAGTTTGGAGGATGTGTCCACTTGCTTGGAACCACTTAGAGTGTAGCTCTTCTTTCTCAACAGTGAAGTTTAGAAACTCTAAGCCCAAATCAAATACTTCTAATAAAATGTTAGTACCTGAGTTTTGCTGTCATTTTTAAACACATGGGATTTGGGGGCTGGGGGATGTCTCAGTGGATAAAAGAATTTCCTGGGCAAACAGGAGGACCTACCTGAGGTTCAAATGAACACCCAGCACTCTTGTAAAAATCTAGCCATGACTGCAGGTGCCTGTCACCCCAACATTGGGGGTAGAGGTAGTTAACTCGTGGCAGCTCCCAGGCCAAGCATTCTAGCCCAAAAAGTGTGATTCCAGGACATTGAGATATCCTGTCTCAAGACATTAGGATAAAGAGTGATAGAGGATAATGCCCTATGTCTGTGTCCTCCTCTGGCCTATTCAGGCATGTGCATAGGCAAGCATACCCACACACTCACATTCATGCAACACACACACTCTCTCTCTCTCACATACAAATTACATATATAAAAATAATGAAATAAAATTCACATTAAATTATCAGATTTATGAGAAAATATGATTGGGGAAAATCAACATTTTATGATTTTGGAGCAGTAGAATAATTAAAATGAGCTATACATTTATTTTTGCTTGATTTGAATGTGACTGATAAACAACTACATATGATTTATGTGAGTTATAGCATACTTCTTTTGTTCAGTGCTGAATTGACTAAGGACTTATTTCCCTATAAGTGATCTGCTCTATAAAACCAGCCACCATAAGGTACTCATCGCTGATTTATCTGTGTCTAGCTGTAGGCCTGTTTCAGTGTTTTCTATGTGTCTTCAGCCTCCATATGATACAATATACCTTTAACTGATTTCTTAGTAAAAAAAAATATGCAAGCCCTGAATAGAACAAGGTCCTCTGAAATGTTGGATTATCTGGGCCATCTGCTCCTATTGAAGATTTTTCAGGGGGTCTTTCTTGGTCAAACACAATTTTTCTTAACCCAGAATAAATCCACAGCCTCTTATTTCCTGTGGAAACAAAAGCAAAACCTCTTATCTAAAGTAGCATATCTTTTGACTTAAATTTTGAAGTCAAGGCATTTTCAAAATATATATGTTGGATTAATCCAGCAGCATTTGTAATCAAATGTCTTTTGGTAGCTGCTGTCCCTTCCTCAGCCATCAAACAATTCAAAGGCAGCACAATAACATACAGTATCCAGACTGTCTGTGTATTTTCCATCTTTACATGGCTTTACTTTAAGCTCTATTTTTTAATTTTTATTTTAAATTTTTGTTTTGTGTGAACAGGTTTTTCTGTGTATCTTCAGCTAGCCTGGAACTCACTCTATAGTCCAGGCTGCCCTTGAACTCACAGAGATCTGCCTGCCTTTGCCTCCCAAGTGCTGGGATTAAAGGTGTGTGCCACTACAAACAACTACTCTTTCTTTATTTAAGGACTTTATCCTTTTTCTTTTTTCTCCCAAGTCTATGTATATTTCTAAACACACTATAAACCATTTGAAAGTTTTCTTCATCTGAATCTATCTTTACTGTATATCTCTCTCTTTCTGACCACATGAGTCTCTAATTTGCTAAGCAATATGGCTAGGATTAAAGCTGTGGCTTTGATTACTGGATCCACCCCATTTTTTAGCTTTCTAAGTGTCTAGCTTCATGCCAGAGTTACTGGCAGGAGCCATGTTTATTGCTACAACTCTATGGAGTTTCAAAGTCCCTGCCATGACCAAAAAAGCATGCTGTTGGCTATTCACAAGCATCATTTAAGTGTTTGGTGGTGGGCCTCTTTAAGAGCTGTATGGTTTTTTCAGTTAAAGCTGAGTTAGGAAGCCTCTCTTAAATGAGACATGTTTGCCTCTAGCAAACAGAGCCACCTGAGAAAATGCTGCTCCCAAGAAGCTGTGCTTAACTCTGTTCTTTTTGTGTCTAGAATTCCTCCCCAGACCCTATCAGGTTTTAAGTGGGTTTAGTTGTCCATGTTGGCACCATTCATTGATAAAGGTTTCTGACCCAGCAGGCCCTGCAGCCATTCAATGCCAAAGAAACACACACACAGGTCAACATTAATTATAAACTGGTTGGCCTATTAGCTCTAGCTTCTTATTAACTAATTCTTACATCTTAAATTAATCCATAATTCTTGTCTGTGTTAACCATGTAACTTAGTACCTTTTATCAGTGAGGCATTCTCATCTTGCTTCCTCTTGGTCTAGTTGATGAATGCAGACTGAGCCTTTCCTCTTCCCAGAATTATCCTCTTCTGTTCACCCTGCCTATGCTTCCTGACTGGCTACTGGCCGATCAGTATTTTATTAAACCAGTACAAGTTACAAATATTTAGAGAGTACAAGACTATTGTCCCACAGCACCTCCCCTATTTATACCTTATATTAACATGGAAAATAGTCTGTTTTCTTTTCCTGTATGTGTGAGAAGGATTTCAATTCATGGTGTCTAGTTCCAGGTTTATAAAGAATTCTTTTCTCTACCTAGGGCATCTGGGCCTTGCCTCCCATCCCTAATTTCTGAGAATGATAACTTCCTATCACTTCCTGGTATCTCTGCAACACTATCTCAAACTCACTGCACTTCCTGTCAAATTATTACTTAGTTAAGAAGCCTGGCATTAGTTTTAGAAGCCTATTTAGTTTTTCCCAACTTTCTATATCGTTTGAGCATGAATATATATATTTCAAGCTTTCTGTTTCCTATCTATCTACTCCACAAAATTAGAGAGCACTGGGATGTCCAGCATGTCCAGTAGCACAGACTCCTAGGTACATTTGGAATAAAAGAAGATATTTCTCTCGATATGCGTTATCTAGATACCACAACTTTCTCTGAAGCAGGCTGTGAAGTGCCTGCTATGTTGGTACATGTGCATACTTATCCATAAATATACATTTATTTGTGTATGTAAATGGATACATATATAGACACAGACATATCAACTTAGAAATCACTGCTTGTCAGCTCCTGTTTCTGTCTTGCCCAGCTGTGTTTCTTAATTATTTCTTCAGATGGGGAATACTCACCCTAGTTCCCAAAGTAGTCTGTATTCCCAATAGACACTAATGGTATCTGGTACAGTCACTGTGCAGTATCTTCATCCCAATCTTGACCATGAAGTACTACATTTTGGATGCCACTAAACAGACCAATATCCACAGCTTTTAAAGTACTTACTGAGTTCCCTAGTTGTTGTTTGCTTCCTAAGCCATTGTAGACTAGAGATCTACATAAGATGTACACAGTCTCACAAAATCTCTGCTCTAAGTGCTCTGGCCCTAAATGTAAATTCTACTCTATGTCTAGCAAGTGTTTCTCTTTCCCTGCAAATAGATCAGTTGGTATCAATTGTTAGTACCACAGTGATAGTACTACAAACAGTCCAATACTTTCCAGTAATCTTCCTACTATAGCTTGCTTGGATTCTCCATCAACATGGGCTACAGATTGATTTCCTCTTGAAAAAGCAGGAATCCCAAGTTTGTATTAGGTTTTTAATCACCATGTCTCAGATACTTTTCCTATGTTGATGAGCCTTTATCAACTATTATTTTAATCCTTATAAATGATTAAATGCACATGTATTTTGTTTCATAAATGTGTTTTTATAAAGGTTTACATATAAAAATATTCATCCAGGCTAATCATTTTGACATTGATTTATCAGTTTGCATCATTCAGTCAAGAAAATAAAGATAAGACCTCCTTTCCCTCTGGAATTTTATTTTTACAATAATATAAGATATTATTATTCCCACAATTGTTCTGATTATGTGTTTAATACCATTCTTCTGTTAATGACCTGAAGAAGCTATGAGAACTCCACAATGATAACATGGCCAATCGAAATGTCCAACCTCAAAAACACAGATATTCTCAATATTTTATTAATAGGACAATTCCTCTCTGTATTCTGTGCTTACCATTAATGAATAAAGGAACTGCTTTGGGCCTGTAGCAAAGCTATAAGGGAACAGAGCAAGGCAGGGAAAACTAAACGGGATGCTGGGAGAAAGGATGTAGAGTCAGAGAGACAGCATGTAGCCCCGCCGGAGACAGACACTGGAACTTCAGTGGTAAGCCACAGTCACATGGCCATACACAGAGTAATAGAAATGGGTTAAATTAATATGTAAGAGTTAGCCAATAAGAAGCTAGAGCTAGTGGGCCAAGCAGTGATTTAGTTAATATAGTTTCTGTATGTTTATTTCGGGGCTAAGCTGCTCTTTCCTTCTTCATAGGACAACATACTTTTTTCAGTTTTCTATGAGTATGGTACAAGGTGAGGAAAAAAACCCACAAAATTAACAGGAGAGGGACCAGAACTGATTAGAACAAGGACCCTGTGCCAGTGTTCATTTTTTTCTCAAGAGGATGTAGGATGGGCTGTGAGAAAGCGGGGGATGAGAGGAAAATTGGAAGGAGAAGCAGAGGAGCTATTCAAAGAGTGGGAAAGAACCAGTCTATACAGAAAGGCTGGGAAAGACTGGAGGACATTTTCAATTACCCAGACAAAGGCACTGGGCAAACACTTTAAAATGGCGAGCAGAACAAAGTCCTTGCTGGGAGGGGGGTGTCAGAGGGAGTATTTGGTGGAGTTTTTTTGGCAGAAATTATTCAACTGGATCTTGTAAAATTTATTTCTGGAATTTGGAATTGGAAAGTTGGATGTAACAGAATATTTAAGTAAAAATAAGACTATGTAAAATATACCAATAGCAGAAATGTAAAGCTGCTTCTTACATAACTTTTAAAACATTAATCTTATTTTTCCTCAGGAAATGATTATAATACCATCCATAACTATACAAGAGATTAATTTAAAATTAAAATAACTTTACAGGCTGTAATTATTCTTGATATTCTGGAGACACAATGCGGTTTTGTGAGAAAAATAAAAAGAAAGTCTACAACACAATGATATGCAGTAGAAAACCAGCTGAGACTGTTTTTGAGAAGTCTTAATACCTACTAAACAGCATCCACAGAGGAAACATGTATCTTAATGTGTTGGTCATATTCAAATCCATCAGTCAGATTCAATACATTTTAAAATACCACTATATACTTAATAAATGTAATTCAGAAAAGTCTGCTGATTTTCGCTTCCCTAATCTGCAAGCCCTCAGTGCTCACAAAGAACCCCGCAGTCTCGCTTCACTTCTGGGCAGAGATTTAATAGCTGTGAGCTTTGCCGTGCTCTCCTGTTACTAAGACTTCATTACTTTTACATGCCACTCTACAGGACACTTACTAATATACTATTAAGTATTATCATAAATAATTAAAATGCAACTACACTCGACAAAATGAAAGAACAAAGTGTATTCTGTAAGGCAGGCAACTTGCATGTGTGTGTTGGCCGGAGAGAGCCAAGCACATATTTTAAAAATAGAAAATCAATTACTGAGAGACCTCAGTTGGACTGCAATGGGCCTACCTCTCATTAGTGTGAGTTAGTGAGGTCTTTTCCTGGCTTCTACCTGCCAATTAAATCATAGAGTCATTATATCATTAGTAAATTGAAAAAACATAAAGAAAACAAGCACCAATGAAGCTGTGTCTTCATGCCAGGCTCGTCTACCCTGGCATGCTTCTCATTCCTGGTTGATTTGGTATAGCCAGCACTTTTTACCATTGACTAACTTGCAGGAATTTCCCATCTCATTAATTGGCCAACATATGTTTGGTAGCAACACAGTGTGGTCAGCATTTAAGGAATGTTGTTAAGGATGTATTATTATATATAATATTCTTCTTCAGGTAGTCTACAACATATTTAAAGAAACAAAATTGGTGTGGGTCAAAAAAGAACAAGAAGACATCCAGTAAAAGATAAACTTTGGCAATTCCACACAATGACAAACAGATGGTAAAGCTATACACTGTATGTCATGGAATCCAGAACACCCTTCCATTTTCCCTGAGATTGTATTAAGTATTTTACATGCACCTAGGTCATCTTGCATTTAGTCCCAGTTGCCCATGTACATAGCTGTCGTGGAATCCATGTTAAGAAACATAACAGTGCCGATCAGGTCACAGGTTTCTGGAGAACCAAACCTTGTTCTTAGCATCACTCACCCTCCTCATCAGCCTCAAGAAGCAAACGAAATGCAAAATGATGGAAGACTGAATTCTAGGTAGGGCTGTATCACCCAGGGGTCCTATGTTGGGTCCTACCCAGGGGTCCTACGTTGTAGGGTTTGGCCTTCAGTCTTACAGAGTTCAAAGTCAGGGAAGACTTATCTGAGGTTTGCAAACAACCCCCTGTTCGAAGCATGTTGAAGATCAGAGTGAGATGAGTGCAGGGAGTTTAGACAATTCGAAGGAAAGTAACAAGGAGTGGCTAAAATTAACATGTGTTTGTGTGTGATTTACTCAAATTTGGGTAATAGCCAGGCTTTCTTGGCTGGTCTCGCGGAAGTGTGGTTATTTTTCTGTTGTTATGAATCAGCTCATTATATCTGAAGGTAAACAACTTAAGTCACACAACTCTCACTTTGCACAATCTCTGAGAGTCCGGAGTACTTTCTGTGTTATACATTGGTTTAACACACGAAAGTAAGCTGAAGGTAACACAGGCATCCATTCGGAACAAGCTCCTTCTATTAGCAGGTGGCTGGACTGAGATGCTCCAAATGCCGTGTTTCATTCCTTGACTCTATTTTTCATTGCTAATCCTGCTAGATCAGTCCAGACTCCAGCATTTTCCATCATGATAAATGTCCTCTTTTTAGGAATGGAGTCTTGTCTCATCAGTGTGCAAGGAAAGTCAAGCTTGCTCTGGTTTCTAAGAGATGCAGACTTGGGCCTGAGGTAGGAAGAAGGAGTATAAAGCTTTGTAGGAAGCAGCTAACCTCACCAGCATCCAGCAGGAAGATTGGGTGCCACCATGCTACACTGCTGGTGCAAAACACCCCCATGACTGTCACTGTGCTTTCAATAGCTTTAAAAGATTCCTCCTAGTCCTGGATGAGTGCCTACTTCCTGCCCACACTCCAACAGCATTTTATACCTTGGTTTTCCAGACGATCCAACAGCTACTTCTCCCCTCCCAATCCCACTTGCTGTATAATAACAGTGTTTCTCTTTGAATTGCTTGAGAATTTCATACATGTGATGTGGGATGTCCTTCTGTACACAGTGAATACGTGTTGCTTTTATTGGTTGATGAATAAAGCTCCTTTGGTCTATGGCAGGGCAGAATATTGTTAGGCTTGAAAGCCAAAGAGAATACAGGGAGAAAGAAAGCAGAGTTGAAGGAGACACCAGCAGCTGCTGGAGCATTAAGATGCCAGGTATTACTAGTAAGCCATGGGCTATGTGGCAATACACAGATTAATAAAAATGGGTTAATTTTAATGTAAGAGCTAGTAATAATAAGCCTGAGCCATCAGCGAATCAATTGTAATTAATATTAAGCTTCTGAGTGGTTATTTTATAAGCTGCTGTAGGATAGGGTGGGACACAGAAAAGCCTCCAGCTACATACATGCATATAATGTGTTTTGATCAAATCCACCCCTTTCCTCGGCTTAAATTTCTCTCCTATTCCGACTTCACGTGCTTTTTTTTTTTTTAAACCCACTGTGTCCACTTAGTATTGCCCAAATGTGCAATGGATATGGCACATCTACTGGAGCACAAGCAGCCTCTCAGGAGCCACATCGCTGAATAAAACTGACTCTACCAGCCGCTAAAGTCATTGGCTGCCAACAGCTTTTTGGATGGGGGGTGAGGCTTCATGTGCTCCTCCCCCAACCTTGCCGGGATGTTGGCTGGCTTGATCTTGTGCAGGTCTTGTGCATGCAGTCACAACTGCTGTGAGCTCATGTGCAGGCACCCAGTTCTTTAAGTTTCTACCATAAGCTCATCTTCCTTTGAAAAAGTACATTGTGGAATTTGAAAGATGGCTAAGTGAACTTGGTGCTCTTTTAGAGGACCAAATTTGGTTTCTAGCACCCATGCCCAGCAGTTTACAACCCTCAGTAACTCAACATCCAGGGCATCCTACACCTTCTTCCGGCCTCCATACATATGCCATGCACTCACACAGATACACATAAACAAAAATAAAGTAGAAGAAAAGGGACATCATAATCTAGGCATGGTGGGTGGGTATGTCTGCAGTCTTACAGTAAAGAAGGCTAAGGCAGGAGGACTGTGAATTTGAGACCACCCTGGACTCTAAAGCAGGACCCTGCCTCAGAAAACATAAAGCACATTTTACTTCTTTCTGTACTCTGACTGGAATACTCCAGACCCAACTCTCATCCTCACCTCCAGTTTTGCATAACTGGCTCCCACAGTTTCTTTAAGTCTTAGCTTGATAATTGTTTTCCCAGGAAGACGCTCCTACCACCACCTCCACCCTAAAATGAGTTAAACTGACTCATTTATGCCCACACAATACCATATAATTAGCCTTCACATTGCTTAGCACTGGTCCTCTCAGTTAATTTCCTTGTGTCCTTATTTGATGGATGCTTCTCCCTCAACACACTATGAAGTCTAAGGAGACTGAAAGCATGCTTGCTTTTGTACATTATATCCCAGAGGTGGCATTGGTACTTGGCAGGTAGTATGTGCTCAAGAAAACTGTGTGAGTAAATAGAGAACACACAGTTCTCTGGTAATGGTGAGGTCTTCATTTTTCCCTTTGCTGTGGCCTCAGCGTCCATTCCTAGAGCTTTTATTTATTTTCTGCATTATACTTTGAGCTTCCAACTCCTTCATTGCAGCTTTATGTTTTCAGTTTATTTCTTTTTTACATAGTAGGTGAGAGTATGGTAACCATTTGCTTCCAGAAAGTCTTGTATCATCCCACTAGCGGTGGGTGACATCTGAGCTTCAGAATGTGTGCTCCTTGCTGCCGCAAATCAGAAGTGCAAAAGGGTCAGGAGGCCCTGAAGAACCCCTGCATGTGCAAGAACCCTGGGCTTCTTTCTCTGCCTCTTGAAAGGAACACTGGGCTCCTATTTTATTTTTCTAGATCAAAAGATTTAAAGGGAATTGATGGACTGAGGAGACAGCTTAGTGGATAAAAAGCTTACAAGTGTGGGGATGTGGGATCCAAGTGTCAGAATTCATTTAAGACAGGGACAGCACATGTCTCTGCAATCCAGCACTCCTACTGTGGATGTACATGGGGACAGAGGATCCTTGGACGCGTAAGTGCCAGCTAGTAACAGGGATCAAGACTACCCATCTCAAACAAGGTGGAAAGTAAGGATTGATACTTGGTGTTGTTTATCCTGTGACTTCCTCATCTGTGTGGTGGCATATTTGTGCCTGCACACACACACACACACACACACACACACACACACACACACACACGCACCCTCAGATACATGTACTCACACACAGAAAGGGAGAAAGAGAGGGAGAGAAACAGAGAGAAAGGGAGCTGGGCTCTAGTAAAAAATGAAAGCTGAACTAAGAACAAGAGACACAAAGGAGCTCCTAGGTTCAAAGTTCATTCTTCAGAGGCAGATGATAATTAAAGATTACTTACATTTACTGTCAAGCCTGAGGATCCAAGTTCAATCCCTGTTGGGAGCAGTGAGACCCCAGATCCTGAATTTCTTGTAATCCCCTGATCTGAGTGCCTACAGCTGCTCTGAGCACCAGACCTTCAGGAGTTCCTGATGGCAGGAGAGTGGTTTCTGGTGGGTTTGGCTGGGGCATGGCTATCTCTATATAATCTGCCCCTGAACACAATAAAGGGGCATTCTTGGACAATTCAAGGATGACCCGTGTCGCTGTCTCTCTGTCTGTGTGTGTCTATGTATTTAAACCTCCAGCCCCCTTGCCTAAAGCTTGCGAACTGGGTGCCAGCGCACAGAACAAAGACACGGGGGTGCGGTGCGCGGCAAATCCCTGGGACCCACATGGTGGAAGGAGGTGACTGACTCCAGCGGAGTGTCCTCTGACCTCAACAGGATACTGTGGCATGTACACATAATCCATCATAAATAATAAATTTAACGAAAAAAATTTTTAAGTTGGCTACTCAAGTTTTCCCAGTAGAATTTCTAACAGTCCGAATAGCTTGGATATGAGTTCCGAGAGGTACACTGGCTTCTCACCTTTCTTGTAGTACATACACAGGGGACTCATCATCATCCTCATGGAGAAATGACAGTAAGGGTACACAGCCTTGGTCTCCTTCATCCTTACTGCAGGAAAGTGGCCACCGTGGTGGTAGGGACAGAAAGCTTTGAGGCAGATGGTCACTGTGGAAATGGAGAGGAAACCAGCAGACATCATGAAAGCAGGGACCTTGAAAGTCATGACTTCTCTCCCTGTGGGTGTGCTCAGCCAGAGTTCACACAGTTCCTTTGCCTCTGCTTGTCACAGGCACAGGACTACAAAAAATTGGTGACAGTGACCACATGGTCCCAGGGGAAGCAAGGGGGACTGCTTCCAATGGCATCAGCTGCAAGAATGCACACACTCTCTCAGGGGGAGAGGCATCAAAGCCAGCCAGGGACTGCCAGGAGACTTGTTTCTAGTCCTCTTTAGAGTTGCAATCAAATGGTAGAAAGTAGTTTTGAAATCTCCTTTGAGCTATTTTATTGTCTGTTCCCTTTTGCCACCAAAGGATGAAGTTGATAAACTGCTAAATAATCAACCTTTGTATATTTCATTTGAAAACTTTAAAATTTTAAATACTCACTTTATGGGTCTGATAAAACATGGCAGGGCTCAGTGCTGTCCTCATTGAACTCCTGTGGTGGGTGGATGGGCTATGTTTGGTTTGATGGCACACTGAGGGGCTGTCCCTGGCCTGGCTTACTACCCCAGCCTATGACTCACTGATTGGAGAGAGCGATGACTCCTGGGAAGCAACGATTTCACATTTTTCCAGGGAAGAGGCTGAGCCCAAGATAGAAGGAGAATATAGTCTTTCAGTGTTGATTGGGCAAATAAATCACGTTTATTGGGAAAGAACTGCACAGATGGAAGTGGATACAGACTAGGGAGGAACCCAGTATCATAATCATTTAACACCTTGGAATATCGATGCATTCTTTTGAACACAGGGATTGAACATGAATTTCTTTTTTTTTCTTTTTTCTTTTTTCTTTTTTACCTCTGTGCAGTGCTTGGTATGTATTAGATACTCAATAATGCATCTTTGTTAGATCATACACCGATGAGTAAATAAGGCAACTTGGAGACTCTCAGATGGAATAGTGCTTTTTTTTTGTTGGTTTCCTAAGGTGTCTATTCTAAGTGTCTACTGTGAGGCTTGGTCTGCAGGAGCTCATGACCTCGCAGCTCTGGGGACTGAGCATCTGTGGTCAGGGTGCCAGCATCATTATGCTCCCACCGGGGAAGGGTCTGCCCCAGTCTTCTGGAAGTTTCTTCCTTTGTGGCGATACAGGGAATGAAAATCCTCATCTGTAGATATTTTTTCTTCATGTATGACCAGTTCCAAATTTCTTCCTCCTGTTTTTTGAACAAAAACAATGGCTAAATTGAATTAGGAACCTAGGCTACTCCATTTGGATCTCTTCTTAACTATGCCTTCAAGGTCTTTGTTTGCTAACTAAGTCATATTTTAAAGAGGTTAGGACTTCAAGATATAAATATAAAAATTGGGCCAAACATAGTTTAACTCAAAACACTTTCTCTCTTGTACCATGAATACATTTAAAAGTTGAATTAAATAATATATATAGAAATTTTATTATATAACTATTCAAAGAATATTCACTTATTAGATGACTATAAACAGGCGATTCAAAAGACACGGATTTTGAACTCAGTGCAGGCATAACAATAACATAGAATTTCCTCTGAGCCAATAAAGATAGCAGTTATAGACGGTCTTTCAGGAGATTTTAGCTCCTAAGTTCTTTGTGTCTCTTAGCTACCTATTAGAGGTACACCTCTTCTGAACCTTCCATAATGCTGCATATTTAAATTACTCTTTCAGAGTACTACAGTAGTTAAGCCCAATGATTTCCTTTTCTTTAAGGAGTTCAGGAGTATGGCCCTCCAGCTTCCATCAGAGAAATGTTTTACATTCATGAGCTCAAGAGTCATATCTGCGTTGCTAACTGGTGAATTCCAGTAGCTAACACAGTGCTTGGAACCAATTTCTCAATAACAAGCCTGGCATGTTGGTGCACACCTTTAATCCCAGCACTCAGGAGGCAGAGGCAAAGGAATCTCTTATAGTTCCAGGGCAACCTGATCTATTTAGAATGTGAGGTTCAAGGTAGCTATAGAAACCCTGATTCAAAAAAAAACCCCAAATCATAAATAATTATTAATAGGGGGCTGATGAGATTTAGAGGTTCCTCTGGCTATTTTTCCAGAGGACCCAGGTTCAGTTCCCAGCACCCACATGGCAGCTCACAGCTGTCTGTAACTCTAGTTTCAGGGGATTTGATACCTTCATGCAAATGAAAGTAAAGTTAAATAAATAATTAAAAAGAGTTCTTAATAATAGTAGACATTTTCAATTATTTATTTTGAAAATTTTATTATAATAAAACATAATAATTATAATAGTTTATATTTATAATAAAAATGAATTTGGTAAATATTGAGTTCAATGGATGTACTGATTTTAATATTACTTCTATGAATTTTTTAATATATCCAGATCTGTAGATGAAAGTTTCTGTCCCACCTGGTCCTGCAGCCATCCAGTATGAAAGAAGCACACCGAGGCTAATATTAGTTATAAACTGTTTGACTTATTAAATCAGGCTTATTATTAACTAGCTCTTACTACCTAAATTAGTCCATAATTCTTGTCAGTGTAGCCATGTGGCTTGGCATTTTTTCTTAGTGAGGCATTTTTATCTTGCTTCCTCTACGTCTGCCTGATGATTAACTCTCTGCCTTTCCTTTTCCCAGAATTCTCTTAGTCAGGTTGCCCCGCCTATACATCCTGCTGGGCTACTGGCCAATCAGCATTTTATTAAATTTATTAATGAGTGACAAATATTTACAGTGTACAAGAACATTACCATGTAGCACAGGCCCACACATATTTTCTTCTTTTTGTAAACATTTTCCTCTACCTACTAGCGTAAGTATAACATAGAGCTCAAACATTCATGCTCAAGATCCATAAATCAATGGCAGTATATAGATAAAATAATTTTAGGATATCTGACAGTTCATATTAAATATAAGGAATATTGTAAGTTTTGTAAAGACAACAAGAAGGAATAAACACTGTTTGGCATGGTGAAACGTGACTGTGTTTCTAGCCCTAGAGGGGCAGAGATGAGAGGATCAGGAATTGCAACCCAAGCCTAGGCTACATTCAGAGACACTGTCTCAAAGCAGCAAACAAACCAATAACAAAAAGCACACTCTGGTGCCAGCGTTGGGTGCAGGAAAGGGCTTTCCTGGCATGGCTTCCATTCCTAGCACTGCAGAAAAGGAGGGGAAACACATGAACTATGTGAGAAATGACAAAAAACTCAGCCCATGGTCTTTCACACAGTCAGAGAAAACCAGCATCCTCCTGTGAACGCTTGGAAAGGGATCTTGTTGTATATTTCTCCGTATAAATTTTATACAGAGGACTGTGGATACACGAGGTAAAAGCAGTTTAGAGAGTTGACAACATGAAAACATTTGGTTCTGCCTTGCTTTGATTCCTGGGAATGGATCATGTAAACAGTGAAGAAGCTTATGAGTTATAAAGATTATTAAGTTCCTTCTTGTTACTGAAGGCCCCAGAGAAAGTTGGTCTTTTCTGGTGACTTTAGGACTTTGGCATGTGTCCTTTATTTACAAGGTCTGAGACTGAAACTTGTTCTGGAAAACTGGCTACAGGGTCTTGTCTGGCCCTTGTCTATGCCCAGGGCACCAGCCCTGCCCTCACTCGCAAAAGCTGAACCATGAAGGAGGCTGGAACTTAGTTGGAGTGACAATATCCCAAGCCTGTGAAGTTAACTGATGTTTAAAACATTTTGATCATTTGAGGGATAGTTTTAAGTTGGCGGCAGGGGGATCCCAAAGGAGGTATGCCTTCCTTCCCACCAAACTCAGGGGACCCTTTACTGTTCAAAGTGCCACAAGACTTTAGTCCAGAATCAGAGGACTGTTGGAGCAATCTTTCAGGGTATAGAGGGGCCTTGTTCTCCCAAGCAGTGAAGGGAGCCGACTTCTTCCAACCACAACATGAGAAAATCATATCTCCCTTAATTTCCCTCCTACCACCTAGCTTCATTTCTGAGACCGTTCAGTTCTCTGAGGCTGTAGCCTAACATCAGGGAAGCTTTTATCCTCCCAAAGAAGAAAAGATTTTCATTTGACGGAAATACCATTCAGTATGATTGATTTTAAGCTCTGAACTCGTACCTAGAGCCTAGAATGCAGGCACTGCCAAACGGGTTGGGATTTGAAGTTAGAAGGACAGAGTGAGTTTCTGAGTTGGAATGTTTTAAGCAGTGGGGGCAACTGCTTTTCTCACCTATCTCTCAAGAGATGGAGGAAGGAGAACATTTAAGAATTAAGAAAAGAAATTCTAGGGCTTTTGAGTTCCTGCATCTTGCTCTGCTAGAGGAAGAATCTCAGTTTGCATTTACTCCGGGAGACTTTGGTGAGGAATTTGATGAATCTTTTGGTAACTGTGAATTGTTTGAATGGAGAGTTGGAGAAGACAAAATAAACAATTGAGGAAGAAAAGCATACGAAGCAGTCACCTTATTAAGGCTGGACTTACTAGCTATGTAGGTGTCTGAGAGTATAATGGGCCTATTGAAAATAAACAAGGCATTTCCAGGCTGTGACTAACAGGACTTGGTCTACTGGAAAAAATTCCTTTTGAAGACTCTTCAAGAAACAGTAAGCACAAACAACGGTACCAGGATATTAGGACATATAGTGTTCATGCACTTTTTATTTTTGTGGACTGTGGTTTTTAACGGATGGATTTACCCATGACTTACTTCTTCTTTTTCTCCCCCCACCCCACCTTCAGGCATGCTGAACAGTTTCCTTGTGTGCCATTTTAAATAAAAATATTTGTAAAGGGAACACAATGTTAAGGGAGATGTATAAATAAGACAAGTGTTAATTGCAGTGTCTAAAAGGAGAGTCTTCATGCTGTAAATCGTGCTGTGACTGCTTGCACAGAGAAAGGGACAGTTACCATCTCAAGTTGTACCTTCCATCACGTCATGGGGCATAAATCTTGCCTATAAATGATCAGGAGGTACTGTACTGTGTAACTTCTACAATGTTCATAAAAGGAATTAATGAACAAATAAATATTCTTTGACGGATGAGATGGCAAGAATACAGCTTAAAAAAAAGCCTTCCTCTACAGTTGGCAAGAATATCATAGAGGTGACATTTCTTTGAACAGTGTGCTTGGTCTCACAGAGAGGAAATGCTTAGAGAATAACCTGAATGCCTGATTTGAGAGTTGTGACATAAACCAAGGCTTATGTGACTGTCCATGGGGGACCTGGTGCTGGTGGTGAGGAGGCAGGACTGGACTATTTGCTTACATTCTGACTACAAAGCCACCAATTTACTTGGAATTCTGAGACCTAAGTATTGATTTGTGTCCACAGTGAGAAGGTTGTTGAACTTCATTATGAGTAGAACTAACCTTCTAAACATAAAAGAAAAAAATCTCTGAAGAAAGATGAGTTTCCCTACAGAAGTGCTGGAAGAATAGCAAATCTATCAATGGACTGTAGCTTGGGGTAGGCAGTCCAGAAGCTTTCTAAGCTTTTTGGCTAAGATGCATATGCAATGAACATTGCTGGGAAACACCTTGGTGGATGCATGTTTCTTGGCAGGCATCTAAGTGACTCTGGAGCTGGTGATAGCCATTCTGAACTCTGTATTCTTGTTAGCCCATGAAAAACTTTGCCGTTGATGAGTGAGCCCTACTATTTCCAAACAGGATTTCAGGTGTCTCTGGGAATGAATAGGGGATTAGTTTCAAGATTCCACGAGGTATTGAAACCCATGAATGTTCAAGTCCCTTACATAAAATAGCACTGAATATGTGTATAACTCATGTCCATCCACCCATATGCTTTCAATAATTCTTGGGTTTCTTGTAATACTTAATATATTACACATACCATAAACATAGTTGTTGTATCATATTGTTCAGGAAAAATGTCCAAAAAATGTCTGTATATATTCAATACTTAAAGTATTTTTGATTACAGTTGGTTGGCTTTGTGGGACAGAACCTGCAGATTTAGAGAGAAGACTGGATTTCTGCTTTATCTTTTCTTTGTACAGCATCTCTGTCTTCCATCCTCGTTCTCTTGGTCCTATGTGCTCAGTGACCCATCCAGTGAAGTGCAAGGCGAAACCTAATTGCTTAATGAAGCTCCCTAGTTCTCTATCCTCTCGAACTTCTCCACAGAATCTGATTACACAGGAAACCCACTTTCTCAAAGCTTTCCCTTCTCTTTATGTTACCCTCCAAAGCAGACCTAACTGTTTATAGATCAAGGATGATATATAGTACATGGAGATTATGCTCCATCTGAATATATAAGAAGTTGAGTTTAAATTGTGTAACTTAAAAAGCTTAACTCCTTGTTATACGTACCAAGTTGAAAACAATCATTTACAATTCATTTACCATTTTAAAGTATCACGAAGGACCTTAATAGTTGGATGCTTTATTCTCCAGCCTGTTGGCGGTATTTTCTATTCAGTAGCTGTCCTCTCCTATTCTTGTTGGCAGTGTGTGAATCCCACTTCCATTTGTCTGCAGCGAAACTTTTTCAGCCAGTTTAGTAAGTCCTCGTCGCTAATGCAATTCCGGCATAATTATAATTTCTAATTGTAGTCTACCACATGGGAATCCAATTTATCATCTATCAGTATTAATACTTTAGCACCAAAATAATGTGACTCAAATAAGTAACAGTGAATTGGGAGCTATGTACAAGTGGAAGATACTAATAAAGCCAAATAACAGCCAGGGTGTGATGAGAATCATTTGGGGCGCCGTGCTCTGTGCAATTCTGGAGATGGCACAATACGCCAAAAAAACGGCCTCAAAATAAACACGCTTTAAAATTCTCCAAAACTGTGGAACAATCCAGCCAAAAAGTGACTTTTAAGATGATAAAAAAAGAGTAAGTGCACCTGGTGTTGTGGCTATAAGATCAAATCCCCCAATCTGCCCAAGGTTTGAATAGCAACACATCTGAGGGAAGCTGGGTGTGTCTCCCCCGCTTTCTGTTTACTGTACTGGTTAATGTAAATTCTGAAGTCTGAAGAAACGCATGTACTTTTCCTTTCCTATAGCTGCTCTGTGTAGCATAAGGTGGACAGATAGAATGTCGGCTGAATTTAAAGACAGAATTTCAGTTAAATTTGAATTTTGGATAAACAACAAAGAAATTGTTGGTTTGTGTTTTTGCCACAAGCATTACATGTGGTAACCTATTTGCACGATTAAGTTTGTGTTTCATACAAAATCATATTTTGAGTGAGTATCTTCCAATTTGGAATTTATGTGGATAATTTATAACCACTGAAAAATCAGTGAGTCTACATGAGCTTGTTTGTGCCTAGGTGAGTGTGTTTGCATGGTTCTACTCACCCAAATTATTTTGAGATAATTTGAGAGGGTAACCCCCCAAACTGGTGGTGTCTTTTTGATTTTTATTGTTACACACACACACACACACAGCGCTTTTCTCCTCTCTATATCTATATATATGCTCAAGTTTACAAATATAACCTGATGAGTCTTTATTTGTTATCTGAATTATATGATACTAGGGTCTACCACTTTGTATTGGATAGGTAATGAGGAGAACATCCCTGGGGGAAGCTAATTCTACCTCTCTCAGCAATCATTAGTTGCCTGTAGTTTGTTGTCTAGCTGGGACCCCATGAGATTTGTTCCTTTAAGCATTAGCATGCCTATTGATATTGTTGTTGTTCAGGTCTTATTTGGTAGCTTTGCCTTTCCTTTCCTTTCCTTTCCTTTCCTTTCCTTTCCTTTCCTTTCCTTTCCTTTCCTTTCCCTTCCCTTCCTTTCCTTTCCTTTTCCTTTCCTTTCTTTTCTTTTCTTATAAAAGACAACTGTTACTTGGGTCTAGCTTACAGTTTCAGAGGTTTTTTTTTAAAAAAAATATTTTTAGGACGCACAGAGGCGGAGCGGCGGTGGCCAGACGCAGCGGAGCGACACCGCATTCAGGAAGAGGCTTTGGGAGACCAGCGCAGCAGCAGATGCAAGCAGCAGGGTCAGGCGTGCCATAAGGAGAGCAGATCGCCCTACTACAATCAAATCAAAGAGGTAGGCCTTTGGTTGGCCAGGTCACTGGCAAACGGGGAGCCTGGTCCTGTCCTGAAGACCCTTCGGAGGGGTGAGAGGGTTCTTGGCCTGCGGCAGGAACCAGGAAACAGAGCGAGGGCATTTTGTAAGTGGAGTCCTAGGCCAGCAGGGAAACCTGATCCGGTTTTTAAAAGACCCATTAGATAGGATTAATAGGAGGAGATAGGCAGACACCAAGGCAAGAACTCACCCAATAATCTGAAAAACAACATGAAAACACCAGAACCCAAGGATCTGACAACAGAAGTATTTGAACAATCTAACACAGAAGAAGTGGAAAAAATTGACTTTATGAACGCAATAGAGTCCCTTAAACAACACGTAAAAAATGCCCTTATAGAAATGGATGAGAAGTATAACAAAAAGTTTGAAGAAATGAGTAAATATGTACATGATACCCTGGGAAACCAAGATAAAACGATCAAACAGGTAATGGAAACAGTTCAAGAATTGAAAACTGAAATGAAGGCAAGGAAGAAAATACAAACTGAGGACCAGCCGGATATGGAAAATCTAGGTCAACGAGCAGAGTCTACAGAAACAAGCATAATCAATAGAATACAAGAGATAGAAGAAAGAATCTCAGATGCTGAGGACACCATAGAGAAAATAAACGAACAGATCAAAGAAAACAGCAAAGCCAACAAATTCTCAACACAAAACATTCAGGAAATATGGGACACAATAAAAAAACCAAACTTAAGAATAATAGGAATAGAAGAAGGAGAAGAGTCACAGCTCAAAGGCCCAGAAAATATATTCAACAAAATTATGGAAGAAAACTTTCCCAACTTAAAGAAAGATATTCATTTAAATATTCAAGAAGCATACAGAACACCAAACAGACTGGATCAAAGAAAAACATCTCCTCGCCATATAATAATCAAAACACAAAATATACAGGTTAAAGAAAGAATATTAAGAGCTGCAAAGGAAAAAGGGCAAGTAACTTATAAAGGTAAACCGATCAGACTTACACCTGACTTCTCTATGGAAACTATGAAAGCCAGAAGGTCCTGGATAGATGTACTGCAGAAGCTAAGAGATCATGGATGCAAACCCAAACTACTATACCCAGCCAAGCTATCGTTCATTATCAATGGAGAAAACAAGACATTCCAGGATAAGAATAAATTTAAACAATACGTAGCCACAAATCCAGCCCTACAGAAAGTAATAGAAGGAAAATCGCAACCCAAGGAATCCAACACTGCCAACACTGCCTACAATAACCCAGGCATCTAGTGACCCTTCACCAGCACATCTCAAAGAAGGGAGACACACAATCTCTACTACCAAAAGCAATAAGAATAACCGGAGTAAACAACCACTGGTCATTAATATCACTTAATATTAATGGGCTCCATTCACCTATAAAAAGGCACAGGCTAAAAGATTGGATACAAAAACAGGATCCAACATTCTGCTGTTTGCAAGAAACACATCTCAACCACAAAGACAGGCACCTACTCAGAGTAAAGGGTTGGGAAAAGGTGTTTCAAGCAAATGGTCCTAAGAAAAAAGCAGGTGTGGCCATATTAATTTCTAACAAAACTGACTTCAAACTAAAATCAATCAGAAGAGACCAAGATGGTCACTTTATACTCATAACAGGAACAATTCATCAGGATGACGTCTCAATTCTGAATATCTACACCCCCAATATAAAAGCACCTACTTATGTAAAAGAAATATTACTAGAACTCAAAGCAGACATCAAACCACACACACTAGTAGTAGGAGACTTCAACACACCTCTCTCTCCAAGGGACAGGTCAATCAGACAGAAACCTAATAGAGAATTAAGAGAATTATTGGAGGTAATGAAGCAAATGGACTTAACAGACATCTATAGAACATTCCACCCAATAGGAAAGAATATACCTTCTTCTCTGCAGCTCATGGAACCTTCTCAAAAATTGACCACATACTTGGAAACAAAGGAAACCTCCACAGATACAAAAAAATATCAGTGTCCACCTGTGTCCTATCTGATCACCACGGATTAAAGTTAGAAGGCAACAACAATGCTACCCACAGAAAGCCGACAAACTCATGGAAACTGAACAGTCAACTACTGAACCACACCTGGGTCAAGGAAGAAATTAAGAAAGAAATTAAAGTCTTCCTTGAATTTAATGAAAATGAAGAGACAACATACTCAAACCTATGGGACACAATGAAAGCAGTGCTAAGAGGAAAGTTCATAGCACTAAGTGCCCACTTAAAGAAAACGGAAAATGCATACATTGGGGACTTAACAACACACCTGAAAGCTCTAGAAAAAAAAGAAGCAGACGTGCCCAGGAGAAGTAGAAGACTGGAAATAATAAAACTGAGGGCCGAAATCAACAAAATAGAAACACAGAAAACAGTCCAAAGAATCAATGAAACAAAAAGCTGGTTCTGGAGAAAGTCAACAAGATCGACAAACCCCTATCCAAACTAATTAAACGACAGAGAGAGAACACACAAATAAATAAGATCAGAAATGTAAAGGGGGACATAACCACAGACACAGAGGAAATTCAGAGAATCATTAGATCTTACTACAAAAGCCTGTATAACACAAAATTGGAAAATATAAAAGAAATGGACACTTTTTTAGATAAATACCATATACCAAAGTTAAACCAGGACCAGGTGAACAATCTAAACAGACCTGTTAGTCACGAAGAATTAGAAGAGGTTATCAAAAACCTCCCTACCAAAAAAAGCCCAGGACCAGATGGTTTCAATGCGGAATTCTACCAGAACTTCCAAGAAGACCTAATACCTATACTCCTTAATGTATTCCACAATATAGAAACAGAAGGGTCATTACCAAACTCCTTCTATGAAGCTACAGTTACTTTGATACCAAAACCACACAAAACTCAACCAGGAAAGAGAATTACAGGCCAATCTCACTCATGAACATCGATGCAAAAATCCTCAACAAAATACTGGCAAACCGAATCCAAGAACACATTAGAAAAATTATCCATTATGATCAAGTAGGCTTCATCCCAGAGATGCAGGGCTGGTTCAACATACGAAAATCTATCAATGTAATCCACCATATAAATAAACTGAAAGAAAAAAATCATATGATCATTTCATTAGATGCTGAAAAAGCATTCGACAAAATTCAACACCCCTTTATGATAAAGGTCTTGGAGAGAATAGGGATACAAGGATCCTACCTAAATATAATAAAAGCTATTTACAGCAAGCCAACAGCTAACATTAAATTGAACGGAGAAAAACTTAAAGCCATCCCACTAAAATCAGGAACACGACAAGGCTGTCCACTCTCTCCATACCTCTTCAATATAGTGCTTGAAGTTCTAGCAATAGCAATAAGACAACATAAGGAGATCAAGGGGATTTGTATTGGAAAGGAAGAAGTTAAGCTTTCGTTATTTGCAGATGATATGATAGTATACATAAGTGACCCCAAAAATTCTTCTACCAAAGAACTCCTACAGCTGATAAACAGCTTTAGTAATGTGGCAGGATACAAGATCAACTCCAAAAAATTAGTTGCCTTCCTTTACACTAAGGATAAGGAAGCAGAGAGGGAAATCAGAGAAGCATCACCTTTCACGATAGCCACAAATAGCATAAAATATCTAGGGGTAACCCTGACCAAGGAGGTGAAAGACCTATTAGACAAGAACTATAAGTCTTTGAAGAAAGAAATTGAAGAAGACACCAGAAAATGGAAGGACCTCCCTTGCTCTTGGATTGGGAGGATCAACATAGTAAAAATGGCAATTCTACCAAAAGCAATCTATAGATTCAATGCAATCCCCATCAAAATCCCATCAAAATTCTTCACAGATCTGGAGAAGATAATAATCAACTTTATATGGAGGAACAAAAAACCCAGGATAGCCAGAACAATCTTATACAATAAAGGATTGTCTGGAGGCATTACCATCCCTGACTTCAAACTCTACTACAGAGCTACAGTATTGAAAACAGCCTGGTATTGGCATAAAAACAGAGAAGTCGACCAATGGAATCGAATAGAAGACCCTGACTTTAACCCACACACCTATGAGCACCTGATTTTTGATAAAGGAGCTAAAAGTATACAATGGAAAAAAGACAGCATTTTCAACAAATTGTGCTGGCAAAACTGGATGTCAATCTGTAAAAGAATGAAAATAGATCCATATCTATCACCATGCACAAAACTCAAGTCCAAATGGATTAAAGACCTCAATATCAGTCCGAACACACTGAACCTGATAGAAGAGGAAGTGGGAAGTACTCTACAGCACATGGGCACAGGAGACCACTTCCTACGTATAACCCCAGCAGCTCAGACACTAAGGGCATCATTGAATAAATGGGACCTCCTGAGGCTGAGAAGCTTCTGTAAAGCAAAGGACACTGTCACTAAGACAAAAAGGCAACCCACTTACTGGGAGAAGATTTTCACCAACCCCGCAACTGACAAAGGTCTGATCTCCAAAATATATAAAGAAATCAAGAAACTAGACCGTAAAAGGCTAATCAATCCAATTATAAAATGGGGCACTGAGCTGAACAGAGAATTCTCAACAGAAGAACTTCAAATGGCCAAAAGACACTTAAGGTCATGCTCAACTTCCCTAGTGATCAGGGAAATGCAAATCAAGACAACTTTAAGATACCATCTTACACCTGTCAGAATGGCTAAAATAAAAAACACCAATGATAGCCTTTGCTGGAGAGGTTGTGGAGAAAGGGGGACACTCACTCATTGCTGGTGGGAATGCAAACTTGTGCAACCACTCTGGAAAGCAGTGTTTCGGTTTCTCAGGAAATTCGGAATCAACCTACCCCTGGAACCAGCAATACCACTCTTGGGAATATACCCAAGAGAGGCCCTATCATACAACAAAAGTATATGCTCAACTATGTTCATGGCAGCATTGTTTGTAATAGCCAGAACCTGGAAACAACCTAGATGCCCTTCAACGGAAGAATGGATGAAGAAAGTATGGAATATATACATATTAGAATATTACTCAGCAGTAAAAAACAAGGACTTCTTGAATTTTGCATACAAATGGATGGAAATAGAAAACACTATCCTGAGTGAGGTAAGCCAGACCCAAAAAGAGGAACATGGGATGTACTCACTCATATTTGGTTTCTAGCCATAAATAAAGGACATTAGGCTTATAATGCATGTTCCTAGAGAAGCTAAGTAAGAAGGTGAACCCAAAGACAAACACATAGGCATCCTCATGAATATTAACCTTCATTAGGCGATGAAAGGAGACAGAGATAGAGGAGCACGGGACAGAAATCTCAAGGTCCAAATCAGGAGCAGAAGGAGACGGAGCACGAGCAAGGAACTCAGGACCGCGAGGGGTGCACCCACACACTGAGACAATGGGGATGTTCTATCGGGAACTCACCAAGGCCAGCTGGCCTGGGTCTGAAAAAGCATGGGATAAATCCGGACTAGCTGAACATAGAGGACAATGAGGGATACTGAGAACTCAAGAACAATCGCAGTGGGTTCTTGATCCTACTGCACGTACTGGCTTTGGGGGAGCCTAGGCAGTTTGGATGCTCACCTTAGGAGACCTGGATAGAGGTGGGCGGTCCTTGGGCTTCCCACAGGTCAGGGAACCCTGATTGCTCTTTGAGCAGATGAGGGAGGGTGACTTGATCGGGGGAGGGGGAGGGAAATGGGAGGCGGTTGCGGGGAGGAGGCAGAAATCCTTAATAAATAAATAAATTAAAAAAATATTTTTATTGTTTTTATTGAGGTATACATTTTTTCCACTTCAAGTTTCCTGATCCTGTTTTTCTGCCACCTTATCTATGATGCTCCCCGAGCCTTGCATGCTGAAGTTGTTTTGTTGATGTATCCACTGCTGAGATCCCCATGATCCTTTGATCCTTTCATTGTGTTCAGTTGTGGGTTTCGATACTGGCCTCCACTTTTTCTTGAAAGGCTTCTTTAATGAGGGGTGAGAGCTACACTTTCTTGTTGGTATAAGGATGAGCTTTAGATAGCAATTAGGAATTACGCTGGTCTAATAAAGTGACGGTGGAAGGTTCTCTTCTAAGATCCATGACCTCACTATCTTTGGCTATGTTTCTCGTTTCTACCAGTTATAATTTCTCCCCTATTGAGTGGGCTAAGTCCAGTTAGAGAGCTGTTGGTTGGTTACTGCTAAAATACGAGTGCCACTAATGCATGCTTAGGGATATCTTGCTGTACTGGTCTTTGGTGTAGTTCACTGGCATCAAAGTTAGATAGGACTATGGGTGGTTTCTCTTCTGTAACAGCTTTCATTGTCCTTTCTGGTACTATGGAAGACATGCAACAAGAAGAGCCACATTGAGTTATTCAAGTTCTGGGTTCTAAATGGGTGGAGTCTTCAGCACCCTCAG
The DNA here is from genome assembly GCF_037038515.1 of Microtus pennsylvanicus. NCBI lineage: Eukaryota > Metazoa > Chordata > Mammalia > Rodentia > Cricetidae > Microtus > Microtus pennsylvanicus. The sequence continues at coordinate 76,762,555 of NC_134585.1, forward strand.
CCCCTGAGAGGTAACATAGCATATCAGGTAATCTTTATTGTTTGGGAGTTCTTAGGCTACCCTAACCAACAGGTGAAACTTGTTTTTCTTGCCTAGAACTGTTTTTTTTTTTTGGGGGGGGGAAAAGTCTCTGGCTTATGTGTGAAGCTTTGTCAGACCAAGTGTTGTAACTATATTATATGTAGGAGAAAACATGATCTTTTACTTGACAGAGAGAAGAATTTACCTCACTACTGGACAGCTCCAATGATTAAAATTAAAAATTAAACAGATGAACTTTTCTAAACCTTTGCACCCTCTCTGGACAAGATTATGCCTATATATTACTTTAGAAGACCTCTTCATAATACTTAAGATAGATATGGTGTTTTAGCCTTGATCCTCAGCTTCAGTATTCTCAATGTTTTACTTTGATTTTCTTCAGGATGAGAAAAATCACCATATTTTTTATGCTGTCACCCACAATGACTTAGTTTGGACTATTCTTAGATCTCAGTATGGCTTAATATTGTTCAATCTGTTTGTCATATCAGTTACTTTTACTGTTGGCCAAATGTTTGAAAGGGCACCTTAACGATCGAGAGATTTCTTTTGGCTCATGGATTGCAGGGATATACAGTATACGCTGGCATCAAGGCATGACAGCAGGAGACAGCATAGGTACTCCTAACATTCTTGTAGTGGTATGGAACTCAACTTCCTAGCTGAGAGCAGAGACAGGAAACAGGCACTGCCTATAAAGAGAAAACCTGACATCTACCCTTCTGTGGTTCACATCCTCCAACTAGGCCCCCACCTCCCCAAGTTGCCACAACCTTTCCCAAATCAGTACTACCGCCTGAGACCCAGTGTTTCAATATACAAGGCAGTTGGGAGCATTTCACATTGATACCATAGCATAGACCTACTAGGAATAAGCCTAATCCAGGTATATGAAAGTGGTTCATGAGCAAAATACAGATCCTGGTTTTAGAGTTACTATTAAAGTACTGGAGATATGGAAATGCCTGTATTGTCCAAGACATGAGTAATAGAAGACAGGCAACATGAAAGAGACTGGGCTGCTTTGATAGAGTAATAGCCAAGGAGACGCCTATGGAAGTCTGGGTATCTGATGGATGAAATAATTAGTGTTATTGGAAGTCTGTTTCCTGAATCCTGCCCTGACTCATAATAAATTAAAAATAAATGTGGAGGTGTTGAGTAACTCGGTCTACATTTCTTCACCTCTACTCATTAATGTGATGATATTTGGTAATGCCCAAAGTCCCATTTATACACTCATCTTGGAAGTTCCCTGACTCACTCTATCCCCTGTTCTTCCTTAGTTAGCTCACTTCTCTCCTTTAGTGACATTTTCCAGGGATCCTTCCAATCTCTTGGTCCGTGTACATGAGTGGGTTGATGGTCTTTGGAAAGGCCACAGGGGCACTTTCTCTTACTCATTTCCTTTCCTCTGTCACCAGTGACACTGATACTCCTAGGAGATGACCCCAGGCCATGTTCCCTTGCTCCGGTGTCTTCTGCTCATTCTTAATGGGCACATTTTAACCAGAGTATAAACAATAGAGCTTTGTCTCCATTTGTGTTCATGCCTGGTTATACAGTTAGAACACTCCAGGGAGGTAACAGAACTGGAACCTTTACATTCCCCCATCTAGACACTGGCTGAAACTCCATTCTTTACAGTAAATTCTAGGTTCCTAATCTTGAATCTGAAGCCTCCCTGGGCTACCTTCATAGTTTCCTTCTGCTGCCCCATTTACTATCATCAAGTGAACATTCTGGTTTCATTCTTCTCTAGGGTTCTTTTTATTTAGGATACAATGGGGCTTGATACATATTGATTCACCACTTAGTGTGTGTCTGACATATTGCCTCATTCCCTGTATTTAAAAGTTCCTAACACAGGCGGTGATGACACAAGCCTTTAATCCCTGCACTCAGGACTCAGACACACAGAGCTCTAAATCTGAGGCCAGCCTGGTCTCTACCGTTGGGGCAGTCAAGGCTACACACAGAAATCCTGTCTTGAAACACACCAACCAGCCAACCAACCAACCAACCAACCAACAAACAAAAACTCAAAATTCCTCAAAGCATAGCCTCTTTGGAGATGCTGCTTTTAATAAAATGCTTTTCCAAAGTTACAGTTGCTTATATTTGTTTATAGTGTCAAACAAAATATGAAGTAATAAGAGAGAAAGCCCTTCATTAAGTGAGAAAACTGAATATTCCATTCAAGTTTAACTTCACACTGTGAAGCATGAAGAGCTCTTTCTGTTCAGGACCCTGATCTCCCACAGAAGGCAGACGATCAGCAGGCACATCTGAGATCTCACCATGCGAATGACCCACAAAGTCGTTCTGTTTTAGCAACTAACATTAGTAAACAGAAATGAAACAGCCATGTTGATCTCGTTGCTAATGGAATATCACACAAAGTGATCCGAGTATTCTCCCAGGCCCGCTGTGTTCTTTTCTCCTGAATTATAAACTTATCTAACTCTAACTTATTATTAGATTGAAGAGACAGGTAACCTTATGCATTAATGGAGACTATCACATGGGGACGTTTCAGAGCTCAGACCCCTGCCCAGATGCTAGGTCTTCCATGTCTGGAAACAGTCTTCGTGTATATTTATTCTTCTGTCTCCCTTGGATGTTCTTTTTCCATGGATGTTCTGTGGTTCTCCTCCTCTCTATGTTTCTTCCTAAATTCTACCATGGCAGCCTGGGCATGCATCCAGCATCAGTAAATGAAAATGTCTTCGTGCAGCTTCACCTCAGAATCACATACCAGCAGTTAAATGCTGCCCCTCCCACACCCCACTCCTAGCATATACAATATCAATGGGATGCTCCTCTCAACTTCCCTACACCATGAAGGTGTTTATATTTGTGTGGGACATTTAAGCAATTCCAGTCAATGGGCTTTGGCCTGGAGGTGGAGTGGGGGGCATCCCAGGCTCAGAGCAGCCTCAATTGCAAGCAAGAACCCCACATGACCTCAGCACAACTCTAGTTGCTTAACTCCGTGCCTGACTTTCCTTAAGCAGGTCATTCTCGGAACTACGGGGCAGTTTGATAAGCTGGGATATACTAATTTATTGGCCATTTAAAAGAGAGGAAATTTTATTATGGATTACTCTGCTTTCTTGAAATGTTTTCTTATAATTAAAAACATCTGGAAGGCATTTTAATATATCATAAACAAGAGGAAATCCAAAACACGTGACTTCAAGAAAATGATGCAAATAGGATTCCTTGCCAAAATTTACTGTAATCTGTTTTTCTTCCCCTTTCCCTCTTCTGGTGGGTGTGTGGAGGTGGGAAATTCAAGAAAGAAGGGTAAATGAGAGAGAATATTGGGGATTCTGTAGAGGATAGACTCATTTTCAAATTAGTCCACTGCTGGGTTTGGCCAGTGTTACAAGACATTACACACTGGCAGACTGAAACAGCCTTGGATTCTTTTAAAAATGCAGTCATTTTACTGGTAACTTTATTTCTGAAATGGGCAAATAATTAAATAAACACAAATGAAATTAGAAGATTGTAATCGGGAAATCAGGAGAGTCAGAGTGGGGACCTCTTCCAGGGCGATCTTTGGTAAAGAACTGATTGTTTGCTTGAGCTGTGCTCTTCCTTCTCCGTCCATCTTCTCTTTGGATAACAGCATCATAAGAGCTTCACATTTTTAATAGCGACTGTCCAAAATTGATGCTGAGATAGCACTTTAAAGATTTCCTTCTCGGCCTTCTATCATATGTGGCATAATCCTAGATCCTAGGTACAACATAAATGATATGTTCTGAAGATCTCCCCCTCCTAGTCCACCTCCTTCCTCCTCCTCCATCCTCTGTTTGTTTTCTTGAGATAGAGCCTCATCCTAGTCAAGGCTGGCCTGAAGTTTGCAATGTAGCTCAAGCACCAAGCTGACTTCAGACTTACAGTAATCTTCCTGCCCCAGACTTCCAAATGCTGGGATTCCAGGTAGGAGCTGTTGTGCTTAGCTGCAGACTTGCTTCCTAAATACAGAACTGTATGGAAAGTAGTCATCAAACACAGGAACTGCATCCCTTAAAGCCGTGGTTAAGAGGCCACCTCACCCCACATACTTGCCCCTCCATAAAGTGAAACCAACAGTAACATTGGGGCCAGCACTTTCCTTATTTGGCTTCTAAATCTTCAACACATACTTAATAATTTCATGAAAATAACAATGTACTTTTTTGTTTGGTGTAGAGTCTACTTTAAGTGTATAAATAGTTTATAAAAGATCATTGCACTGCTATAAATCTATAATTACACAAAGCGTATGAAAGAAACAGTAGCATTTTATGCAATGCAGGGACCTCTTATTTTCCTGGCTCTATTCCAGGTTGGTGCTGTGGGGAAAATTCAGAGGAAAGGACAGATCCTGACTTGACATCATAGCAGTGATTTCTCTGAGTTTCATGCTCCCCTCTAGGATGGTGATAATATAACCCCTATTTTCTGTGAATTTGCTTAGGTAATTCGTGTACTAAGGGCTTGAATGATTTCTAGCATATGACAGAGTATTGGGTGATACTACTGTTATTACTGGTGCTGTTATATCTGTATTGCTATTGTTGAAATAAATCCATAAATGACCAGCTGGCGACAAGCCATTTTGAGTTTTGTTCTCATTCTCTTTGTGTGTATTTGGGAGGGGTGGATATTCTGTGTTGCCTCGTTTCTGTACAAAAAGCTGATCAATTGACTTAATGGCCAATGTATCCTCTTTGCCACATGCAGCTGTGTAGAGGTGGATTCTGATTTCTGCCTTCCAGGCAGATGTGGACACGTTAGGAGGGTCAGATCTGGCCTCACTCCTCTGTCCACAAAAGAGAGCAATTAAGTTCAACATATCTTTTTATCCATCTAAAGCCATACATTGTGAGAGATGCTGAGGACAATAAATGAATGAGTCGATCATCTTATTAGACTAGAGGAGCTCTAGAAGCATGTCTCTCCCAGCACAGGGGTATGAACAATGGACAGGCTGAGATCATTAATGCCAAATGTCGGAGTGGAAGGCGGGGCAAAGATGGAAGAATATAGCCTGCCCTCTGTACTTGCAGTTTTCACGTCAATGGACTCAACTAGCCTTGGATAAAGAACGCTCAGGCTGGCCATGGCAGTGCATAGCTACAGTATCAAGGCTTTGGAGGGTGATTAAGCAGTCTTGATCAAGCTAAGGCACACAATGAGATCATACCTATAAAAAATGCATCTATATGGTGTAGAGCAGTTATTTATTACCATTTGCATTATAATTAGGTATTTTTTTTCTGCTTCTATTCTTTAGATTTATTTTTATTTGCTTGTGAATCCATTGCATGCGTTCAGGTACCCACGGGTGACAAAGGAGCTATTTGGAGTCCCTGGAACTGGGGTTATAGAAAATTGTTTATCACAGGACTCACGTGCTCCAACTGGGTCCTCTGCAAGAATAGCCAGTGATTTTAACCGCCTAGCCACCTCCTCAGCCTTGAGTTTCCCGTTCTTTTTTTTTAAATTTATTTATTTATTAAGGATTTCTGCCTCCTCCCCGCAACCGCCTCCCATTTCCCTCCCCCTCCCCCGATCAAGTCCCCCTCCCTCATCTGCTCAAAGAGCAATCAGGGTTCCCTGACCTGTGGGAAGCCCAAGGACCGCCCACCTCTATCCAGGTCTAGTAAGGTGAGCATCCAAACTGCCTAGGCTCCCCCAAAGGCAGTACGTGCAGTACGATCAAAAACCCATTGCCATTGTTCTTGAGTTCTCAGTAGTCCTCATTGTCCGCTATGTTCAGCTAGTCCGGATTTATCCCATGCTTTTCAGACCCAGGCCAAAGAAGTTAAGCTTTCGTTATTTGCAGATGATATGATAGTATACATAAGTGACCCCAAAAATTCTTCTACCAAAGAACTCCTACAGCTGATAAACACCTTTAGCAATGTGGCAGGATACAAGATCAACTCCAAAAAATTAGTTGCCTTCCTATACACTAAGGATAAGGAAGCAGAGAGGGAAATCAGAGAAGCATCACCTTTCACGATAGCCACAAATAGCATAAAATATCTTGGGGTAACTCTGACCAAGGAAGTGAAAGATCTATTTGACAAGAACTATAAGTCTTTGAGGAAAGAAATTGAAGAAGACACCAGAAAATGGAAGGACCTCCATTGCTCTTAAATTGGGAGGATCAACATAGTAAAAAATGGCAATTCTACCAAAAGCAATCTATAGATTCAATGCAATCCCCATCAAAATCCCATCAAAATTCTTCACAGATTTGGAGAAGACAATAATTAGGTATTTGTTATGACTGAGAAGTGTCTTAATGCACAGGTTGGAGTCTCGCTATGCGGTCTACATACTCACTATGCAGTTTATGGAAAATGCCGAACATCAGTCAGTTTACGCAACCACAGGTAAAGGAATCCTAGCACAATCCCCCACCCCTGCCTCACGGACGCCAAGGGACAACTGGACTTGACTGCAATGAGGGAGATTGAGATAAAAAGAAATATTTAGAACTCAGCCTATACATATTATAAGGACAACACTTCTTTTAAAAATATCCTGAGACTATCCAGGTAATTAGTGTTCATATAGGCCCTATTGGGAAGCTTTTGATTCCCAGATTGTTGAGAAAAGCTATAAAGAGGCTAGGAGTGAGGAGTGATATATGCCAAAATGAGAACTGGGGTGGATGCTCTTTTGAAATCCTGGCTTAGCTTCATGGTAGCAACGTCTCTAAGTTTCATACGTCTTCTAAGATGGAATGATATAGCCTTTGTAATTCTCTGACATAAAACATCAATCAAATTGTTTAACCTGCTTTGAGTTCCCCCTCTACAGAATAAGAAATGAAATATAGTCAGGATTGTTGTTAATGCCAGTGTTGATTTATTTTAAGAATCTATCAGGTGATATGTTTATTATTATTGGTCACTGTTTTCATCAAGAAGGACAAAAGACAATATGGAAAAATCATGCCCAGTACTAAAACACAATTGATATCCATTATAAATTAATATGCTTTGCTATGTTAGTTAGTCTTTGCTCATTAATAATAACAGATAGCTTTGGAAAACTTTTAGAAGTTACTTTATCTACCAAAATCGATATATGTTAGAAGTTTTAATTACATAGTATACTCAAGAAATTTATTAAAATAAATGTAGATTTAGGTACTTTCAGAAGTGACAGTCAGTCAATGATTTATAAAATTTGTGTTAAACTAATGCTAAAGTTGGGGGGGGGGCTCATTTTAAAACCACACCTGAAGTAGATGGTAGTTAGAATATATTTAGTATTCTTCTGAGTTCTTTGTCCTTAATAGGAACACAAAACAAGAGCCTGACTAACAGCCAACTGCAGATGAGGTGAGCAAGAACACACTTTTATTACAAAGGAAATTACAAGGCTAATTTGCATCTACTGGTTTAAACAACAGTCTACCAGCCACACTAATCTGAGCAAACAGTACATATAGACAAACAACAGGATAAGGCCAAGAGAATGCTTTTTTATATTCTTATTTCAGAATCCAGTCTATTGAAATAGATGTCAAACCTGTGAATGGGCCTGACAATTTTATTTTAACACTAACTCCAAAATTATTGTATTTATGGAAGGTATTCTTTATAATAACTTCTATGAGGCCAAACACAATAATTGTTACTGACACAAGAAACTTGGAGCACGTTGAAGCCTAGCATGAGAGAACTAAGATTCCACTATTAATATTTCTGTAAGAAATTCAGTCCAACAAAATAAGCAGCCAAATACAGACAAATAGTATTATTTAATTGAAAAAAAGCTAATTTGGGAAAAAGATACAAGGAAGTGAAATAATATGTACTTGTATATAAAGAGAATATTAATAGCAGTCTTAGCAATTCTGTTTAAGCTCTGAAGTATTATCTGTTACCTTCCTGAGATTCAGTAATAGCTTTTTCTCATTTTGGATCTTAGCCTGTGGTGATATTCTTTAGATCACAATTTCTACTCATATAGTTTAGCAATTTACATTGTAAGGCAATATGTGCACATACATTTTGAGCGGATATATGGTTTTTGCTAGTAGAACCATTTCCAGATCAGAAACTGAAACAGAGGAGGGAATCTCATGACCAAATGCTAAGAAACATATAAATTAACAAACAAAAATATAAAATCTCTCCAGAAATATAGCAAGTAAATGTATTAAAATGTAGTTTATGTTCATCCATTTTAGCCTTCTTAACTTTCGAATGTCAGTCACCATGTAACAGAGAGACAAGGCTAATGAATATTTGGAAAGTTACTCAAGCTGCACGTGTTAACAGATGACTACTATAAGAGGTCATCAGTAGATTTTAAAGCAGTGCCAATGACTCTTTCTCTGTGCTCCCTTACTGATGCTATCTCTAAAGCTATAGTCAAACTCAGTAAATAAATACACGAGTAAAGTCCTTGGGGAAAGTCCTTAATCTACAACACAGTGATTTTTATAGCTATGGGGAAAATGATCCTGAGGAAATAAACTTTCACAGAACAGCAGTAAGAATGTTATCTACCTACCCCTCTACCTATAGTGTTGACCAAAACACAAGCTTTATGGTTAATTCATTTATTGAAAAAACCTTGAGCTAAACAGAGAACATGGTCCATTTAGGGGAATTAGGTGAGACTAGCTTCCATTCTCATGGACCCTGGAGTCTACGATTTATCCCTTAAAATCTGTCCTTTAATCTCCAAACATTTTGGATCTTTACTCTTCATCTATAATGCAAATTGTCTCAAAGATGAAAATCTGGAGCATATCTGATGGGAAATAATTTTGAAGAAGTCAGATGTTAGTTCCAGACAGAAACGTCATCCAACTAGTGGCTCACAAATTCTTAAATTGAGGGAAAAAAAATCCCAGTTTCTTCCTTTATAATAATGTTATTTACAAAACTTAAGGACCCCTCAATATTTTTTAAAGAATATATCCTCTCAAAAACCCATGTCTTCTCACTCAAATAGTTCCTGAATACAACTTGACTTTGTGCTCCTTATCTTCAAGAAGATGTTGCTGGCAGACTGGGAGATGAAATATACTTCAAAAAGCTCATATGTTAGAAATTTGATTCCTAGATTGTGTATCCACCATTAAAATATGTATGGATCATGAAGATTCTGACCTAAAAACAGATTTAATTCACTGATAGAATCATAACTGAATAACTGTTTGGTTTCTAGGGGAACTGTGGGAAGTGGTATTTGATTGGAAGAAGTAGGTCATTGACCTGAGAGGTACCTTTGAAGGATATCTTTGGTCCCTGGTCTGTTTCTCTCTGCTGTCTTACAGTCAATTAACAAATGCAGTCCTGCAAATTTTTCTAGCATTTTATGATCCAGCTACCACCCAAGACCTCATGGTACTGTGGTAGGTGACAAGAACACTAAGGCAGAATGAAGCAGAACTGGGGAGAGATTATGACTGATCAGGACCAAAATTAATGACAATTTTTTGAAGCAAGAAGACTCTTTGACCATGGCCAGAGATAGCCCTTAGCAAGATTAGATTCTCAGTCTTTGCCAAGTGGGTTAGAGAAACAGTACAGCAAGAATTAGGTGGAGTCATGAAAACAATAATATTTGAAGTGATCTAAAAATCATAAAAATATGACATTTAAGAAAATGAAGTGAGAAAAAAAGTTCAAAATCGTGGCCTTTGGTACATGGTACTTTGGAGTCAAATAATTTCAGTGGTATTCTAGCATTGAAATTTGTTCGTATTTGAGTAAGAAGGAAGAACTGGAAGGAAGAATGGAAGAAAGAAATAAAGAGGAAAGAAGAAAAGAAGAAAAGAAAAAGGAGGGATATAGGAGGAAAGAGCCGCTTGTTGGTTCCTGGATGCTTAGCGCTGAAATAATCACACAAAAACTGTATTAATTAAATCACTGCTTGACCCATTAGCTCTAGATTCTTATTGGCTAAATCTCACATATTAATATAACCCATTTCTATTAATCTGTATGTACACATGGATGTGGCTTACTGACTAAAGTTCTGGCATCTGTCTCTGGCTGGACTACATGGCTTCTCTTCGATCCCAGCCTTCTTTCTCTCAGAATTCTGTTTAGTTTTCCTTACCTTGCTCTGTTTTCCTATAGCTCTGCTGTAGGCCCAAATCATTTCCTTTATTAACCAATGATATTCACAGCATAGAGAGGGGAATCCCATATTAGAGGAGAGTAAGAAGAGAAGGAATAGCAGAATGAAGGGAGAGAAGAAAGGATGGAAGGAAGACAAGGTTCCTCATGATGGGTCTTGGAGGGTCTGGGTATGGAGAGGAAAGGGGGTGGAGAGGGAGGAAGGGAGAAGAACGGAAGAAAGTAGAAGAAAATAAATCATTGATATTATGGTTAGTTTTATCAACTTGACACACTCTAAAACTACCTGTTTGTGGCTCCTAATGTGGAATTGTCTGGAAGAGCTTGGTCTGGGCATATCTGCGAGAGATTTAACCTTAACTGGGTTAATTGAGGGTTAATTGAGGTAGAAGACCCACTCTGAATATAGGCAGCTCCATATCACTGTCTGACCGTGGCCTAACAAAAAGGAGAGAGAGAGAATAGTCATTTCTCTATTGTTCCCTTCTTCTGTCTATTGACCTATGAGTTTGCTGGACAAAGAAAACTAGCAAGGTATGAAGCAAGCCAGAAAAGTACTGCCTTCTAGAAACCAAGAAGGGAACAGAATAAATGAAAGACTTTAAGAGGGTCTGGTTAGGGACTGGAGGTATGTATGCCTTAGTGTTCAGTTCACTTGCTGCTTTCTCAGGGGACTTGGGTTCATTTTCCAGCATCCACCTCAGGCAGTTCACAACTGCCTATAATACCAGTTTCAGTGGAGCTGACCTCCCATTCTGGCCTTCTCAGGCATATATACAGGAACCAACACATACATGTAAAATAAAAGTCAGTGGAGAGAGAGAGGACTTGATAAAAGTAATGTAAAGGCCAGTATGGAGGTTGAGAAGAACGAAATTGAAGAAAAAAGTCATCACTGTGTCCAAACTACTGATGCCCTGGAGACCAAAGACTCAGGGGTCATGGTACAGGCGAGACTTTGAATGCTCACATTTTCATTTCCCCCAGCATGTTTGGCTATGGTAGGAGAAAAGAAAAAGGGAAAGCACCCTAAAAATATAAATGAACGATTTTTTTTGGAGAAACTATTATTATTTTAGTAGAAATTTAGCTGCAAAACAGAAAAAAAATCAAACCCTTGAAAACCTAACTAGTAGCAAGAATGTCTGGATTCCAAAGTCAAATCTGAGGGACCTATGCACAATTTGCTACAAGCCCCGCTTAAGGAGAAAAAAAAACAGTCGTGGACAGCTGTGACCAAGCAAACAGAAGAGGTGGAATGAGCCAATGTCAGTCACGGGGTAGTGAGAGTAAAACAAAGCATTTGTTTCATGAAAAGCACGGAGGGAGGCGGGGGACGAGGGGAGGCTGTGCCAAGAACAAATATGTGGAAAAAAAAATTCTCGGAATGACTTGTTCTATCCAGCGCATTTAAAGCTGAATATAACAGAACTATCCTCTGATCCCACACTCCTTACTTCCTGTCATTCCCCGTGATACTTCCTTTTGGCCTGAACCAGATGTATTCTCCACTTCTACATGTCTAGACTCTACCCCAAGCTGGAGGACTGGCTCATCTCATCTTCCTTCTGCCTCCAAGTCTTCCTTGACTCAGAGATTTTGTTGTGGTTGTTGTTTATGCGACACCTAATACAGAGTAATAAATGTCTACTAAGTATATATTATAGGCAGTGTGTGTGTGTGTGTGTGTGCATGTCCCTGTGTGTGCGTTCCTTCTATTGTACCTGGGGGAACTGGCTATTAATGTGTGATGTGTAAAGGTTATTCTCTGTCTTTGCGAATCTGCCCACCTTACCTGTGTACCACACTAAAGGCTGATTTAAAATAATTGAATAAATGCAGCTTTAAAAATTGAATTGAAATTTAAAACAGGTTATTATTGAAGTCTTGTGGATGAAAGATACTGTGTGACAGAAGATAAAGTATAGTATATTTTTATTCAAAAGCACTTTGCTTATAAAAAAAAGATAGTATTTAGGAAAAAATGGGGTGGTTCTCCTTAGAAAGGCATCTGGAATGACTGGGAGGTAAAGTGATTTACCAGTATCTTCAGTTTCTACCATTAAAAGGTTAAGACTTTTTAAATAAATGAACTGAACCTCCCCCTATTCAGCCAGAGGCATCCATTATATCAGGCATGATTGAGATTATTAAAGTAGGAATATAAAGAGGAAAAAATGTCATTGTTCAAGAAAAGACTTTTTTAAAAAATCATCAGTGTGTAGTGAGACAAAAAAAATGTGAATTAGGATTTGTGGCCATTGTAAGGTTTTTATAAATTCAAAGACCTACTGAAATATATAAATTAAACACTGTAGGATTGAAAATATGCTTAAATGTAAGGGAGTGAAGATAAGTAGATGTTTGGAAACCTCAGCTCCAGCCAAGAAAACGTAAAGGGTGTCTAAGAGTGGTTCTGAGAACATTCCAGAGAAGGGAGGCAATAATTCAGATTGGGTGTCCTGGTTTTCCCTTAGGAAAATGCAGGAGGGAAGGCAGAAGGTGGTGCGGATTGAAACACTCAGAGCTGGCTGGTGCATGCTACCTCTCAGGAAGATGTCAGCATTCTGACGAACATGCATGGTGAGTCTACAACATATCAGTTAGGATGGTGTTTATAAACTGCTGGCCTATACTGAGTCAGAGGCAGGAACTAAACGAGCCTTCTCTTGCACTGACACCAACACTAGGGCGAGCTTTGAGAGGAGAAAAGGCAGAAGAAGAAAGAAAGAGATGTACAAAATCTCTTGTGGCTCTGGAGCCCAAACAGGTGCCTGAGTGGATTACAGGGTCTGGACAAGGCATCTGCCACAAAGAGGCTGGGGACAGAGGAAGAGAAGCAAGCTCACCAGCTCTTCTCAAGAATCAGTAAGAGCCCAGACTCACTAGCGAAAGCTGAATAGAGCAGTTCCTTGAAGATTACGAGAAGCCGGATCCCCATCCTGCCAACCCTATAAAAGAGGTACTGCTGGCATGACCCAAAGCATGCTAATGCCAGGTGCTGGAGACTAAATTCATCCCCAGTGCCTTCGTCAGCACTCAAACCAACAAAGTCACAAAAGACAACAGGTAGCCTTCTTCCTCTTTGCAGTGGGGAGGGTTGGAGGGTAGAAATGCTCCCATGAGCCCAAGCTCCACCCCCAGGAATAGGAAAGGAAGCTGAACAGTTTCAGTAGGAAGCCTCTATAGTGAATTAACTGTTTACTGCAAGCACTGTGCTAAATATACCAAATCCTTATACAACTGTCCAGTACGCTGTGGCATTCAGGGCTTGAATGTTGAGACTGATCATGGGCACAGAGTGGCAACAAGTTTGGGGCACATTTTGAATGACATATATTTTCTTATCCAAACTAACTGGGAAAGAAGAAAAGAACTGGGAAATATGGTTTTTCTCCAATTGTTTTTAGGTTGCCATGGTGTTTCTTTGTCATTTCTAATCTTGCAGTGAGAATAGTACGTGGAGAGAAAGCCTTTTTCCTTTGCAACACACAGTAACAAGAGAGAAGGCAGAGTGGCGGCTGGAGATGAAGCAAGGCATGATGTTGTATCGAAAGATTCAAGCTGAGTTAAGACTACACAGTGCAACTGTTTGGAAATGGTACAAGTCAAAGTACTTTTGGCACCAGGAGCATCAAAATTGAGGAGAAGTTTATTTCCTAAAAGAGAGTTTGTTTAAGTAGAAATTAATTGGCCAAGTTAGTATAGCATCTAACAAGTTATTCTCACTTAAAAATTGCTCTAAAGCAGTGATCCTTTTGTAGACTGGAAATTATACATTTTGCCATTATATTTATAGCATTTTTGGCAAATGATTTATTTTATAGGAAAAACTTTATTTCAGAAAAATACTAAAGAAATTCATTTTGTGACTGGGCAGTCCTTATGAAAGGGCCATACATCCATAAACCAGACAGCACCAGTAACCTAATGGTGGTTTCTGGGAAAGTAAATATAATTTCAAGGATGAGTTGCAAAGTTGGAATGGGCAGGGAGTATCACGCAGCAGATCCATGGTTCCATACGTAATCTATACAAGATAACCTGGCTACTGCAAAAGTTCAAGGAATCTGGTCAAATTTGAAGGGTTTTTAAATGAGAAAATAAATTACTACCTGGAATTATTTCTTTCTGACTGACCCATTTTGATTCATTGAAAATGAAATTGTGGACAAAGCCTGTATTTACTATTGCAGTGTCTTTCAGTGCATTCGAGAAAGTCATTCATATTTATTGTTCCATTATTTTCCTTAAGAAAAGAAAGCTGCCATTTCATAACTCCAAAAATGGCACACAATTCCCTGGGAGTCTTCATTTTGAATAACAAACATAATAAGATAACTTGGTAATTGCGTCTTTTTCTTAAAAATAAGTACCTTCCCCTGTCCACTTCCCTACCCTCGTGAAACTGGAAGAATTTTATACATTAAACATCATCATGATTGGAATATGTCTTGGGTAAATAAATGTAAAATTGTATGAGGAGAATGTGGAACATCCAAAGAAGAAAGAAAAGTGAGTTTCAGTCTACCACACTTCCACACATTAATGTAAGAAGAAAAGGGAAAACTGGATTGCACATTTTTGTCTATCAGATTTCATGGAGAACTTTTCTGTGGCTCCCTGCTTTCTTTCTTATAAATCCTCATACTCGCCACAGTCCACTGAGAGGCGAGATCTCACTCATGCTTGCTTAAAAGTTAGTTGATACAGTCTTCTTAAAAAAATGTTGAAATATTCCAAGAATCTATGTCACGATCATGGGTTCCACTGACACTCTTCATGTCTGGGAATCTCTCCTAAAAATAGAGGTGAGTCAGAGCCCAGATAGAAGGATCATCTTTCTTCTTTTAAAAACAAATGGCTTCATATTAGCATATTCAAATTACATCCATGGATTTCATTAGGAAATTTTCATACATGTATATAGCAAATTTTGATCATATTTACTCTCCCTGCTCCTCACTTCCTTCTAATACCCCCTCCTACTCCTAAAAATTCCCTTCTCAACTAGTTCCCCTTTCATTTTTATGTTTTGGTTTGGTAAGGTGATGGGTATTTTCATTTTAAATGATCCAGTGTGTGCTATCAGAGTTGCTTAGAGCCAGGAGAAAAGGTGTGGGGGTCTGCGAGGCCCTCAGGAGCTTGAAAGATTCGACAGTGCTGCACCACTGAAGAAGCCCTGACCCCCGTTCACTGTGTGTAAATCCTCTAAGAGGTAGCGCCTATGAGACTCTTTCCCCTTCGTGACCAGGTGTTGCCAAGCTCAGTCTCGTGCAGACTCCTGCCAGTAACCACGACAGCTGTGAGTTCAGGAATGTAATGCCCACACCATGCCCGGATGTCAGTGTTTTACACTACTCAGTGCCCCTTTTCTGCCTCTTGCATGCTTTCCGTCCATTCCTCTAGATGGTTACAGAGACATAAAGGAGGTGTTACAGATGTCCCACCCGCGGCGGCATTCAGCCCTCATGTACTCTCATTCTGACCAGTCCCTACAGTTACCACTACCCGCTACCAGAGAAGTTTCCTAAAACGAGGATGATGGGGAAAAACACCCACAGTCTTCTGAAAGGCAGTTGCTGGCCACGTGATGTTCGTTTAGAAAAACAGCAACAGTAGCTTCTCCACACGGGACTATGACTTCCCTAGCCACAGGGTTTTAACCAGGCTTACAGAAGCAGATATGAAGTCCCTCCTGTGGAACAGGTCTCAAATCCAATTAGAAGGCAGTTGCTTGCCCTGTAAAACACTTGCTATGATTGTACAGTAGGCATACCTCACTTGTCTGGAAAGCCCCTATCCCTTTGCTCACTGGACTTTATACCCTGTAGCCAGAACATATATGTTAAAATAAAAAGTAGAAATAATATGGATATACAAAGATAAGAAACTAAAGTTTAAATGTTTTTTGCTTCTTTGTTTTCTCAATTTGAAGGTGCTAATATAAGCTCCCGAGTTTACTTCTCTTCAGGTCAATATCAAACTTAACCTAAGCCATTTAATTCTGTCATTAATCCATTTGTTTGTTAAAAGCATAGTATGTTAATGATTGATAACATGTTTTCAAAAATATGTAAAATACAAGTCAAAGAATCACCATGAATTCTTGTTTTTTAGTGTGTGTGTATTTGGAAGGGAATGGAAGAGAAATAGCCCAAAATACTATTATCAGTTTCTTCTCAGTGGTAGAACGATTTGCGATTTTGTGTTATTTTCTTTCTAAATTTTTCTGAATGTTACAAACAATTTATCACAAAATTTTAGTTTATTTTAAATCAAAAAAATAAATGGAAAAGTAAATTAGAAAAATATTAAAAGTGAATAAAACATTTTAATCTCAAACATCATATTCATTATAATTTTGTTGTTTATGTTCAAAGTAACTTATTTTATGTAATATTTTTATTAAATATTTTCATAAAAATGATATGAATTTCAGAAATTTTCAAAAATGGTCTTAGATACTACCCCTGAATCATGAGTAATATAAATAACACCTCAGATTTTTATAGAGATCTACATTTCTCTAAGTAGTTATATATGCACACATCATCTGCTTCTTCTGCCTGCTCAACCTGTTTTTATCATAGAATTAAAGAATCTGACTTGGAAAGATCCCTAAGAAGCGAACGATTGAAATCCCTCTTGTGTAACAGAGTTTATTATAAGTTACTGAAATATGCCCCTCAACTATGTTTCCAAATCTCCCAGCGCCATGAGGCATTTTTATTTTCTGAATAGTTTTGGTTGTTACAAAGTTCTGCTTGCACTGAATGAAAATAGATCAAAAGCACCCAAGGTCCTACCTTCACACTTTATCGAGTATTAGGGCAACGGGCATTTCCAACCCTAATGTTCTATTCATGACAGAAAAGGTACCATTTATGGGAAGACAGCTCCCATCAAGGGGATGGAGGGCCCGGTGCTGGGCTTTGAAAAGTTAGTCCCACAGACAATCTACATCAAAGTATCTGAGAATCTACTGTGAATCAGATCTCCAGGTCTTTCCTGAACCAGAATAAATGGAGGTAAATATCAAGGGACTTCTGGTTTTCATGATTTTTCTTATTCTTAGGTGTCTGAGTATGTGTGTGCAGGAACACGTTTGCCACAGCATACATATGTGTGCTGGTCAGCAGGAAAGAATGTGCCATTGTTAGACTGTAGCTTGCTTTGGCTTGACAATGCCAATTTTATAAGCTCCTGAGTTTAGTCCTCTACTGGTCAGTAACAATGTTATCATCAGGGCTATTCTATCCCAACACGAGTACTCCTATAAATACTGCTCATTCGATAGTCATTACTTCTTCTAACAGAACCCTGCAGAAGACTGAAGATGTCAAAGTGATGACCATGGTCTTTGCAGAAAATAAGCATGGTGCCCAGCAGAGAAGCCTATGAACTAGATGGTTGAGGATGGTTCACCTTCTTTGAGGGATAAATCCGGGTTCCATTGCCAGTGGCCCCACAAATTGCCCAGCCACACAACTGTCACCCACATTCAGAGAGCCTGGTTCAGGCCTATGCAGGATCCTCAGCGATCAGTCCACAGTCAGTGAGCTCCCAAAAGCTTGGGTCAGCTGTCTCTGTGAGTTTTCCCATCATGATCTTGACCCCCTTGCTCATATTATTGCTCCTTCCTCTGTTCGACTGGACTCAAGGAGCTTGGCCCAATGCTTAGGAGGAATACCTCGCTCAGCCTAGATACAGGTGGAGGGCCTTGGTTCAGTATCAACTTGATATTGTTTGTGGGGGATAAGGTTGGGGGAAATTGGGGAGAGCAGGAGGAGGAGAGGAAACTGGGATTGGTATGTAAAATGAAAAAAAATATTGTCTTTAAATTTAAAAAAAAAAACAAAAAAAGAAAGATTCCCTATAGATGTCAGTACTTGTAAATGTGGTCCCTAGATGCTAGCATATGCTTATGTGTATGGAACCTTTAGAAGGTGGAATCTTGCTGGAGGAAATATGTCACTGCGGGCAGATCTGAGCATGCTCAAATCACTTCACTACCTGTTCACTCTCTGTAAACTGGTTTGCAGCTCAAGATGTGATCTCTCAGCCTCCTCCTCCAGCTGTCTGGGGATGCCTGCTCTCCTTTGGTAAACCATAAGCCCAGGCAAACTCTTCGAAAGCATGCTTTTGTTTGTGGTATTTTATCACAGCAACAGAAAGTAGCTACTGCAATGGCTTGGTAATTATAGTGGAGGCTAAGGTTTCTGATAATCAGAGGCTACTCACTGGGGCTACCTTCTGGGCATGAATTCCACTTAAGGATGTCCCCATGTTTAGCCTTAGTGACTCTCAGACACCTTACACATGTTGATTTGTTTTATCTGATGAATGTACGTTGATGCTTTGTGTTTCTGATATAAAATTCACATCGTTCTCAAGTGAACAATGTAAAGGATGTGGTAGCATAGTACTGTGTAACCATTACCTGAGTTTAGCTCCAAACACTTTAATAACTCTAAAGGAAAGCCCACATCCTCGAAACAGTTGCTTGTCATACACTCTCCACTTGGTGAAAGATTTTGATTGTTGTGATTTTTCGTGTATCTTTACTCTTGCTTGCTTGATCCAGTAAGTATTCTGTGTGTGTGTGTGTGTGTGTGTGTGTGTGTGTGTGCATTTGTATGCAATATGGGATATGCACCAAGCTAGCTTACCTGTGAGTTTCCCAGATTCTCTTGTCTTTATCTTCTTTCTTGTTGATATTACAGATGATCATAACCACACCCTGCCAACCAACCAACCAACCAACCAACAAACAAAAACTCAAAATTCCTCAAAGCATAGCCTCTTTGGAGACGCTGCTTTTAATAAAATGCTTTTCCAAAGTTACAGTTGCTTATATTTGTTTATAGTGTCAAACCCTGCTTTTCAAGGGTTCTGGGGATTTGAACTCAGGTTCTCATGTTTGTTCAGCAAATACTGCTCACTTAGCTGTCTCTCTAACCTTACTTAGTTAAGGTTTCTTAATTCTGTTTGTTTTGACTATGTCAGGGTCTATTATGTTAAATATTCTACCTGATAGGTAGCTGATATAATATTATTTTATTGCTATACAAAATAAACTTGTATACTATCCAATTCAGCAAAATATTTCTATAATAGAACATAAATTGTTTAAATTATAAACATACTATATTACGCTACAATCAGTTAAGTGTCATATAAATAAAGTAAAAGGTAAGAGATTTACCCGTGTAATTAATAGTAATAATTTTCCTTATAGCTTTCCAGATATTGCTTGATTCCATTGTATGCATATCACTGTCACCAAACTATATTGTATCAATCACTTCATTATATCAATAATCAGTTTTACTACTTGTTCATTAATTTTGTTTCATTCATTCATTTATTCATTCATTCAATATTTATTGAGTGCTTTTAAAAGCCAAGTCTTCTAAGAAATGAGGATTCTGAAGTAAATAAATATCTACATCAGCATTTGTCAGATTGTTATTTGAAATAAATATATAACATTCCATAAATGGTGAATAAAGATTCAGTATGATTTGACACTATTTCATCATTTTTCTACTGACGGTCAGAAGGAAATCTTTTAGCTAACATTAATTGAGTATTTGCCACATTCTAAAAACTATGCCAATAGAGAAGCATTTGTTTATTGATTCTATGACTGAAATTTAAATCAAGCAGGATCCAACATTAAAATAATCTTGTTTCAAACTTAGGGGTAGCTTTTAATGAGTATATTTGTGGAGACTCAGTGACCCAAAGTATGTGCTCAAAATTATGGAGAATACATCAATCCTTTCCTAAAAGATTGCATAGCAGAAGAAATAATCAAAATAATTAAAGTATTCTTGGTGGGAGTGACAGCCATTCAAATTCACACCTAACCAATGAGTACACATAGAAGCTATTAAGAAAAATAGATACGTACCAGCTTAGGAACATTTATACCTCGGTAAGCACTATAGGAATATCTCTTCTTCAAGTCACTTAAATATTTTGTTTCTCTCTTCTCTCTCTCTCTCTCTCTCTCTCTCTCTCTCTCTCTCTCTCTCTTTCTCTCTCTGTTGTTTTATTTTACTTTGTAGGAACTGTGTAACAATATTTGTGGTTTTCCATTTACATATTTGGCTATGTAGAGACCCCGGGGAATGTATCATTCTGGATAGTTGAAAATTTTAATCATTTTTGATGGAAATCTTTCTAAAATGGATTTCACACTTCTCTGCCTTCTTAAACAGAATGGATGGAATGTAATTAATCTTTTTTGATGACTTGGTTTTATCATTATGAACATTAATGACTATGCTGTGCTATCCAGAAATGATGCCCGTGACACAGACTGTGGTGTGCAGAATTGTCTACGGTCCTTTACACTCTTTCTGACTGTGTACGCCTTGCTGGTCTTCTTGCCTTACTGCTGTATGATCTGATGCTACTCTGGACATTAAGAGTGAAGCACCTCAATTCTGGTATGAAGAGGTGGACTTAGGAGAAAGAAAGCTGTGGTCAAATCTAAGCTGTTGGTTGGGCGACCTATTTCCTCTCCTAGCCTTTGTGAAATGAACACAGAAATCCCCCTAGAAGAGATGCAATAAGCATCATGTGATAGTTCACACTCATAGGGAAAGTTAAGTCAACTGTCACTCCCTGTCCTCTACAGTGTGCTCATAACTCTGGAAGCATTGCTTCCCAACTGCACTGCAGAGCCAGCTGCTAGGACATGGGTTCTGAAGTTGATAAGATTGTGTTCAAACAATCAATCAAGTATTTAGCAGATGAGACTCTGCAGGTTCTGTTTGATTCTATAGATATTATGACTGTGCCTTTGGGTGCCTACACTCAATATTTCCTTCTTCACTCCTGTCTAAGAAAACCTCTGCCTCCAGAAAATAGATGGTGGGCATAGAGGGAGAAATGTGCCTTTGGTTCTTTGACATACATGTGTAATATGAAAAACACTTCATAAAGTTTAAATGTTTCAAGGTTCTAAACTTGATTTTAAAAGATCATCAAAACGTGAGTGTGATAACTTACACCTAGATTGCCGACAAAGGCAGAAAGCTTGGAAGTTCGAGGCCATCCTAGGGTACTTAGCAAGACTATGTCTCAAAAAACAAAAAAAAACAAGGTCTGGGGAGATGGCTAAAAGGGTAGAAGAACTTGATTTGCAAGTCTGAGAATTCAAATCCTAATTCCTAGCATCTACATAAAAATCTGGACATGGCTGCACATGCCTAGATCCACAAAACTTATGGACAGATACAGGCAGATTCCCAAACTCACTGATCATGCAGCTTAAGCAAAATGGTGAGCTTTCAGATCAGTGAGAAGTCTTTTCTCAAAGCAGCAGTTAAGGAGAAAATGTCCTCTGCTTCTGTATGCATGGGAGCACAAATCTTTACACTCGTGTGGATGCACCATTCAGACACAGAAAAAGGTCAGGCCAACACCAAAATCAGAAAGACTAAGATAATGAACATTCTTTAAAAAATAAGTTATAATTATGAAATACTTAGCTCCTACTAATTACATTTAGAGGAGCCAGTGATTAAATATCAAAACAACAACAACAAACTCAACCAACAAACCAAATAAACAGATGGAAACTTCTTTTACAAGTAGCTTCCACTCTGTTGCACTAACTAAAAGATAAAGCACACAGAGAAGAAAATGTATAGTGTATTATTTTATAAGTCCTTTAGAGAAAGTAAAGCAGGAAGGAAAATAAATAAATGCAGGGATCCAGGGAAATCTTTCAATTTTAAATATAATGATCAATGGAGGCCCCACGGAAAAGCTGACATTTGAAGAAGGGCTTAAGTAGAGGCCTTAGCAGAGTTAGCATCTCCAGAATAATCATTTAAGAAGAATATAGAAAAAAGTAACAAATTTCTGTGCTCAAGAACCAGCAAAGGGTCCCAGACGTGAGAACAAAATGGTATGCCAGTCAGATACTGTTAAGAGCAAGAGGGTTAGGGGAGGCTTGAGACGGGATGGGTTCTGAAGGTAAACATTTCTTCTGAGATTTAGAATGAATATTTCAAATGTATAGTATTCTTTTTAAAAAAGTGCTTCTAATTGTCCTTATTAAAAGTCAGAGATGATCAGATAAACACATAAGATAAACAAATTTAAAGTGGAAGTTAGAAAGCTTAAGTGAGACCCAAATAAAGTTTTTCAGCTTGAGCTATTAGCAGACAAAAACCACACTAAAAGAAAGTAAAATAAATGTGGTAATCGATAACAGCAAATAATTGATAAAATTTTCTATGGAGAATAATTGATGAAACAAAACCTGGTTCCTTGAGCAATTTACTAAAATTGATAGAGATACAGGTACCATATTAGCAGTAGAAGATATTATACAGTTTTCTGATATCATGAATAAGAAAAGATGCATCACTACGGACTCCACAAATGCACAAAGGAAAACTGAAATCTTAGTCTCAAAGAAATTGATGTGGAACTACAAAGCTTTCTACAAGGAAAACCATTACTCTGATGATTCAGTTGGACACTGTCATTCTGTAACTCATTCTGTGAAACCAACCCTTGTCAAGTATTAATACCATATACTATGACATGTAAACAAAATATTGTATAACAATACCTAATAAGCATAGAGACACTTAAAAATATGAGAAAATTTAATCCATCAATAAAGAGATAGGACATTCTAACCAAATGGAATTTAGGCCAGAGATATAAAATTTGTTTGATAATTAAAAATCAAATAATGAAGTTCATAATAATAGAATATAAAATAAAAATGCAACATGTAATAATTTTCATTCATAAAAACAAATTATTGGAGGCATGGAGATATAATCAATTTATAGTAATAAGTCTCAGAAAACTAGAAACAGATAATAAATTTACTCAACATCTTAAATGGCATCTATGATAAGCCTAGATATGATTTAATTATTCTTAGTGGAGAAAGACTGACCACTTCACCCATAGGATCAAGAATAACGAATAGAAAATTGAAGCTTGTTACTTTTTCTAAAATTGCATTGAAAATCAACATTGCAATATAAGAAAAAATAGTTAGAAAACAATAAAGCATTCTTTTTCAATATATCATCATTTTCTTATAAGTAAAATCCCTCAAAACAGGAAGTTAGGAAGCCTGAAAGATAGACGATCACTAAATAAAATGAGCCTGTTTTATTAAGACCAAATGACTACAATTGAAATTAAAAATTCATAGTTAAGTGAATAGTAAATATATTTGAATCGATTTACTGAAAAAAAATTGTAATGAAGCAGTGATGGTTCTCACCTGTAATTTCAGCCCTGTGGAGCTTGAGGAAGGAAGGTTGCCATGAGTTCAAAGCCTGCCTGTACCACAGAGTTAAGTCACATCTCACCAACAGCACACAAAAGTAATTGCAACTGAAAACATTTCTGAACAAGACATCAATAAATGAAGAAATGTGATCCCTGAATAAAAATGAAGATATTTTACTAACACTCATTCTCCTACTTACCGAGGAAAATATAGTAGAATCTGAACTAGAATTCTGAAGAATTTGTAATGACAAAATTGGGAAGATGCAATGACCCTCAAAAAAACCTGAAAAAATTGCAAATGAATAAATCTGGAGAGCTTACATGGACATATTTCAAGATTTTATTATAAAGACCAAAGCATTATTAGAAATGTAGTTAGTGTGGTAATGATAGAAAGATAGACAAAAATACTGATTTTATAGGAAAAACAATTTAGAAACAGGTCGGCACATATATGGTTAATCAATTTTGACACAGATGCAAAACTTATTAGCTGGAAAAAGAAAAGTCACTTTACCTAACAGAACTCAATGCCATCAATAAATGAACCTTAACCCATGCCCTACAATAGGTATATTAGCTCAAAAGTAGACCATAGACAAATATAAAATCCAAATCTGTACAAGTTCCATGGAAAAGAAAAAGGGAAATAATAAGCTCTTTTGTGTTTTAGCAAAGACTTGCAGGAACATTAAATGTACAGTCTGTGAAAGAAAATAATTGGTAAGTTAGACTTGTTGGGAGCAGTGAGACCCCAGATCCTGAATTTCTTGTAATCCCCTGATCTGAGTGCCTACAGCTGCTCTGAGCACAAAACCTTCAGGAGTTCCTGATGGCAGGAGACTGGTTTCTGGTGGGTTTGGCTGGGGCGTGGCTATCTCTAAATAATCCGCCCCTGAACACAATAAAGGGGGCATTCTTGGGGAATTCAAGGATGACCCGTGTCGCTGTCTCTCTCTGTGTGTCTGTGTATTTAAATCTCCAGCCCCCTTGCCCAAAGCTCGCGAACTGGGTGCCAGCGCACAGAGCGCAGACACGGGGGTGCGGTCTGTGGCATAGACTTACGTTAAAAATTCTTTGACAGGTATTTCATGAGAATGAAATATTGCACAGACTAGAAGAAACTGAAATTCAGTAATAAGTAAGCAAGCAATCTAGCCATGTATGTGCAGAAAATATGTGAAAGATATATGGCTGGTAAATAAACACGGGAAGTCACACTGAACATCATGGGTTGTTAAGGTATTGACAATGAAAAATAATCTGATATATGTCTAAGTATTTCATAAAGTGTACAAAATTAGAATGACCAGTTTGGTGTATATAAAGGAACGAAATGCTGTTTGAGACACTTGGTGGCCATTCTACTTCTACAAACTTATCCAAGAAAAGCCAAAGCAGAGGACCACATCTAACTTATATATGTGCTCATAGTGGTCCTACTTAATCATAGCTCAAACCTAGAAATAGCCCAAATGTCCATCAACAGGTGAAGGTAAAAGACAAATTGTGGAATATGAATATAAACAGTTTGGCTGAAGGATGCTACTCAGTAAAGGAGGAAGGGGGAGAGAGAAAACGAGATATTATGAAATGCCCCAAATCTGCTTTAATTTCAGAATCAATGTGCTGTTGAAAACAGCCATGGCCTTCCTACAGGAAAGTATATTGTATAATTCCATTCAAATAAATAGTAAAGATTGTGATGTGGAAGTCCCCTCTGTGTGTGGTGATTACCATTAGTGAATAAAGAAACTGCTTTGGACATGTAGCAGGGCAGAACTTATCTAGGCAGGGAAGATAGAACTGAATGCTGGGAGAAAGAAAGGCAGAGTCAGGGAGATGCTATGGAACCGCCACCAGAATCAGACATGTCGGAACTTTGCTGGTAGGCCACGGCCCTGTGGTTATATACAGATTAATAGAAACGGTTAAATTAAAATGTAAGAGTTAGCCAATAAGAGCCTAGAGCTAATGGTCCAAGAAGTGATTTAATTAATACAGTTTTGGTTTGGTTATTTTGGGGATAAGCTAGCCCGGCAGTCAGAACGAACAAGCGGGCCCTCCTCCTACAAGATTGCAATATAATTAATTTAAAGGAAAAATGTAAATGACCTTGGGGGCAGGTGTATGGGCAGAGATGGACGTGTAAGATTATTTGGGGCAGAAGGAAACTGCTCAAGTGTCGTATGTTTTCACTAACTTGACTTAGTTATGATTTCAGAGTTGTATACTTGTGTCAAAGTTAATTGCATTTTATATCTTAATTACATACAGTTTACCCTGTAGCTGTTAAAAATTCAAATTCAAATATAAGATAACATTTAATAGGAAGGATAATTCTAAATTTACCTTGATGAAAGACACTTTAGAGCATTAAAAATTGGGCAAGTAATTGAAAACTATTTTCACTTAGGAGCCACTAATAAAAATACTCACTTTGGGGTAGGTGTCCTGCCTCTCATTTAGCTGTGGAGATCTCTCTACCAGGACAATGGCCACTACGCCCAGCATCTTTGCCTATGGAGAGATGAGTGTGCTGACGCGGACTTGCAGAGCAGGGTGGGGATCTCAGCCGGATTGCCTGGCTCCAAGGAGAGAGCCCAAGAGTTTATTTGCACTACTCCATAGACTTTGTCACTTTCCTTCATAATTTATTGTCGTTCTCCTGCCACCCACATTTTCTGAGACATCCGCACATAGGTTGAGTGTGTCACTGTCTTTGATTTTTCATAGGCTGATACTTCAAACACACTAAACCTTACTCTCATGAACACAGTACCCTGCTCACCCGGCCGTGTATCCCTACTTCTTACTTCTTTTCCAAATTATTTTATGAAAGATGAGTCTTCATTCTCATGCTTTCTTAAACACATTAATATGTCCTGCACCCCATTCTCACTCACTGTACCCCAGCTCCCACTCATTGGTACCCCTGTTCCCACTCACTGTACCTCTATTCCTCTCTTTGTACCCCTATTCTCACTCAGCTCCTCCTGTCCAGTTTTAAATTTTCTGCAGGATTATTTACTGGGAGATATATATATATATATATATATATATATATATATATATATATATATATATATTGTATATTCTAGTGGTTCTTGCTGGAAAATACAGCTTGTTACCAGTTACATTTTGTGTCTTTGAGATAATGAAGTCTTTGTCTTTCGCATTCATATGCAAAAATGCTTATCTTCCTGTCCCAGTATTGCTACCATCTCCATACTCATAAGACTTATATGAGGATGTCCTTATAAAACTATAGCCTCTTATAAAATTAGATTATAGCACATAGATGAGTATCTCAGAATAGGTGAGTTGCTAGTATATATCTCCCTTTCTCTTACACTTTCTCTGTTTTTTGACCTAGGTTTGTAACCTGAAATGTCCACCCAGGATATGAGAATAGAAGCTCAAGGGATTGTGAAAACGGTGCAGTTTATGTGGCTAGGAAAAGTTCTACTTATTTTTCTTTAAAAATGCAGCATTTGAATCACACTAGTGGAAAGTTTGGGGAGGGGGCCCTCTCAGAATGGCTTAAAAATTACCCAAGTTCATCAGGAACTCCGGGATTCACACACTGTCAAGTCCGCCGTCCTCAAATAGCTTTCATTAACTCCCTGGGTTCTAAAACAAGTCACTCTTGTTTTTCCATTACAAGTTTCATATAATTTATTGTGCATAATAAATAGTTTGCAAGAGTTGGGTTTATGAATAGCTTGAAACAGGTTTTCCATGTCCAAATCAAGCTGCCATAGTAACCATTTTTCATTTCTGCCAAACGTATGGTCTTTTCCTTTTTTTTCTGACTTGAAATATGTTGTTTAAAAAAAATCCCAAATTATTCAGGAAAGTTGATCAGGTTTCATTAAAATAATGACTTCATTGTTAGCAAATGCTCATTTCAATCTCTTATTAAATGACTCTTTGTGTTAGGAGAATCAAGCTGAAAAATCAGTACTTTTAAAGTGTGACTTAGTGGGTATTTATCAAGAAAATCAATTAAGGTACAGTTGTCTCCTATTTTCTCCTATTTTCCCATTAAACTCCTCTGCCCTTTTCAAACAATAGAACTAGAATTTGCACAGATCAAGATTTTGCCAGCAGTCTATGTAGAGAAACCCATGAGATGAGACACTCAAGCATTGCCCTCCAAAGATCCCCCACGGAGTTCCTAAATATATATCAAGAAGGATTCCCATGAAGGGTGCTACCACACGTGTCCTCCCACTTATTATCAGCGTGATATTCACCCTCACAGCTGGTGACTTCCCTCTATAGAGTTCTAAGTGAGCATGGCCTCCTAGATAAAGCGGGATACTCCCAAAGCAAGAATTTCTGAGTTCTTGAGTTCTCAGTATTCCTCATTGTCCTCTATGTTCAGCTAGTCCGGATTTATCCCATGCTTTTTCAGACCCAGGCCAGCTGGCCTTGGTGAGTTCCCGATAGAACATCCCCATTGTCTCAGTGTGTGGGTGCACCCCTCGCGGTCCTGAGTTCCTTGCTCGTGCTCCGTCTCCTTCTGCTCCTGATTTGGACCTTGAGATTTCTGTCCCGTGCTCCTCTGTCTCTGTCTCCTTTCATCGCCTAATGAAGGTTAATATTCATGAGGATGCCTATGTGTTTGTCTTTGTGTTCACCTTCTTATATCGCAGTGGGTTTTTGATCCTACTGCACGTACTGCCTTTGGGGGAGCCTAGGCAGTTTGGATGCTCACCTTAGGAGACCTGGATAGAGGTGGGTGGTCCTTGGGCTTCCCACAGGTCAGGGAACCCTGATTGCTCTTCGAGCAGATGAGGGAGGGTGACTTGATCGGGGGAGGGGGAGGGAAATGGGAGGCGGTTGCGGGGAGGAGGCAGAAATCCTTAATAAATAAATAAATTAAAAAAAAAGAATTTCTGAGTTTTGTCATGAGCCAGCGTCACTCGTAAACATCCCACAGTTTGTGCACTTGCCTGCCCTCTGCCTCAAGTCATCAAACGAAGAGCAAACACCTTGAGAAATCACTGAGACTGTGTTGGCGGTCACAAAAAGTTCAGTGAAAGTTAGAGGTAGTAGGTGTGTCTTGCCGATTCAGGAAAGCTTTGTTAATTCATTTACTTCAATGCTTTCCTGTTTCAAAATTAGAATTGAAAAACTTTGGGTTTTTATCTCTAGTGAGTCTGAATTCCAGTGTCTACTAACTTAGAGAAAGGACATTGTTCATTAGTTCATGCTGTAGTCTGTAACTCAGAGACAAAAAACCAAACCAAACAAATCAAAAATTGTACATTTTTTACCCTTTTCTTTTGAAATGTTCTGCTATGTTTATGTTATTTTATAAAATATCCATTGTTCTCTAAGTACATTCCTCCGTTTTCCATGTTGTTACATTTCTAACTTGACTGTAATTCCTTCACAACTTCTTGCAAATATTCAACAGATGTTCAGTAAGTCTCTTCTCCCTGTTATATCATAAAATTTCTGTATAATTAAGAGTAGTATCTGCTGTCTGTGACCAAGCGTGGGGGAGTGTCTAGCAGGCACATCCAATCTGTGAACCCAGGATGGTTATAAATGGGACTCAACATTTTTATAGACCATAATATCATGTTGCAATGTCAAAAGTTTAGATCCCTGGTACCAGAATGGTCATTCTAGACTCTTGAATCCAGAGTATCTCAGATAGTTCAAGAAACAGGTTGATGCTAGTTCTTGCTAAGAAGAAGAACTAAGTCTCTTTAGAACCTAGACTGGATGTTTCAGTACTGTTTCCATTGCCACCACTCAAACAAATAGCTCCAGTGTCTGGTCCACCACTCCCGACTCAGCCCATGATGCCGAGATAGTAACTCTAGTGGGGCAGTCTGACTTTCTTTTACCCCCAATGAAGAATTTATGAGCCAGTTCAAGTATTGCACATACTGGGTTGTTCTTGTGGATTAGTAGACTTGGGACAGAAGGCAGTGAGTCTTGGCATGATGGACAAAAGTTGCCATGTGTAACTGGTTAGTCTTCTATAAGTGAAACAGCTCAACAAGTCAGATTCAAATACAGAAAGATGAACTAACGACCATGTTAAGGACTTTTCACATATTAGTTCAAATCAGCTTTCTGCAACAAAGTCTAACTCAGTAGATTATAAGTTCTACTTTCTTTCTATTATAAAAACAATAATCAAAAAAAAAAACAATGGCAAAGCAACAAAGTTTAAAGAGAACAGTAGCCAAGTAGAAGGGGCAAAGCTATCCAGCCTTTTATTCCTCCTCTGATATCAATTAGAAATGCTACATGTAGGTGGGGTCTGGCATTTTTGTATTCACTGAACATTTTCCAGTGTTCAGTTCTTCATGCTGATGAGGCAACTGATTAAAAGAATAATCAAGTGACCTGAAAATTATCTGGTTAGCTAGTGGCCCCCAATGCTTAGTTTTTCCTACCACGTTCTAATTCGGAAAGGTCCAGGTATATAGAAATATACTTTCCCATGAAGTCATTTGTGGAGCTAAGACATAGGTGAAGTGATATTGTCATTATTAATTTTCAGTACATCCTAATAGATCTTTCTGTGGGTGTTCTGCTTTGATTTTTTTTATTGCTGTCATAAAACCAAAATCAGGTCAATAGAGAAGGTTTTATTTTGGCTTATAGTTCTAGGGAAGGTAGAATCCACCATTGTAGCAGGAGCATGGCATCATGGAGCTGGCAGGCAGCAAGGAGAGTGATCGATCCTATTTCATCCACCTACATGAAACAGAAGAAAGAGAAGGAAGTGGGGCCTATCTATAAGACCCCAATCCTGCCCACCCCCAGTGATGTACTTCCTTCATCAAGGCTCCACCCCTAAAGCTTCTGTGCCCTTCCTATACTGAAGCACTGACTGGGTGCTCAAATACATGAACTTATAAATAATCTTTCTCAATCAAACCTTAGCAGTGTAAAACCAACTGCTACCTATTTCTTATTTCTATGGAAAAGCATAAAGGTGGCACAGAAATAAAACTTGAGTACATATAAAATTAACTGACCAGCTGAATACAGCTTGCAAACCATTTCTTCTGTCAACCAAAGCAGACATATAATATTCATATTTTGAATGAATGAAGTTTTACTGGACAAATGGGAAGTGCCCTAATCTCTTTCCTTGTCAAAGGAGAAGAAACCTAGAAACTTTGGAAAGTGGAGTGAAGATGGGATGCAAATTAAAGTTGTCTCTAGGAGATCAATAACTTCTCAGCAGATGAGAATCACACATTGGGTTGAGTACTCTAACTCATGAAACAGAGGCTCCTAGCTCATGATCCCTGCATAGGGGGAATGGGTGGAAGAAGATAAGAAGAAGGTGAAAAAATAGTAAAAATTCACTAGCTCTGTCTTATTTACATTGTAAATTATTCCTTCATCTAAATTCCACAAAGTAGAGACTCTTCATGAGGAAAGTCTTGCTTCATTGCCATACTGCAATTAAATCCTCAGGGTTGGCATGTACAAATCCTGAGGAAAAGGTGAGTTTTCTGTTCTGTGGTAGAGTTAGTCTTGAAAGTAAAACCTTTATTAACATACTAGAGTTGATAGTTCCTTCTGGGCTAACTGTGAGTAATGGACTCCTTGATGAAAAGAGAATGGTGCCCTGTGGAGGTGAAGATTCTCCTATGGCGGTGGGCTTCTCTGGACACCTTGGGGTGGATGGGTGAGTAGTGACCCTTCCAAACTTGATTGCTTTCTTGTTAGTCATGGTGTCTTCATAAGCATTGCACAGGAGTTAGGGCAAACAAAGAATATAAAACTATGCAAATTTACGTTGATGGTCAAGCCATTATTTAGGATGCAAATAATTCAAAAATTCTAATATTGGAAAAATAGGAGCCAATAGGAAAATAAATGACTTCATCTCCATCCACAACGGAAATACGTTTTGAACATCTCACCTTAAATTAACACTTCTCTTTGTGATCAGAGATGGTGTGCTTCTCACTAATTCACTCAGCATGGTTCCCAAGAAGATCTGGCACAATCATGGAGACTCATTTACTGACATATACACAGAATGCACCCAAATAACTCAGACGCTAAGTGGCCCCAGGCAGGAGAATAAAACTTCTCCACTTGTTAGCTCAGAGCTAGAAGGAACGGACTGTAACCAGTGACATCTCTGTCACATGACTCGTGTGCCCAGTTATGGAAAGAGAAGGAAGGAACACAGCACAGAGAATGAGACAAGAACACAAAAATCCAGAAGAAATCGTCATGGATAGTGGTGACTCAATTAAAGTATCTGATATGTGAACCACCCCTTAACACACCCAGATTTTAGGATCTTAAGATATAATTTTTGATTATCCCTTCTGGAAAGCTGAATACATCTCAGAAAAAAAAGGGCTCCAATTTCTTTGTAGAAAGACAAATCTGGGAGGCACAGAGAATGATGGGAGGAATATTTTGTGGAACCATGTATTTATTCTTGTTTCTCTGATGAGGATATCACGACAGCAAATTGTCTCTGGAGAAAATCACGCCTCAGAAAGATATTTTGAGATCAAAGTTTGCCTGACACATAAGCCAATGCTCTAACAATGAAAAATTCAAAATTCTGTTCTGAAAGTCACCGGTTTTTATTCCCCTTTCCTTTATCAAGTTGACTTTTTTTTTTGTTTCACAGAATATATCTACACCTATAACAAAGTGATCTTAGAAACAGAAACTGTTCAAGCTTGGAAACTTGAAACTTTCAAGGTGGCGAGATAATTCACACCACACTCGGGTTACTAAGAACTTAGTTTGTTCCACACAGTTCTGATGAGTTCTTGAAACAACGACAATTATCTCATAGGAAATGCCATCAATTTTCCATTTATATGTACAATGTATGCTAAATTTTTAGGGCAAAAACCTTCAATAGTATAATGTCTTTTTGTGGCTCAATTTCTCTTCATTCCATGATGAGAAAATCAGAAATACATTATTCTTACTAACTTGCACAGAATGAAAGTCTTCATTTAAAGTAACTTAATTATATACAGAAAGTATGCAATAAATGACCTCTATTATAAATCATAAGTAGCAATCAAAATAATGATCAAATCAGATAATAAATTTGATTGTGTGTGGTATTCCACTTCCTTAGGTATGCTATTACTCCCAGAGCAGGAGAGAAACAAAAGGACTGGCTGGAAATAGGCTTCCTCTTGATCACATGCCTGGTGCAGTTTTCTGTGCCCAGTGGGTTCTCAATAAATATGCGCTGATGATTATAATGAGTCTCCTGGCAAACACTGAGGTGTACAGGTATGTATGCACAGATCCCATATTAGAAGAAATTGGTCAGTGTAATTGATTGTGTCAAAAGAGAAAGAATCCCACATCTAGAATCAATCACAGAAACTATGGACTCAGACAAACACAACTGCTCTGTGGTCTTTTTTTCTTTCATTTTTTTCCCTCATGGTCACTCCATCTGTGAAATGGATGCCCACTGGACACATGTGTCAATTGGTCAAATTATCCCCAGACAAGGCTGACAGGCAGCACTGATGCTGAATGCTCCTGGAAACCCCCTTGCTTCCTCAGCACGCTCATTTTGAATCTGAACGCAGCGGTGTGGACAGCAGGGTGTGGAAATGTTGCTCTCGTTAGCCAGACTTTTGGTCATCATGAAGTCAGAGGACAAAGTTGGAAGGGTCACAAGTGCTTGTAGAAAGAAAATAAGTGCTGAACTATTAAAATATCAAGTATGAAAAAGTCCTTGTTATTTACAGAATTGTGTGTTGTCCAGGAAATGTACTATTAGGCCAGCAGGAAAGTGGGGGAAATTACGTCAGTACTGCCATGGCCTAACCAGCTCACTTCTACCCCACTGCAATCTCCAAGGGGAAAAGGGAAGAAAAGAAGATGAAGTGGTGAAGTCAGGAAACTAGAAGGCAATGCTGACTCTCTAGCTGCTCCTTCATCTCATATGTGGTCCACATGATATTCGCGCAGTTTGCTGCCTGTCCATATTGTTAATCCAGTTGTCTCTCCGTGGACTGAGTGATCTTCAGTATCCAGACACCTGTCCCACTGCGTACAGAGCACTCTGTGTCCCTTCACACTTGTTTACATTTCTCATTTGATTCTTCCCACACCCAATGGGATGAGTGCTACTGTATGGGTTTCCTGTTGTTCCCACAACAAATAGAATGTAAAGCAAATGAAATTAAGGTCTACAAGTCAGAAATCCAGAATGAGAGCACAGGTCTAAAGTCAAGATAGTCTTTTTTTGACAAATGATGCCATAACAGCTGAATCTCTACATGCAAGGAAAAGAATCCAGACCAACATTTGGCATTATCCCTTCACAAGCTACTTCAAAATGAGTCATGGGCTCACATACAAAATATGAAACTATCAGAAGCTGAAATAAGAGAAAATCTTGATTTAAAAATTTTATTTAGGTTCAACAGTGGAGGGAAAATCTTGAAAAAAATTATAAAATGGACATCACAAAAACAAAATCTTCAAGAATCAGTCCACCAAAGGAATAAAAAACAAGCTATGGATTCATAAAACGTCTTTGCAAAAGGCATATCTAAAATATACAAAGAACTCTTAAACCTCAGCAATAACAAAACAACCTAATAAAAAAATGAACAAAAAACCCAAATAGACAGCTCACCAAAAATGATACACAGATGACAAATATGTATGTGGAAAGATTCTTCACTTCCTACATCACTAAGGAATTGCAAAGTAATACAAGGGGACAAGAAGATTGCTCTGTGTGATGGAGAGGTGGGAAATCCGTGATGCATGACAACGAGACACTAGCACACAGCTATGCGAGCAGCCCTGAGCCACCAAACCCTGACCACAGCAACTACTCCTGAGCACACGGCTCAGATCTCCTACTCATTGTCGGTGGGAATGCAAAATGGTATCTTCATTTTGGAAGACACTTTGGCAGTTTCTAACAAAACTAAATATATTCTTATCATATGATCCAGCAATCACATTCCTTGGTATTTTCCAAAATAGCTTGAAAATTTATGTCTGAACATGATGTTTATAGCAGCTTTATTCATAATTGCTGAGATTTAGAAGCACCCAAGATGACCTTCAGTAGGTGAATGGTATATAAACTGACAATGTTCCATGGAATATTATTCAGTGCTAAAAAGAAATGAGCTATCAAGCCATGAAAAGACATGGAGGAAGCTTAAATGCATATTACTAAGCAAGAGAACCCCATCTGAAAATATTACATACTGTAGGAATCCAACTTTGATGTTCTGGAAAAGGCACAACTATGGCAAGAGTACAAAGATAGGGGCTGTTCAGACAAAGGGCTTTTATGGCAGTGAGGCTATTCGCTGTGTTGCTATGATAGCAGGTATCAGCAATGAAATATCATCCATACCCAAGAGTGGGCCCCCTCCAAACTGTGGACTTGGTGTGGTGGTGTGTCAATGTAGCAACCAATCTACATTCTAATTAAATGAGGTGGGAGGGACGACTCAAAGGAGACAGAAGCAGCAAAATTCTGAGCTCTAGTACAATTCATAGAGTGGGCAAAGATTAATGATTTAGATAAAAAGTCAAAGCTTTCTACTTTAGTACCAGACAGAATGGTGACGTCATTAGTAAATATAGAAAACTTTGCAAGCCTTAACTTTTGGGTAGGAAAGACACTGTAATCTCATTGAAGAACAGAATTTAAAGCATAAGACAGATTACTAAATAATCATTTTAGTTTATGGGTTGGAACTTGAAGAATGTTTGGGTCTAGTGATAGAGGTCTTCTAGCCATTATTTATACAGATAAATAATAATATTTTATCACAATTAGTTTACATTGACCATAGATCATTTTTCACATGTTATCTCATTTAATTCTTTCATGAACTCTATGAGGTGCTCAAGTTTGTAAAAGCACATTGTTGATGGAACATGGTACTATGTCTGCCTGATCTCCGAGATGATGGTTGAGCAAATTTGACCTTCATGGTGGAGCTTCTCAACCGTGGCTTCCAGATTTATCCAATGGAAGATGATTGAACTACAAGCCCGTAAGGAAGGTAGGTGGGGTGGGGGAGCTGATGGATAAATATTTCAAGTATTGTACTCAGTACATAAACTTCTTACTTAAAAAAAGAATCCATCCTAAAATGGTGTTAATATAAAACAAATATTTCTCCCCAAATGTCACTACAATTAGACCTAAGGGCCTATGAGCTATGTCACCTTGGTTTTTTCTCTCAGCAGAGTTTCCTATACTTTAAGAGCCTACAAATAGATAATCTGGGCTGAGTGCCATAGGTCCCAAAGGGATATTGAGGGCTAATACAATGGGCTTGTGGCAGTCGTAAAAAGGTGAAAGGTACTAGTTCAAGCAAGGTCAGAGACTCTGGGTCAATTACATTTTTTTCTGTGCCTACAGCACAAACCATATCTGTATAACTGAAGCACAGAAGGATTTAGCAGAAGTTGTAGGGTCACATGGGAACTGAAACACTCGGATATCAGGAAGTCTAGCTAGGAACTTGTGACTGCAGACCAGCGCTGTCTGGTGAATCTCTGGCCTTTTTCAGACTTGATGTTTATAGGCCTCCTGGGTGCATTGCAGAGAAACGATCTGATGGCTGCTTTCTGACCATGGACTCATCGTTGCCCGGGGAATGGCAATGTTTTTTCATTACAGTTTATCTTTTAAAGAAATATTAGTTATTCAAGTATATTCTGGAGAATGAGTTTCAAATGGCAAAAAACCACCCACAAACAATGACAACAAAAACAAACAGAAACAAAATCCAAAGAAACAAAACCCCAACAAAAGTCAGATCCCAAAGTGCCACAAGTAGAAATAAGCAGATAGTTGTGATACTCGGTGAAGCCCATACATCCTGACATCCTGGCATCCTGACCTGGATTCTGCTCTTTGCTGTATTGTCATAACTGTGCTTTAACCAAACACCACAGACTGCTGTAAGATTACCAACAAGTAGGAACATGATTGGTCAGTGTGGTCTTGTACAAAGCCAAGCCTGACATACATATGAGCAATACCAATGGTAAAACATTGAAGACTTCAAAGACAGACTTACAGAATCATATCTAGTAAGATGGAACCTTATATGTGACCAAAACAAACTCTTGTCTAGGGAGTCAGAGGCCAAGATAGACATAGCAGCTAATTAATGATTTCTACTTCAGACACAACAAAAAAAATACATCATTAAGGCTAAATAGGTGTGGGCATGTTGGAAGCAGAGGCAGGAGGATCTTTGTGAGTTTAAGGTCAGCCTGGTCAACAGAGTGAGTTCCAGGATAGCAATAACTAGAGACTCTCTTTCAAGCAAAACAAAACAAACAAACAAAAAAACAAAAGAAAATAACAACAACAAAACAAACAAACAAAACTAAATAAATGTTAAAAAGATGTTCTTCTTAGAGCTTCTGTGACTTAATAGGGAAAGCCACTTGAGGGAAGAGAGCTAGGTTTGGAAGGACTGATGAAATGTGTATCCTCGGGTGGAAACTGAGGAGGGCTTCTCCTAATTCTTAAGAGCCTTTTGCCTCTGACATGCTATGATTCAGAGCAACGTGTACTAAAATTAGCAAGTCATCTGCAGAGAATAGTAAGCAGGAAGGCTTGATTGGAGCAGAGCGTCATTTGGAAGAATGATAACAACCCCAGGAGGATCAGCTGATGGATGTCTGGCTGAGATTTGGGGGTTCGTACACTTCTGAGAGAGGTAAGGGAACATGTCACCCCTAAAATGCTGCACTATGCCACCATCGTATAAATGTACCAACACAGGCATTGAAACAATATCTCCCAACACACTCCCATGGGATGTGATGGAAATAGTATTGGTAAAGATTTTCCTCCTGGGTCTTAAAAACTGAGATGCCTCCTTGTCTCATTAAATAAAAGTGTTGGTCAGGGCAATGACATTTCATAAATCTCCTTCACTGGTTGAACAGTGATAGTTTCAGAAATGAAAGTAATCTGGTTTCATGAACTAAACTATCTTGGTTTTCTAGATTCTTGACTTCCAAGACCTCCCCCAAACAATGGCTAGCTGGAGAGATGTTCATCTCAGTCACCTAACATTCCTACCTGACCACTCCCTAATTGCCCCTGGCCACTGCCAACTGGGAGCCAAAGATGAAAACTGAAATCTCTTCCCATCCTATTATTATAAAACCTATCAAAGGGACTCCTCAACTCTACCATGTTAGTCTTAGAGCTATCCCTGCCTACTTGTCTGTCTGTGGTGTAAATATCTCTTTCGATCAGTTTATTAAAACGGACAGTCTATCTCAGTGTTCAGATTGAGCCCAGAGCCCCAAAGCTTTTAAGAAGCTATGGCCTTTAATCAGGATTTTGATATCATCTATGCAACTTCCAATAGATGCACACAGCCTCTGAGACCATACCTAGAGCTGTGCAGAATGAACATACAGGTGGGAGAGCCAATACAACCTGCTTAGTAACCATGGGACAAACCCACTCATGGATATTCCATGGGGTTCGCTTCGTGTTTTATTCCCATAGGGAAACACCGCTTATCGTAAGTACAGGAGGTACTATATAAGAGAAAGCAGAAAGTTATCTCCATTGTTTTGACTCTCATATATTATCTTTCCATAACCCCCTATGCCTTTCGGTCAGATTGACAAACTAATAGATAAAGGAAATGTGTTCAGTTCTCTTTCACTTAGGCCTAATTGCCTTATAGTATCTCTGTTTATCACAATCCAGCTTGTGTGTGCTTTCCTGCCTGGCCTCTCCCATCCCCAACATAGTTTAGCATCCTTCTCTAACCCTTAGATATCTGTGACTTTTTCTAGAGTTCCAGCATTCACTTTGAGCACACTTAGCATTGCTTGAGCTAATTAGAATGCTTTATCTTCCATGTATGCTCTCTCCATCCTGTTGTAACTAGACCCAGTTTGTCTGCTATTTTTATAAGTGGTATCGGATTATTAACTATGTCCATAACTGCTGTACAGGCCCTCTCCAAATAAACATAACAATTGAACCCATAAATTAGAGCAGGAACACACCAGAATTGACAAAGGCAGAGATTATTTTTCATATATGCTATCCTTCACATTCCTAGCATTCTATAATAGGGAATGAGGCACCTGATTTTATTAAGAAAAGTCTTCTGTAGTTACCATTTTTGTCAAACACCTTGTCTCTTTTTAAAACCGAAACCAAACTTTATCCATCTTACACCCATTAGTCCATGATTCTATTCACTATGCACTAGTTTTTGTTGCTCTGCCTAGATATTTTTTCCCTTTTCCTCCTTTCTCACATCTACAACTTAAACTTAGGTCAAAGTTGCCCAATAAAGGACTCCATATTTCTTTTAGAAAAGATATCTTTTCATCATTAAATATCCTTCTCAAATATTTAAATATTTAAACAGAAATATATTAATATCATACCTCTTGTACTTCTAAACTCCAAGGATCTACAAACAACAGTCATATCTCTCATTTCATTCTTACCAAATCAACTGCCCCTGCCTCACATTCTAATCTTCCAATTTTTGTTTTTTTCTCTCTTCCTTTCCACTTTTCAAATATAAACTAGCCCTTATTATCCTTTCTTCCCTCCTCAGGACTTTCTATTGACTTTGCCTTGCTGGTGAAATGGGACACCCATTTCTTACAAGACTTTCTCTGGGAAGATGACCAACCTCATGTTCCTCTCTGATGTCATCATTTTCTATTTTCTGCTGCCCTCTCTGTGTTTACAGCACCTGTGTTCATTCTCTCCCTAAATCATGACATCCTTAGACTCTTGGGTGACTAAAACTTCCTAGTCTCTCCTCAGAAAGGATTCCTCTAATGCCCTGTCCAAAGAACTTCTGCATCTGACTTTACTTCATCTTATTCTGAATCATCATGACACTCTAAGAGCTCATCTATGTATTGATTCTGACTCCCTTCTCTACAGTGGGCAGATCTCCCATCTCTTC
Organism: Microtus pennsylvanicus; assembly: GCF_037038515.1. Classification (NCBI taxonomy): domain Eukaryota; kingdom Metazoa; phylum Chordata; class Mammalia; order Rodentia; family Cricetidae; genus Microtus; species Microtus pennsylvanicus. The sequence continues at coordinate 76,801,958 of NC_134585.1, forward strand.
CATTTGCTGTTTGTCTGTTTCAGAGACATGGAAAACAGAAGATATAGTTTTTAAACTTCTGACAGCTTCTAGCTCATAAGGAGAGCTAAAAGACAATTAGAATATAAAGTGATCATCTTCAGGAAGGTTTGTAGAATCTAGACTCTGTACCATGCCTACCTGGATTGACTACATAACACCTGAGGAATACTAAACACTCAAGAATGAGGAGGAAGTTGGGCATTTTGGCAAATGCCTGTGATCTATGGAGGATAGTAGAGATAGAAGAAGCCAAAGTTCAAGACTAGCCTGGACAATAGGAAAGCTAGTCTTATAAAAGGAGGCAGGGGTATTATTATTCATCATATCTGCCTTTTTCTATTCACTCTAGGAATCCTCAGAGCTTCAGGTAAAACTGAAACTGTTTCCTGGCCCACCAGCAAAGCCTTGACTTTAATTTCATGACTTCTTCCTAATCCACTCAATGTTGTCTGTACATAGGCCAATTTGCTAAGATACTTGGTTGGTTTGGTAATAGTGGAAAAGGGACTTTAAATAATAAAATGTCTCCACGAAATCCCATGCAAAAGTAACCTAAAGTCTTGACACCAGAGGAGGAAACCCAGAGGATAAAGTACAATTAATAAATGTGGTGGCTAGACCTTTGGGCTCTAATTTTCATTGTCTCTGCAGAATCTTTAATTCTTACCCATTCTTCTTTACCAGAATATACCAAATATCTTGCCATCTCCTAACTGCCACCTGCCATTTCATTCCTTTATTTCTTTTCCCATGCAGTTTCTTTGTCATGAATACCACTTACCTAATTATCCTTTTAGCAGTATTAATACCTTAGGATTTAAGCTTGAGTTTCTAACACTAAAAAGCTCATTCCCAATGGCTATTAAGAGCTCTATAGAATGGCATGTATACTACTTGTCATTACAGTTACCATCTATGTCTGGCTTTCTGAGTTTTCAGTATAGACTTACTTGTACTTTAAATGTTTGGTAAAATGCCTAGCACAAACAATTTACTTTATTATCAAATAATTGACTCATTAATACTATAAAGATAACAACTTCAACATTGTAGCAGCTTGACATTAACTTCTTGCCATGGCAAAAATGAATAGTTAATAAACTTCCCACCAGAACAACTAGAGGGTTTGGCAGAATTTATGAAGTAACTATTTTCAGATTTGGAAGACAGGCAGGACAGAGCTGAGACACTTAAGAAATGGATCCAAGCGAGAGTGAGAAAGCAAGAAAGGAAGGGAGATGAACATCTTCCCTGGATTCAAAGTCCTAGCTCATGGTTATAAAGAAGCTAACTTCCATGACCCCTGAGCTGTCTGATTTTAGAAGACACAGTTTAACTGTATGGGTGCTGAGACAAGGAGAGTTCTGACACACATCCAGAAAGGTCAATAGAAACAGTAACAATAGCAGATGCTAGGGAAAACTGTTATTCCATTAGCTATATATGAACATACTGTAAAGATAAAGGAAAAATGTGAGATACAAGTAAGTACAGTTACAGAAAAAGTTAATAGACAGTATATATACAAAATGATTATAATATCAAAGGACTAGTATAAAAATATCTCAAATATCTTGTATGGAGTTTCCTTTTAGTTTTATTGGATGTCAGCACAATCATGCATAATGTTGTATAAATAGCAAATAGAAAGTGGTAGTCTGCACAGATTCCAGAGTCTACAGTAGACAATGGAACACTCTTTCTCGTGAGAGGAAGAGGTGAGGAACTTTGTAGTTGTGACTTGAGATGGAAGTGCTTTACAAGTAAGACTGATTTATTACTTCAGGGACATTTGTTCTAACAACATGTTAGACATGTTCCAGAAGTGTATTATTCAGAGCATCCCCAGAGAAAGAAGAGGATACAAATAAACATGTAAGGGGGTTGAACCACACTGGTTATGGAGGCTAAGAATCCCTTAGCCTACAATCTGCCAGTTAGAGAACACAGAAAGCCAGCAGTATGATTTAATATCATCACCAAGATATGAGAACTTTGTGATGTGGGAGGTCCTTCTGTGTATGTGTTGTTCTTATTGGCTGAAGAATAAAACTATTTTGGCTAAAGGATTAGCAGAGTAAAGCAAGGTGAGAAATCTGAACAGAGATATATAAAGAGAGTAGGTGGAATAAAGGAGATGCCAGTCAGCTGCCAAGGAAGCAAGACATGTAGAAAATGAGGTAATGCAATGGCCATGTGGCCATACATAGAGTAATATAAATGGGTTAATTAAAATGTAAGAGATAGCTAGAAATATACCTGAGCTATTGGCTAAACAGTGTTGTAATTAATATAATTCCTGTGTTTGGGTCTGGGCAGTATACCATTTACATTATCATATGTTAAAGTGTGTATTTTCTGACTGAGGACCAGGGTGACCTGCCGTGGGAACGCCTTCAGCCGTTAGCCTTTAAGATACCAGCTCACTTGGTCATGGCCTCTTATACTAAAAATGCCAACATAAAACACATACTCGCTCTTTCTCCCAGCGTCAGGATCTGGTTCCTGTTGACCATTTGTGCAGAGGACTGTGATCTGTGGGTCTACCCCTAAATAAATAACTCTTTATTATACTCAATTCTTAGCAAGTGTGGAATTGTTTTATAGCATCCATCATTAGTAACCACGTTCACTTTTATGTTCATGAGAGTTTATAATTCAGGAATCCCTTAACCATCATTCCAAAACCTAAACAATGTAGTCATTCTGGGTGGGGGAAACAATGATAATACCTAAAAATGACTTTATATGTTGGTCATAATGGTACATGCCTGTAATTCTGGCCCTCAGGGGGGTGAAACTGGAGGATGCCACAATCAAGACTCACTTAAGCTACAGAGAAACTGCCAGGCAATCCAGGATTATTTAGTAAGATCATGTCTTAAAACAAAACAAACAGCTCTCTCTTCCTATCCCATCCAGCTTACATCCAGATCCCCCCACCCTCTGTTTCTCTTCCCCCTCCCTTCCCTGGTGGCAGAGAGCCTCCCTGCTCTGCCTGCTTGGGCGCTGGGTCCTAACCCCAAGCGTAGGGTAAAGGGGAGCTCGGGGGCTTCTTTGTCCCCATAGCCCGCCTGCAGCAAGCAGGGTGGGCCCTTTGTCTGCGAGCGAACCAAGCAGCACGGAGTTTCGATCAGGGCACCTAGTGAGACATCATTGTGGTGAGTGAGTGCTGCGGCACCCGGGAACAGCCCGCCTACACTTCCTGATCAACCTACAGGGCTACACTGCCCGGTACCTCCTCTCTCTTCCTATCCCATCCAGCTTGCATCCAGATCCCCCCACCCTCTGTTTCTCTTCCCCCTCCCTTCCCTGGTGGCAGAGAGCCTCCCTGCTCTGCCTGCTTGGGCGCTGGGTCCTAACCCCAAGTGTAGGGTAAAGGGGAGCTCGGGGGCTTCTTTGTCCCCATAGCCCGCCTGCAGCAAGCAGGGTGGGCCCTTTGTCTGCGAGCGAACCAAGCAGCACGGAGTTTCATCAGGGCACCTAGTGAGACATCATTGTGGTGAGTGAGTGCTGCGGCACCCGGGAACAGCCCGCCTACACTTCCTGATCAACCTACAGGGCTACACTGCCCGGTACCTCCTCTCTCTTCCTATCCCATCCAGCTTACATCCAGATCCCCCCACCCTCTGTTTCTCTTCCCCCTCCCTTCCCTGGTGGCAGAGAGCCTCCCTGCTCTGCCTGCTTGGGCGCTGGGTCCTAACCCCAAGCGTAGGGTAAAGGGGAGCTCGGGGGCTTCTTTGTCCCCATAGCCCGCCTGCAGCAAGCAGGGTGGGCCCTTTGTCTGCGAGCGAACCAAGCAGCACGGAGTTTCGATCAGGGCACCTAGTGAGACATCATTGTGGTGAGTGAGTGCTGCGGCACCCGGGAACAGCCCGCCTACACTTCCTGATCAACCTACAGGGCTACACTGCCCGGTACCTCCTCTCTCTTCCTATCCCATCCAGCTTACATCCAGATCCCCCCACCTCTGTTGCTCTTCCCCCTCCCTTCCCTGGTGGCAGAGAGCCTCCCTGCTCTGCCTGCTTGGGCGCTGGGTCCTAACCCCAAGCGTAGGGTAAAGGGGAGCTCGGGGGCTTCTTTGTCCCCATAGCCCGCCTGCAGCAAGCAGGGTGGGCCCTTTGTCTGCGAGCGAACCAAGCAGCACGGAGTTTCATCAGGGCACCTAGTGAGACATCATTGTGGTGAGTGAGTGCTGCGGCACCCGGGAACAGCCCGCCTACACTTCCTGATCAACCTACAGGGCTACACTGCCCGGTACCTCCTCTCTCTTCCTATTCCATCCAGCTTACATCCAGATCCCCCTACCCCCTGTCTCCCTCCATCCCTCCCTTCTTGGAGCAGAGTGCCTCCCTGTTCAGCCTGCCTGGGCGCTGGGACTGAACCCGAAGGTGAGTGCAAAGGGGAAGGTGGTAGCTCCTTTGTCTCCATAACCTGCCTGCAGCAAGCAGGGTGGGCCTTTGTTTGGAAGCTAACCAAGCAGCAAGGAGATCGGAACTGGACTCCAGGAGAAACATCACGGGGGAGTGACATCACTTGGAAGGTACATCAGTTGGCAAGAAGACCTGATCCTGTAAAAGAAGATCCATAGGAGAATATTGGAAGGAAGAGATGGGGAGACGCCAATGCAAGAATTCACCCAACAATCTGAAGAACAACACGAAACCACCAGAATCCAGCGACCTCACAACAGGAGGACATGAACACCTTAATCATGAAGAAGGAGAAAAAACTGACTTCATGACAGTGATTGACACCCTTAAACAGCATATAAAAAACGCCCTTATAGAAATGGATGAGAAGTATAACAGAAAGTTCGAGGAATTGAGTAAATCAGTGAATGATACCCTAGGAAAGCAAGGAAAAACAATCAAGCAGATAATGGAAACAGTTCATGATTTGAAAAATGAAATGGAGGCAAAGAAGAAAACACAAACAGAGGGCCGGCTGGACATGGAAAATCTAGGTAAACGAATAGAGACTACAGAAACAAGCATAACCAGCAGAATACAAGAGATAGAAGAAAGAATCTCAGAGTCTGAGGATAACATAGAGAAAATAAACGCACTGATCAAAGAAAACAGCAAGTCCAACAAACTCTCATCACAAAACATTCAGGAAATATGGGACACAATAAAAAGACCAAACCTAAGAATAATTGGAGTAGAAGAAGGAGAAGAAGTGCAGCTCAACGGTCCAGAAAATATACTTAACAAAATTATAGAAGAAAACTTTCCCAACCTGAAGAAGGATGTACCTATGAAGGTTCAAGAGGCATACAGAACCCCAAATAGGCTGGATCAAAAAAAAACATCCCCTCGCCATATAATAATCAAAACACAAAATATACAGAATAAAGAAAGAATATTAAGAGCCGCAAAGGAAAAAGGCCAACTTACTTATAAAGGTAAACCTATCAGACTTACACCTGACTTCTCTATGGAAACCATGAAAGCCAGAAGGTCCTGGATAGATGTACTGCAAAAACTAAGAGACCATGGATGCAAGCCCAGACTACTATATCCAGCCAAGCTTTCGTTCACCATAAATGGAGAAAACAAAATTTTCCAGGATAAAAACAAATTTAAGCAATACGTAGCCACAAATCCAGCCTTACAGAAAATAATAGAAGGAAAATCACTAACCAAGGAGTCCAACAAAGACCTCAATAACTCAGACATCTAGAGACCCTTCACCAGCGCAACTCAAAGAAGGGAAACACACAAACCCTACTACTTAAAAAGTGACCGGAGTTAACAACCACTGGTCATTAATATCACTTAATGTCAATGGACTCAACTCACCTATAAAAAGGCACAGGCTAAGAGACTGGATACGAAAACAGGATCCAACATTCTGCTGTCTACAAGAAACACACCTCAACCACAAAGACAGGCACCTACTCAGAGTAAAGGGCTGGGAAAAGGCTTATCAAGCAAATGGACCTAAGAAACAAGCAGGTGTGGCCATACTAATTTCTAACAAAGTTGACTTCAAACTTAAATCAATAAAAAGAGATGGAGAGGGACATTTTATACTCATAACAGGAAAAATTCATCAGGAAGAAATCTCAATCCTGAATATCTATGCCCCTAATATAAAAGCACCCACGTATGTAAAAGAAACATTGCTAAAAGTCAAGGCAGCCATCAAACCGCACACACTAATAGTAGGAGACTTCAACACTCCTCTTTCACCAATGGACAGGTCAATCAGACAGAAACCTAACAGAGAAATTAGAGAATTAATGGAGGTAATGAAGCAAATGGACTTAACAGACATCTATAGAATATTCCACCCAAATAGGAAAGAATATACCTTTTTCTCTGCAGCTCATGGAACCTTCTCGAAAATTGACCACATACTTGGTAACAAAGCTAACTTACACAGCTACAAAAAAATATTACTAACCACCTGTGTCTTATCAGACCACCATGGATTAAAGTTAGAATTCAACAACAATGCTACCCCCAGAAAGCCTACAAACTCATGGAAACTGAACAGTCAACTACTGAACCATACCTGGATTAAGGAGGAAATAAAGAAAGAAATTAAAGTCTTCCTTGAATTCAATGAAAATAAAGAAACAACATACTCGAACTTATGGGACACTATGAAAGCAGTCCTGAGAGGAAAGTTCATAGCACTAAGTGCCCACTTAAAGAAAACAGAGAAAGCACATATTGGAGACTTAACAGCCCACCTGAAAGCTCTAGAAAAAAAAGAAGCAGACTCACCTAGGAGGAGTAGAAGACTGGAAATAATCAAACTGAGGGCTGAAATCAACAAAATAGAAACACAAAAAACAATCCAAAGAATCAATGAATCAAGAAGCTGGTTCCTGGAAAAAATCAACAAGATTGACAAACCCCTAACCAAACTAATCAAACGGCAGAGAGAAAATTTGCAAATTAATAAGATCAGAAATGAAAAGGGGGACATAACCACAAACACAGAGGAAATTCAGAGAGTCATTAGATCTTACTACAAAAGCTTGTATGCCACTAAACTGGAAAATGTAAAAGAAATGGACACTTTCTTAGATAAATACGATTTACCAAAATTAAATCAGGACCAGGTGAACAAGCTAAACAGACCTGTCAGTCGCGAAGAACTAGAAGCTGTTATCAAAAACCTCCCTACCAAAAAAAGCCCAGGGCCAGATGGTTTCAATGCGGAATTCTACCAGAACTTCCAAGAAGACCTAATACCTATACTCCTCAATGTATTCCACAATATAGAAACAGAAGGGTCATTACCAAATTCCTTTTATGAAGCTACAGTTACTCTGATACCAAAACCACACAAAGACTCAACCAGGAAAGAGAATTACAGGCCGATCTCACTCATGAATATCGACGCAAAAATCCTCAACAAAATACTGGCAAACCGAATCCAAGAACACATCCGAAAAATTATCCATTATGATCAAGTAGGCTTCATTCCTGAGATGCAGGGCTGGTTCAACATACGAAAATCTATCAATGTAATCCATCATATAAATAAACTGAAAGAAAAAAACCATATGATCATTTCATTAGATGCTGAAAAAGCATTTGACAAAATTCAACATCCATTTATGTTAAAAGTCTTGGAGAGATTAGGGATACAAGGGTCATACCTAAATATAATAAAAGCTATATACAGCAAGCCGACAGCTAACATCAAATTAAATGGAGAGAAACTCAAAGCCATCCCGCTTAACTCAGGAACGCGACAAGGCTGCCCACTTTCGCCATACCTCTTCAATATAGTGCTGGAAGTTCTAGCAATAGCAATAAGACAGCATAATGGGATCAAGGGGATTCGAATTGGAAATGAAGAAGTTAAACTTTCGTTATTCGCAGATGATATGATAGTGTACATAAGCGACCCCCAAAATTCCACCAAAGAACTTTTACAGCTGATAAACAGCTTTAGTAATGTGGCAGGATACAAGATCAACTCCAAAAAATCAGTCGCCCTCCTATACTCAAAGGATATGGAAGCAGAGAGGGAAATCAGAGAAGCTTCTCCATTCACGATAGCCACAAACAGCATAAAATATCTTGGGGTAAATCTAACCAAGGAAGTGAAAGATCTATTTGACAAGAACTTTAAGGCATTGAAGAAAGAAATTGAAGAGGATACCAAAAAATGGATGGACATCCCTTGCTCTTGGATTGGGAGGATCAACATAGTAAAAATGGCAATTCTACCAAAGGCAATTTATAGATTCAATGCAATCCCCATCAAGATCCCATCAAAATTCTTCACAGATCTGGAGAGGACAATAATCAACTTTATATGGAAAAACAAAAAACCCAGGATAGCCAAAACAATCCTATACAATAAAGGATCTTCTGGAGGCATTACCATCCCTGACTTCAAACTCTATTACAGAGCTACAGTAATGAAAACAGGGTGGTACTGGCATAAAAACAGAGAAGTCGACCAATGGAATCGTATAGAAGACCCGGACTTTATCCCACAAACCTATGAACACCTCATTTTCGATAAAGGAGCTAAAAGTTTACATTGGAAGAAAGAAAGCATCTTCAACAAATGGTGCTGGCACAACTGGATGTCAACCTGTAGAAGAATGAAAATAGACCCATATCTATCACCGTGCACAAAACTCAAGTCCAAATGGATTAAAGACCTTAATATCAGCCCGAAAACACTGAACCTGATAGAAGAGAAAGTGGGCAATACCCTACAACAGATGGGCACAGGCGATCGCTTCTTAGGTATAACCCCAGAAGCACAGACATTAAGGGCAACATTGAATAAATGGGACCTACTAAAACTGAGAAGCTTCTGTAAAGCAAAGGACACTGTCACTAAGACACAAAGGCAACCTACCGACTGGGAGAAGATCTTCACCAACCCCACAACAGACAAAGGTCTGATCTCCAAAATATATAGAGAACTCAAGAAACTAGACTTTAAAAGGCTAATTAACCCAATTAAAAAATGGGGCGCTGAACTGAACAGAGAATTCTCAACAGAAGAAGTTCAAATGACCAAAAGACACTTAAGGTCATGCTCAACCTCCTTAGCGATCAGGGAAATGCAAATCAAAACAACTTTGAGATATCATCTTACACCTGTAAGATTGGCTAAAGTCAAAAACACCAAGGATAGCCTTTGCTGGAGAGGCTGTGGAGGAAGGGGTACCCTCATCCATTGCTGGTGGGAATGCAATCTTGTGCAACCACTGTGGAAGTCAGTGTTTCGGTTTCTCCGGAAATTCGGGATCAACCTACCCCTGGACCCAGCAATACCACTCTTGGGAATTTACCCAAGAGATGCTCTATCACATGTCAAAAGCATTTGTTCAACTATGTTCATAGCAGTACTATTTGTAATAGCCAGAACCTGGAAACAACCTAGATGCCCTTCAATGGAAGAATGGATGAAGAAAGTATGGAATATATACACACTAGAGTACTACGCTGCGGTAAAAAACAATGACTTCTCGAATTTTGCATGCAAATGGATGGAAATAGAAAACACTATCCTGAGTGAGGTATCCCAGGCCCAAAAAGACGAACATGGGATGTACTCACTCATAATTGGTTTCTAGCCATAAATAGGGTTCACGGAATCTACAATAGGCGAATCTAAAGAAGCTAAGTAAGAAGGTGAACCCAAGGAAAAACATATAGTTATCCTCTTGGATAAGGGAAGTAGACAAAATTGCCAGGGGGAAAAGTGGGATCTTGGGGGTGGGGTGGGATGGGGGTTAGGGGAGATGGGGAGAGAAAAGGTAGAAGGGAAGGAGGGTGGACTAGGGGAAACAGGAGGATCGGGATAAAGGAAGGTTGGATAGGGGAGCACGGAACCACAATTCTTAGTTAAGGGACCCACTTTAGGGTGGGCAGGAGACTTGACCCTAGAGGGGCTCCCAGGTGCCCAAGCTGAGGTCCCCAGTTAGTTCCCTGGGCAGCTGAGGATAGGGAACCTGAAATGACCCTACCCTAGAGCAATACTGACGAATATATTGCATACCATCCTAGAACTTGCATCTGGCGATGGATGGAGATAGAGGCAGAGACCCACACTGGAGCACTGGACTGAGCTCCCAAGGTCCCAATGAGGAGCAGAAGGAGTGAGAACATGAGCAAAGATGTCGGGACCACGAGGAGTGCACCCACCCACTGAGACAGTGGAGATGATCTACTGCGAGCTCACCAAGGCCAGCTGGACTGTTACCAGAAAAAGCATGGGATAAAACTGGACTCTCGGAACATGGCGAACAATGAGGGCTGATGAGACGCCAAGGACAATGGCACGCGGTTTTGATCCTACGCAATCTGCTGGCTTGGTGGGAGCCTAGCCAGTTTGGATGTTCACCTTCCTAGATATGGACGGAGGGGGGAGGACCTAGGACTTACCACAGGGCAGGGAACCCTGACAGCTCTTTGGACTGGAAAGGGAGGGGGAGAGGAGTGGGGGAAGGGGAGAGGGGTGGGAGGAGGGGGAGAAGAGTGGGAGGAGGGGGAGGGAAATGGGAGGCTGGTGGGAGGAGGTGGAAATTTGTTTTTTTTTCTTTTCTTTATCCTCCTTTTATCAATAAAAAAATTAAAAAAAAATAAATAAAAAAAAATAAAAAAAAAATAAAAAAAAAAAAAAAACAAAACAAACAAAAGCCAAACAACAGCAAAAAAAAAAAAAACAAGGAGACAATAAGTAACAACAACCAATCCACACTTATAAACTATTAGAGCAACCACTCAAAAGTTAACAAAGAAATGGGTTGCTAATAAGTAAATAGCAGAGGTAAAATGGAATGCTAAAAATAGTTCATTAATTCACAAGAAGTCAGGAGGAGAGTAATGAAGGAACAAAGATGGCAAGAATAGAAAAATAGCAAGTTAAAAAGTTAAAACTGACAATAGCAGTAATTGTATGAAATGTAAATGGTCTGAAAACTCCAATTAGAAGAGATGAATTTTAAGAACAGGTAATGAAAAGACCAAACTTCACAGTTAACAAGAAACTCATTTTAAAAATAAAACAAAGAGTAAAAAGGTTAAATGTACAAAGATGGAAAAGTTGAACAGGATAAACAGCACAAAACAATGCATTAGCAAACAAACATCAGAAAACAATTGGAGCAGCTTTAACAAATGCTAGATAAAGCATTGCAGGATATAGAGAGCTGGGAACCCTGAGGATGAAAGGATCACTGTATCAGGACCAGCAGCAACTCTACAGATGCAATGCTCTAGAATGATGCTTCCAGATTAACGAGGCAGACCCCAAAGAAACAGAAATGATGTGTACTCCCAGAAAACCTGTAGAGGAAGTTGGGAAAATTACAGAAGATCTGAACAATATGACACAATTAAATTTCACTGATATTTATAGAACATCCAAGCCAATATTAGCAAAATACACAGTATTAATAGTGCACACACACACACACAAACATCCACATTGTCATGTTCTAAATCTAAAAACAATGTTCAATAAATTTTAGAGGAAAATTGGAGTTATTTTGTATATGTTTTCTACCCATCAAATGATTCAAATTATAAATGGACAGTAAAACAAAATTTGGAAAATCTTCAGTCATTTGAAAGTAAAGCAGCATGATTTTTCATCCTAATAGAAGACAAGAAAGCTAAAGAAATGATAGAAAATAATTTTAAATGAAAGAAAAATTAAAATACAGCATATCAAAGTCATGGGATACAGCTGAAGTTGGGGGAAACTTAGTAATGTTTGTATTGAAAATGATAAAATTCTAAAATTAGTCATTTAAGATTCCTTATTAATATTTTAAAAAGAAGAGCAAGCCAGGTGTGGCAGCTCGTACCTGTAGTGAGAGCACTGGAGAGGTTGAAGCAGGGAGAATGCTACCAACTTGATGTAGGCTAGTTTGGGTTACTGTATAAGATCCCTTCTGCCCCCATTCCAGCCATAAAAAGAATCCAAATACAATCCAAAGTTAGTAGAAGAAGAAATTGAAAAGCAAGGAAGTTAATCAAATAGAGAAAGAATAGCAAGGGTCAATACAATCAAACCTTGCTTCATGGAAAAAAATCAACAAAATTGACAATTTTCCAGCTAAATTAATCAAGATAGAGAGAAAGAAGAGCAGCAAGCAACACGCAGAATGAAGCCATTACACCACTAGGGACCATATGGTGATTAAAGTGGCAAGAATAGAATATTGTAAAGATTTTGTGCCACTAAATATGACAACTTGGGCTAAATGGGCAAAGCCTTTGAAAGGCATCAATTGTTAGAACTGACTAAATTAATTTGATGTCATCAGCACCTATAACAATAGCAATGATAAAACTGTTTTGGGTAAGGTCAAAAATGGCTGTCAGTAAAAAATAAAAATACCTTTAGGTTCTGACTTCTCCATTTTACTGTATTGGACAACACCTAAATTACTCCCTTTCCTCTTCCGGTGATACAACACAGCCTTTGATTTAATCCTACCTCCACGGCCCTTCTTTATTGTTATCTTTCAAAGACTGGTTTTCAATTATTCATATCTGAAATGTAGGTTCTTCCCAGAACTCTGCCTGAAAATCTCTGTTCTCTTTCCAAAGCTCTCTAGAAGGCTTCCTTTATTCTCAAGATTTCAAGACTCTTCATAGAATGATGAGTCTTGCATTTATGAATCAATGAGGCAATTGATATCGCATCTGACTGTACAACAGATGCTATAAACTCAGCACACACCAGCATGAGAACAGATGACAGTAAGTGCTGGTAAGGATGAAGGGGAAGAGGAACCCCTTATTCGCTGTGCAAGGAAGCACAAACAAGTAAAGCCACTCTGGAACCTTCTCACAAAACTAAAAATATAACGATCATATGAACCAGCAATCGCCTTCTTGAAAATATAATGAAATGACTCTACAACATACCACAGATATTTTTGCATATTCATGTGTATTGATACTCCGTTCACAATAGGTCAGAAATTGAGTCCACATAGATATCCTTCAATTGATGAATGGAGAACGAAAACGTAGAGTTTTATTTGGCTCTAAAGGAAAACGAAATTTGCAGGCAATTTCTCAGACAACAGATTAATTGATCTGTGGCATGGTGTCCTTGCAGGAAGAGAGCTAATTCCCAAGGTTTGAGACTGTGGATGCCAAAAAACAGCCAGCATTTAAAGCAAGACCAGAGAGGAGAAGCTTTCCATGGACTGAAGGTTTCTGGAATCATAGATATATTTCTTTTTAATCCCCCCTCCCAATTCCATCTCTGTCTCTATCGTGATCTCTCTCTCCTCTTTCTCTCACTGTGTCTGTTGGTGCAGAGGCCAGAGGGTGTCATCAATTCTTTCTCCACCGTATGTTGTGAGACATGATTTCTCTCTGGACTTGGTGTGCACTGGTTAAGCTAGACTGACTGTCCAGGAGACCCTCCTATGTCTAAACTCCCAAGACTGGGTGCATCAGAACCTTTTAACTCAGACACCAACTTTCTCCTGGCAGCGTCTAGAACTTTGATTCTGCATTATGTCTGGAGAAAGTCAGGTGAGTGTTTGTGAATAAAACTAGGAAGTTTTTAAACACCAACACAGCATGGGGAGGATCCAGGACTCTACATGCCTGGAACATTTAACATGGTTTGAGGGAAGGAAACCTGGGATTAAATGAAGCGTTTGAGAGCCACAGGGTACAATTACTTCCAGAAAATGTTTGAGTGATTGACCACTAAAAACTCTATTCTAACAATCTGTCATTAAATGAATGAATGAATGAAGAGGCTGTTTCAAATACTTAATTTACTTGCTTTTTGCCTTATATAGACAGCTGCTAGAAAATGCTTGATACTGACTGAGAATTATGGCACGTGCCAAAAGGATTTTAAAACTGGGATCTAACTTGTGATCTAATTAAACAATAAGACATGACAAAACAGTCACCCTGTTCCCTTAATGTCTTCCCCGGGCAGTTCACATTCCTGTGTCAAAACAGACCCAGGGCAAGGTCAAATGCCTTTGGCCAAGGTTTCTAAAACTCGGGCCTCTACTATTCTTCCTCCCTCCCTTCTTCCTTCTAGCCTTTCTTCCCTCTCTCCCTCCCCCTCTCTCTCCTTCTTCCTCTCCTCCTATAAAATAATGTATTAAAACAGACCAGAAAGCCTAACTCGAGAATCCCACAAACACTATGAGAAAACAGCTCTTAACAATCATCTAAAAATACAGAAGAAAAAATAGCATACCACAGCCCACAGCCCTATCAACCGAAGGCCAGGGTGAGGCAGAAGAGAAGGACAGCTTGAACATGCTTGGCCACATTGACTGACATAAAAGAGAATGCACAGGCATCAGAGAGATCCTCAAACCCCAGCTCCCACATGTGGAAACATCTGTTCAAATTGTGGCCACACCTGCCAGCCTGTTTAGAGCAGAGGCAGTTCAATTTAGGAGAGGCTTATCACCTACGGCAGGGACAATTTCCTGAAGGTATTGGTGGCTGAAGGCATTTTTGTATGCTTTTTTTTTTTTGAGTGACTGTGCACACTTAGTTGAAAAATCAAGTAAAACTTGACTTGGGGGAATAGACATCTTCTCGTCAATGTTTGTGACTTTTTTGCTTGTAAGCTCTGAGCCTATTTCGTGGTGATTTTGGGGCTTAACAAATTTTTATCATTGAAACATAGAGGCATCCTGAATATGATATATTTTACTATGACCAAATTAGCTGAGAAACAAATATTGGTTTGAAAAAAAATAGCTTCTTTTTAAGTAGAGTCTTTTTATTGTTAATCATGTCTTATAACCTCAGAGAGAGCAGTGAGAAATAGAGACCAGGGGCTGTCTCTGCAGACAGCAGATGGGACTCCCTTCTTGAACCAACATTGGAGACCAACATTATTAGTGTGGGTTACAATCTGCAGACACAGGCGTTTGTCTAGCCTGGGCTCAGCATTATCAGCTAGCAAAATGTTTTCTCAGATGCCTGCCTGCCTGCCATGACCATTCTTGCATCTTAGGATATCCCAGAGACTCTTATTCAGGCAGGTGAGACCGAATCATCCATTTGGTCTTCCTCACAAGGATTTACTCACCTTCACATCCCCTCAGACTCGGTGCTTTCCTTTTAAGTTTATAATGTAGCAAACATTATCCTCCCTGCCTGCTTCCTCTGGGATTTCTACATGGTTTACTGTAATTACTCCCGATGCCAGACCTTGTGTGTTATGAACAACTTTAAAAGATAGAATCGGAAAGGGAACAGTGTGGAAGAATCTTCCTCCCCCGCACCACTGCTTTCTTTCCATTTTCAAGAAGCAGTATCAAGGAGACAAGACAGCATTTTGTTCTCATAATGTGATGGACAAATCATATGGATGGTCTATTAGGGTGATGGATGGGATACATTTTAATAGGAAACATCAACTAGAGCCAATTTCTCCTAGGCTGTCTTTGAAACCAAATAGTCTCTGTATAGTTAAATTTCATGCCCAAGTCTCTTAAGTCTCAAACTTTTCTTGGTAAGAAAATATTGATTGTTTTTTTAATTCTGCTCCTCACATGAACTATTAAAATTATAGCTCACAGTACTCATTACAGGAAGAAGTACCCGAAAATGAGATTTCCTTCCTACAGCCAAACTGGTATCTTGTTTTCATCATTTACTTATCATTTTGAATACAACTCTGTGATATTCCTTACAGCCTGTTTTTATTCCATAAAGCCAAATTACCACAATGAAATTCTTTTTGTCTGTTTTTTTTATTATATACTGTATATACTCCTGAAATAGAGTTTTGTTCAAAAGATGTTTCTTTGGCATCTACTATTTGCCAGGATTTATATCTTGGTCTTGGAAAGCTTGATCTCTATCCTTAAACTGTTCCCTGCCTACTGTGGTCCAGAAATAAAACTATGTAATAAGATGATAAATGTATTGAAAGTTATGCATATAAAAAGTACTTCGGAAAAAAAATTTAGAACAAGTAACTCATAAGGGTTTAAAGAGGTCAAACTGTATTTATGTTTTCATGCATGTGTGTCTATCTTGTGAATGCAGTAGCCAAGAAGGCCAGAAGAGAGCACTGGATCCCCTGAAACTACAATTGCAGATGATTATGAACCACCACGTTGGAGCTGGGAACTAAACCCAGGTCCTTTGCAAGAACAGCTAGTGCTCTTCACAGCTGCTGGACCATCTCTCCATCCTCAGTGCACATGTGGAGAATTCTCTCTCTCTCTCTCTCTCTCTCTCTCTCTCTCTCTCTCTCTCTCTCTCTCTCAATATGTATGAGTGTTTTGCCTGCATGTAAGTACATGCGTCACATGCATGCCTACTGTCCAAGCAGATCAGAAGAGGGTGCTGGATCCCTATCACTGGAATAGATAGTTGTGAGGCCATATGTGGGTGCTGAAAAACAAACCTAGATCTTCCACCAGAAAAAAATGCTCTTAACCACTGAGCTGTTTCTCTCACTCCCATTTTATACTTCTTTTTTCCCCTTCAGTGTAGGTTCCAAGATAGTCATGAACCACACTAAGCGAAATAGCCCACTCTGGACTGTGGTCTTACTTTTTGTCAAACTGCCTGAGTTGGTAAAGGTAATAATTCCCACAAATCAGTTTCTGGTAACATTTTATACTTCTAATCAAATTAGGATGTCATAGCATTGGGTAGCCTGAAAACAGAACACTAGCTAAAATGAAACTAGTTTAAAACCCTGAATCTTCTTAGCCACATGATATTTTAAAACTTGTTTAACCACCACGAAACTTAGGTACCTCCAGATGGCTGTATATTGTGAGACTTAAAGCTGTCTTCCCAGTTACCACGGTTGCCACTGCCACTATTTCCAGCTGATATTTATTCTCAAGCTGTGGTCATACCTTTCAAATAATAGTAAAGCCTCACAAGGGCGCTCTGAGGTCTGTATCTCCCAATGTTCCTGTTTTAGGGAAGTGAAAGCACCCACGGCCCTGTCCACCCTGCAAAGCCAGGCAGACTTCAGGGTTTCACACAGATGCGTCACAGGAAATTAGTTCCAGGGCGATGCCATTTTCTGCCTTCCTATACTATTGCTACAGTTATGATTATTGAAGGAAAGCTGGATTTATTTTGTTCAAAACCCTTAAGAAACTTGGAGAAGCATAGGCAGTAAAAATGGAGCGTAAATACCTCAGCCCATTTGCACTGCTGTAACAACACAGCAGGCTGGCCTCTGGGAAGATGTGTTAGGAAATTATTTTGTGACAAGCATGAGAACCTGAGCTCAGATGTCCAGCTCCTACAGAAAAACATGTCAGGTCTTTAAGTTCATCTCAAGAGAGGCAGATCATTGGAACTCCTTTGCTAAATAGCCTCACCAAATTGGTGAACTCGTTGAGTTCCAGGTTCAATCAGAGACCCTCCCTCACAAAGCAATAATGCAAAGGGTGCCCAAGAAAGAAGCAAACACTGATATATGGCTTTCGCATGCGTGTGTGTACCCCATTCACCACCTCTTGGAATTCTAGACCCAGGGAATCTAATGTCTCTGGCATCCACAGACACCTACACTCATGTGCATATACTCCTACACAGACACACAGACTCAGAATGAAAAACTAAAAGAGATACCTTTTAAAAACTAAGGTAACATGTTGTGGTTTATGATCCAAGAATCTATCCACTTTTTGTCTTCATCATAGTTCTTGTCTGCCTTATTATCCTTGTCCAACATGATTGAGTCTTGTTAGAAAAATATTTCCCTCTCCTTCTTCCTCCCTTTCTTGTCCTAATCATGGTGGACCGATAGTGAGACAGAGGATAATGTTGGGAGTACATGGAGATGTAGCACTGCTTACCTCATTGCAAGTAGGAAGCAAAAGAGAGAGGAAGAACGGTACTCTTAGTATTTCTTTCAAGGGCACACTCCCAACAATCTAGTATCTGTCCTGTAGGCATTGACAGGTAAGAGTTTCACTATCAACAGCACAATAGACTGGCAACCATGCCTTTTGCACAGAAACCTTTGGGTTCATATCCAAAATATAGTCAGTTTATCTGGGCAGTGGTGGTAATGCCTTTATTCTTAGCACCTGGGAGGCAAATGCAGCTGAATCTCTATGTTCAAGGCTAGTGAGGTCTACAGAAAGAGTTCCAGGAAAGCCAGGGCTACACAGAGAGACCCTGTTTCAAAAAACTTGTGTGTGTGTACAGTTTATTCATTAAATTTTATACAGTTCTTACAAATGATTCTATGAGATTAGATGATCTTATTTTAATTTTTTCATATAGAGGATCTGCAAGTGTGAAATATTCATGAAATGGCCCAGGATCTTCTACTTTATTAGTAGTAGAAAAGGTGCCACAACTGAGGTATCTGTTACTCAAAGCTGGCATTCTTTCTATCACACTAGATTGCCCCTGAAAAACCCTGGGATCTTAGTCTCATCTGGAAGGGAAGGAGCATAAGAGGGACTAGAACCATGTGTAACTGTTTTGGATATGAATTACAGACCTCTAATCCCTTATTGCCTGTGGAAAAGAGCTCCTTTGTCCTCATTCTGGAGAACAGACCCAAGAGCAAAACCAGGTCCACCTGGGACACCATTTCATTGTGGCTGAATCACAGTAACTCACTGAATCCCACTTCTGTTACATCAGTCACACACAATATTCAAATGCACCTAATATCATCGCACTGCCTCTGCTAATTCTGCCTAGGAGTGAGCCATTAATGTGAGCTTGCTTTCTGATACAAATATAATCATTCTCTTCAATTTGAGAACATATATCTACTTGTCAAATATATTCCCACTAAAAGCATTGTAGTATTTCATATGTGCATATGCTATGGAAGAAGGGTTTTTGTTATCATTTTGTGTGTCGTGTTTTAGAGTTTTTTGAGACAGAGTTTCTTTGTGTAGCCTTGGCTGTCCTGGACCTAACTCTATAGATCAAGGTGGCCTTGAACTCAATGGTCTGCCTGCCTCTGCCTCCCGAGTGCTGGGCTGGGAGGGTGTTTTTATGTGTGTTTAGGTCACTTTGGAGTAGAATCAGGATGCTGCCATGACTAATTATTGTAAAACAGGCTACTTCATGAGTTTTGGAAAAGGTTGCAAATATATCTGGTGTGTCTAGGAAAGATTTTAGACTTGAAAGCAAAGGCAGAGAAACTATCCACCTCAAGCTACTTATTGTGTATTTTATGGAACATAATTAAATTTCCTAAACTATTGCATAAGGAAGGAACCTACAGATTTTGTTGACATAATGTCTTCTTTCAACCTCCACCCAATGTCTTAAACTTTAGAAATCCAGTTCAGATGTCAAGGGGTCTTTAAGCAAAGAAGGAGTAGAAATCAATGCTAGAATTATTATTTTGAACAGGGTATCGACAGCTATAATAAAGTTAGAGCAACGGGGCCCAGCAATGTAAAGTCAGTTAATGGACTTTATTTAGATGACATCAGATAGGGACATTAGTAATAACTGTTATCGTGATGGATAACCTTAAATTCAAGAAAACATTTCCCCAAACACAAGTTGTTGTGAATTCCTGCCCCTTTTATCTTACAGTCAGCAGAAGATTGCAACCTCCCATTATGAAATAGCATCATAAAATGCAGAGCACAGCCACCCCAACGGAAACCACCTTTCTCCTCTGCTGATACATGCGGGCTAGCAGTAAATGCTTTTTGAGCTCCTGGCGTGCGGATAAATTCCCACAGACGTCTCCAATTGGACTGAGAGATTGAGAGACACAAGGGAGAGAATAGCTGAGGCCAGGAGAATTTAACATGGCAATTAGCAACCCTTTGGCTTCCCTAGACCCCACAGCCTAAGACTGGGGTGCAAGAAACCGAAAATCTCTCCAGCAGCGTCCATGATAAATTGGTT
Organism: Microtus pennsylvanicus; assembly: GCF_037038515.1. Lineage (NCBI taxonomy): Eukaryota > Metazoa > Chordata > Mammalia > Rodentia > Cricetidae > Microtus > Microtus pennsylvanicus. The sequence goes on from NC_134585.1 coordinate 76,821,802, forward strand.
GGGTCCCTGGGGTTATTGGACACAGTTATTATCCAATAGCAGTCCTGGATGGTGTGAAAGTCTATGTAGTGAGGTCAGAAAATGAAACAGGGGCTTTAAATTCCCAAGGAGAGCTCCTTTGCTTACGTCTCAATTGGTATGCCCTTTCCCCCTATTTCGGGAAGGCTCCAGACCGCATCACAGCGTCTGTATTACCTTCTCTATCTGAACAAATAACTTCTCAAACAGCACTTACATGAAGCAATTGCAACCATTACCACCGGTGACTCTGTCCTTGAAAAGTTAGAAAAGTAAGAGATAAAATTGGAAATAAAAATATTTAAAGACTATTGGGACCCTCTTTCTCTCTCACTGCCACCCCCTCTCTGTGTGCAAAAGCAGGGAATTTGTGGAGAAGAGAGGAATCTTAATTCTCTTTGCATATTAGGACTGAAAGCTGCTTTTAGGCATTATTTTAAACATCACGTATAATTCATAACAACATCACATTGCATCGAAATTAACTTTTTACATTTATGCATTTCTTGGGGTCTTAGGAGTCTAGGGAGAATAGTATTGCCTATTTACATCTTTGCTGCAAAGATTAAATGAATTAATACATAGAAAAATGCTAGGAGGCTTGGCATTTAGGAAATTCTCAATTGTTAGTAGCAAGGCTGATAATGATACTGAAAAAGACGGTAATGATGATTTTTAATGTCATCTTAGATATATTTTATCATCCACAGAGCAAGGATTGCACTTGCCTTATCTAAGCACTGAAGCAAACTGCAGAAATGCAATTGATATTTATGCATGTACAGAATGAAGGATTACCTGGGTTTTTCCAAATGCTGAATTCCACACTTGTGTTACTATTGATTTAGCCTCATTATGAAGATTATTAGGGGTCGTTACTTAGGAAGTGGGAAATAGACCGAGCAAAATCAATATCTTCGGAATATATTTACTGAGGGACTACTACGAGTCAGGTACACTGTTTACAATAACTACGCACACACACACACACATATCTTCAGAGGCCTAAAACATTAAAATTAAATCTACTCATCTATCTATCTAATCTGCCTACACACATGAGCATGTGCACACACACACATACACAAACATGTATGTGTAACCGGCACAATAAAGAGGCCAATACAATAAATGTGGTAATGCTATATATGTTTTTTAAAATTCCACTCAAATGTCAACTCTCTCCTCTTTTCCCCCTCTCCTCCTCTCCCCCTCCCTCCTTGAACACCCCTCTTTCTCTTTATCTACACTGCCTTTATCCTTTCCCTCCTCTCCCCTCTCTTTTCATCTCTCACTCTCACGTCTTTCTTCTTTCTCAGAGTTCTTAAAGTCTAGGATATTTTATATCTTAAGCTAAATAAGTAAATAAATTGAAAAAAAATTGAAATGCTAAACTTTCCTGTGGTTGGTCCTTAAGAGTTTCCACCCAGATTTCATTTGGCCTGCAGCTCTGAGCCACACCTGTGTGAAGGGCCTCCAAAGACCACTCTCAGCACTAGCTCTGAGCTCCGCTGTGTTGACCATGCCTATGCAACTGCTATGCACCTCAGGACTGTAGGGAGACCCTGTCTCCTCTCTAGTTCATCGTGCTCAACTTCCAAGGCCAAAGGCTATATTTGGTAGGTTGTTTAGCAACGCTGGTGTCAAAACTGAAAACTATTATGTTCCTTGAGGTCGTTTTATTTTTTTAACTTTCTGTGATTCTTTGTCCTGGCTCCTTTTCTTGTGTATTTAAATTAAATTAAAGTGTAACTAATTGGGAAATATATAAAAAATTGAAAGCCAGTCAGGAATGTGTGCACACTGTTTGATCCAAAGTGAATGCCCTCGTGTCCATGTTAAATGCCCTTTGAATTTGTTAAATCCTAGCTCAATGCAATAATTTGAGAAGGAAGTGAATGTCTGGAGATAAATTTCATTTTCTGTCCTCACATGATGTCTAAACTTTAATAGCAATGTTTTCTTCTTTGTTGCCTTTACAAAATTCCCCCTTCCTGGCTATCCTATTTACAATGACAATTTCCAGTTGTTTTGCTGTTTCCTGTTTGCTTATGTGACTGCTTTGTTCTGTCATTACTATCATTCTATTATCAATCATTTTTTCTCGGCAGATGTTCATGAATTGATTCTGTATTCAGCACCAAGATGTAATGCTGAACTTCTGTGACGTAGCTGCACTGCTCGTACCTTTGCTGCCTGTTTCTCTTCGTTTCACACATTTACCTGAAACGCTGTCTATTTGTTTGCCCATCGTTTGTTTGCTCCACCATGAGTCTGCCCATAGCAATGCTTGCCCCAGCGTGGGAACACAGAAAAGCATCTGCTGAAATGGTGAGAGAATATCTACAGAAGCCTTCACATTCATCGCACCCCTTAAGCCTGAGGCTATCGCGGGTACAGCAACTGTGGGATAAGTCACTGAACTCTAAGTTTTCAGTGAGTTGTCTTCTTCTTTGGTTGTGCCTTCTACTCAAAATGGGGGAGGTTAATAAAATCCTAAATTTCCTGAGCATACTCTGAAATTCCTTACCTATCAGGTACAGCCACCAGTTCTTAGCCACCATTGGTAAAATGTGCGGCTGGAACAAAAATCACAACATCACCTGCTCTTCAAGTTAACCTAGATTATAAGGTGATTAGTGAACTAGGCCCTCACACACTGATAATATCAACCAAGTACCTTTTTAGGCACTTACTTTCGTGTAAAGGTAAGTTTAAAGACAGACAATTCTTTAGGAGATGATAAATTTTCATAAATAACAAAGAAAGAAGCTGGCTTCTCGGCCCTGACAATATGTACAAAGCTGTAGGTACTGAAGGGCTTGGGAAATGACTGAGTAAGGTTTTCATCAAGCAAAAATGAGGACCTGAATGTGGCTCTTCAGTATCCATGTAAAAACCGTGGTCTGTAAAACCAGTGGCTCCGGTCCTGCTGGGATGGGGTCAGGAACAGGCGATTCCCTGGAGCACTTTGACTAGCCAACTTAGTCAGTATGAATTTCAATTCAATAAGACAGCCTGTCTGAAAATATAAGGAGGAAAGTGATGGGGGAAAGTGATGCATTCCACCCTGACCTTGGTTTCTATCCATAATTACAAACATGTGTTTGTGTACCCACACGCATATACACACATTGGTGTTAACATATAACACCCCCCCACACACACACACATTAGGTGGTAGGTCCTTTGGGAATTTTTCTTCTTGTGACCCACCTCTCCCTAGAGTGTGTCAGGGAGAGATGACCTCCATTGGCAGTAAAGATTACCCATATGCTCTGTGCCACTGGCAGGATTTCCTGCTTATGACTGGTTAGATACGATAAACAGGTTAGGGACCATTGAATTAAATAAATATTTTTATGACTTATAAAGGCCAATTTTATAGAAACCAAAGGAAATAAATACATCCTATTTGAGGGAGGTTTATTTGCAGTCTTACCAAAGGCCCTGCTGTGGCCTCTGCTTACATTTTTCAAAATTGATTTTTCACCATATAAACAGTTGCTCTGAAGTTACCCATGGCATTTCCTCCCAGTAACAATGATACAATGTCTTTGAGACATTTCCTGGAATTTCCCAGGCTTTCTTCTTTCTGTTATACTCCTTGTCTTAGAACATTCTTTGCAGGAGAATGTGCAGCGTGAGTCTACCATGCTTAGTGTCTCCTGTGTAATCTGGGGACACTAGGAATCAGGAACCTGGAAAATAGCATTGGAATCTCAGAGAAGACTCTCTTGCATTAGTCTCCCCTCAGTAAGTCTTAACTCACTCTCAAGTAGGAAGCGTTAAGGCCTGCACTAATCGGTTCTCATTGAATTGCTCCCCAAGGCAAACTTGGGAAGGAGGAGTTGGTCTTTAGAGCTTGTACAAACTCCTTTGCTCTCTTTTCTTCTCTTCTCTATTAGGGATATTTACTGCCTGCCTCTTTCCTAAGGCTTTGTGTACCAATCCCAAAGCTGGGAATTGGCCCCAAACCCGCCCCCCCCTTGTGGCTTCATGTCACCACCCAATCTGCCTACATGCCTCACTTGCCTATGTCTTCTTTCAGAGAATTTCCATTTCAGTTCTATCTCAAAGAAGACAAGGAAAAAATGATCTACAATAGATTTCCCTAGTCCGTGGTTTCCCTTTCTATAGCGTTACGAATACATAGTCTATAGCTTTAAAAGCCTCAAATTAGGTGAAGTAGGTGATTTTCTTGCAAATAGTAAAATTTCCATCTCTGCAATATTATTTTAATTAATGATACTGGGGGAAAATTTAATCTTCCTCTCGGTATATGAAGTTTATGAACTTTGTCAGAATGTGTTGGTCAGGGTGCTTACTGGATAGGGAACAGTAGTTGTTTGCAAAGTCAGAAAGAAATAGTCAGTATTTCAGTTTGATCTGCCCATATCTCTGTTTCCCGCTCTTTCTCTTCGTAGGTGCCTTATATGGAGTCTACTATCACTGTGAGAACTCTTCAAGAAAGCCCACACTCCATCCCTGGATGAACACTAAGCCCGGAGAACCAGTGCACACACAAATATTGTATTCCTAGCCCATGAGCAGGAACGTTGCCTATTCTACACTGGTAGTCTCATGAAATAGATTTTGGGCAAGTGGTACTAAAGACAGACAGAATGCTCCTGAATCTCACTTCTGGTTGAAGGTGTAGGATAACTGGATATTTCTTGGTACTTTGTGACATCTTGGCAGAGCTGGCTGCCAAGGCACCCTCCTTTGAGCTAATGTCTAAAGATGAGGGCCCAAAGGGAAGCCCACACGCCTGTATCTGTGCCTTTTAAGTGTTTGCAAAATGTATGTGCAGTTTGAGAATGCCTTTCAAAGGCCAGTTGTTGAACAACATACATATTATGTATTCTTTTATCACCAAAAATCTTATAAAGTGTCTGGAGAGGGGAGAAACTGAGAAACATTTTCTTTCCAGAAGGCTCAGTCAGTGCAGAAGATTATATGGTCAAGACTGTAGAATTGGGCAAAGAATCCCAATATCTGTAGTCTTTCTAGCTTCCTGTCATGTAGAACTGACTCTAAGTTTCAATTAAAATGGAATCTAGAAGCAAAATTCCTCAGGATCAATTTCAGTAAGAAAAATACTTTGCATAACTGTTATTAGCTTGAGACTTGGCCGCTGGTCCTCATAGTAATGTCTTGACATGGCTTGAGTGTTAGCAACAACAGAAAAAGCTCAAACACTCCAATAAAATTCCTTCCTATGAACTGAATTTTAAACTCATTGGTGTCATAAAAGCAGCATTTCTATTTATCATAAAAAGAAAATTCACAGAAAGAGAGGGCCCGGCATGTCGGAGACATGACAACTCATCAATATATTCATTGAATTGGTTATAAATCAGGCTATCTGTGTGTTTTGCTGGCTATGGACTGGTGATCAGCATGAGATAATAGAAATGTTGTGGGTGAATTTCTCTCATTAGCTTCAAGATGCTCCTAGATCCTTAACAAGCTCTGTGGACGAGAGTGAATCCTAAGGACACCGAGGAGCGTGTGAGCAGGACATCTGCCTGTTTCTCTAACATCGCTGCAGCTCCAGAGCGAAAATTCATGGACTCATTTGAACATTCTTTCAGTGTTTTCAGCCTAGCTCGTGGCTTCACATTATATTTTGGTGTATAGAAAGCACAGTATGGGAGGAGGATAATATCATATCAAAAAGAACCCTGGAGATAGCTGTAAAGTACACCAGTTAGCAACTCGGCAGAGAGCCTTCCATGGAACAACCTGAAGTGAGGTTGCTTTGGTCATTAAACCGACCCTACATGAGCCATTATTGCTATTTGGCTCTGAATTATTAAAAATCAGTAGCAAGATTTAGCACACCTCTAACTCCAGGCTCTCCTGTTCTTTAAGATAAAAACAGTCTCTCTTTGTGCTAGTTAGAAAACATATGTGAGCGCACTAGCACTCAGCTTCCAGGGATAACCTTGTTAGTGTCTATATAACTGCATGTAACCGCTCAGCGTGGCATCCTTTTCCATTTCTCTTTATGAATAATTTTGTTAGACCTCATCCATTTTCTAGTGCTCTTTATTACAGCATGCTACTACATTTATTAGAGTTCCCATCAGAGAATTCTTCTTCTTGTTATCCTTAATAGTACCATGAACTGCCCTCTCTCGACTGTAAAGCTGGCACTGTTCAAAGTCCATTTATTAGTTTATAGCCCTTCCATTTAAAATTCCTGCCAAGAACTTCCTAAGTGAAGAAAAAGTTTGCAATAGATATTCACCCATACCACACACACACACATCACAATACATGCGTGTGGGCGCGCACATGCGCACGCGCACACACACATACCTACCAATTCACATGAGCATGCACACGTAGGTATATGAATACTGCACCACCACTACTGCTACCGCCATTATCATCACCATACCACCACATCATCACGACCATCATCGAACCACATCACATCACCAAACCACCACATTCCACCCCCATCAGTACCACCACTATCTCTATTATTGCCATCACTATCAACACACCATCAGCACCCCCACTATCACTCTTTCCACACTGCCAAACCACCTCATAGCCACACCACCACGGCTATCAACATCACTACCAACCACCACCACTATTAGCATTATTAACATACCACCTCATCATCACTACCCCCACCATCACCATCACACCACATGACCTAACAATCGGACCACCACCATACCACAACACCATCACCACGAACATACCACCGCCACCATCATACCATAACAGCATCACCATAACCGCTACCACCACCACCAACACAATCATTTCTAATTACATAAACTTCATGGAAATCCTAGACTAATTGCATATTCATTTTAACCTTTTAGAGCCAGGTACTTATGCTAAGAAACAAGTGCTTGCATAGATTATAGAACACACCTAGGACTTTTCAAGCCTTGTGCTGAGTTGAAGACTATTGATTTTGGTGCGGCAATGTGGCCCTTTGGTTTTTATTGCATGGTCCACTACTACCTTCTGACCAGGGGTAGAGACAGGCTAACAATGTGATGGTGCAACAGATTCAGCTTTGATCTCATGATAGATCCAAAACCATTTTACAGTTGTCCAGGTTAGATATGGGCAAGTTAGTTCTAGAAAATTGCCTCTTTTGGATTCTGTGGGAGATCAGTTTGGAGATATTGATACAGAACATGAGCTGGTACATGTCCCTTCATTGACTGACACCTGTCTTTGAAAAGGCAAGTGACGATACACATGAAAAATGTTAAAAAAGAAAGGAAAACTGTAAAACCTTCTTATGATACCTTATGGTGAAGAGAACAAAGGGTAAAAAAGCTGGGGTGGGGTGGGGATTGGAGGATGTTGGGAAGATGGGGAGAAAAGGCTTAAGACAGGAAAATGGCATCACTGGAAACCAGAAACTGGGGTCACATTTGGGATTCAAAGCCAGCAAGGTAAGTAACAGTGAGTGACTTGAGGGAGGCTGTAGAACACACAATGCAGATAACCTGAGTTTAAAACACAAGTCATCCTGTATAGGGACTGTTAGTAAGGCTTCAGGGGTTGACAGATATGGAACAGAAGACAGTCTACATTTTAACACAAGGAGAATCACAGCCAACTTTTTCTATAAAAATTGTTCAAGGGAGACTCAGGATCAGATTGATTGCCAGTGATTAGAATTGATTTGTACCTGTGGCAAATTTTCCCACAGATATCTATACAGATAAACCCAAGAAATGCTCTGATGCTAGACCTGGGTCCATCCTCAGGTAGACTTTGGATGGGTTGGGAGATATGTATGTCTCTTACAATCATTCTAAGTCAGAAGGGCATATGTTTTCTTTCTCTATTTTGCTCTTGCCTGATCTCACTAATTTCTTCAAAATGATTTTAATTCAACCATCCATTTTTATTACCTGGGGTAAGAGTGAGTACACATGTTTGTGATTTCTGGATTTTTGCTTTTGGTTGGACAGTTGTGACTCTTCCTGAATAACTGCTTCATGTTCTTGTCACTAATTGGTGGACCTTTCTAGAGGGACTTATATCCTAGGGAAAAACAGGGAAGACGTGTGTGTTCTACCCATCTCTTATTAAAACACATGGCTTACCTCAATTTTTTTGAGTCAGCTCAGAAGCAAGTTAAGAAACTTTATGGCTAGATAGAAATCAGAATTCCTCTGATAATTGCATTCTTTCTGTAACTACTTGCTGGTGGTAGTTAATCATTAGGATGGATAGTAAAGGCAGTTTCTCAACATTTTCAGATTTATTCTTTCCTGAAATATTACCCAGCTTCTTAGCCTCATCTTCCATTTAAAAAAAAACAGAACAAAATAAAACCAACCAACCAACAATCCATCCAAACAAACAAACAAACAAATGATCTACCAGGAATGTCCTTCTCTAATTTGAAATTTACCTATCCTTTGCTTACCAACCAAGAACCTCGAATTCCCAAAGGTGTGCTTATAAAATGCCACACACCATACAAATATCATTCAGTTTTATATCTGGTTTTCTATATACTATATTTTCTAAAAGTATAGGAGAAATATTCATGTTTTTAGATGAAAGCCAAATTTGTCATCTCTAAGCCATATTCTTTGGATATCATGGTTATTTTTATGTAACTCTTAAATATATATGCAGCAACATCTTATAAAGTCTGATCTTTGGTTATATGGAATGCGCTGATACTATTTCCCCTCAGCTCTTGACACCCTGGGAGTTGCAATATGCCAAAGCAAATAGAGTACTGAAAGCAAGCAAATGAAAGTTACACTACAGTTTGCATTTTTTCTGTATCCTTATAAACCTTTAACAGGAATTCCAGTGAAGACAATGCTCTCTGATCAGTCAGAACCAACCGGGATGGGTAGAAGAGGGAGATTCATGAATGATAAGGATGACCAATATTCTGCCATAAATGTCACAGCTTGAAGTATATAGCAATATTAGCGATATGAACATGCGCATGATTAAGTAGAGGCATATTGACAAACACGGGATAAGTCAACTTTTCTTCATGGATTTCTTGTTATGAAAGTCTTTTATGTTACCTGAATCAAATAAAATAGTCCAAACAGAAACAGGTTGCTTGCTTAATGATCTGTGAAACTAGGAACAATGATTGCACTTTTAATTTCTAGCACGAAGGCTCTCCAATGTTTAATACAATCATCACATTGCTGAAATTTCTCCTCATGCCTCTGAACCCTGCTATGGCCCCGAGATTAAATTTCAATAATGCAATCAATAGTGTGATGAGGAGACAGTGGTTTTCTTTTCAGGGATACATTTCTCAGACAAACACAGGGTGCTGCTTTCTCAGGCAGCAAAGAAAAAGCATTGTAACCACTGGAAATCTCTTCTGTTTCCCCTCAGTCCTGCTAAAACATTCTTCTACCCTATAACACAATACTCTCCACATTTGCCAATAATCCATTCCCACCTGGAAAAAAAATGTCCAAATAGCAACCTCCATCACATTCTATATGCATATTTTATTCATAAATTCTGTTTATGCTCTCTGAATATTGTGTAAATATCTACAAAACACAAAGTCACAGAACTGAGATAATGATGAACTAAACATTATTTTAAAAATATTATTAGCTAATACCTCAAGGCATATTTTTTATTTGGAGTTTGTTATGACAGTAGATGACAAATTCATCTTCCAAATAATTTTTCTTGATTTTTCAAACTCATTGTAGAAGAAATATTGGAAGATCTAGAAAAATCTTCATTGTTTTAACTCATAGTATAAATGTTGACTCTATGAGTGGAAGAGTCATCTGATTTAGTGCTACTTTTATTGCTGGGTGATGCTATTTTGAACAATAATATTTGTTAAGGGAAAAACTGAGCTATTTGTCTACTTCGAGAGAGTCTGTTTAGTTAAAACTTGACAACACAATCTCTAAACTGACCAGTGACCATACATACTCTAAAGCATATCACAATCTGCCCAAAATAAACCAATGATTTAAAGGTGATGCCGTTGACAATTTTCATTCATTTAACTATTAGGATTTTTCTAAGGACAAATATGTTCTTCATAACATATGTTCCCTAAAGAAGGTTGAGAACCATTTTAGTTTATTCATTAAGCCTTGGTAAAGACATCTCATCAGAACTATTAATGTGCAAAGCAAATATATATATATATATATATATATATATATATATATATATATATATATATGCTGCAGCATGCTCTTTAAACTCAGTGAGTCATCTTATACAGCACTGTTTCCATTTCCAAAGTTGAAATTTTCTATCCTGACAGACCTGAAGTTTGCTCTCACATCTCTTCTCCCCTAGTTTATAATATTTTGGAGTCATTGAATACAGTCTGAAGAGACCAGATAGACCATTAGCTCAAGCTTCTCTTCTAAGCAACAAACTATCTTTCTGTCTGCCTGCCTGACTGCCTGCCAGCCTGTTCATCTGTCTGTCTAATCTATCTATTTATCTATAAATAAACACATTTGAACACACACACATGTAAACACACACAAGACAAGTGGATGTGAAAGTTCTGTTTTTTTAATTGGACTTACATTTCTAATGAATGGTTCTTCCATTTACCCTTTACTCTAGAGCACATACCTGACATTATTTTCTTTGCTTTCCACTTATATGTCAGTAGATTCTCTTCGTCACACCTTGTAAAACCTTTCCAAACTGTCAAATTGTCTAAATCTTACTTCATGCTTTGTTTGTACACTAAACGATGAACCCTACAACTGATCTCATTCATGTTGCCTCCAATCCTACCACTATCCAACTAATTACAGACAGACAGATAGATATAAATATAAAGACAGACAGACAGACAGACAGATAGATAGATAGATAGATGGTTTCTTTAAGACAAAAAGATCCTCTTTTGTTTACAAGATAAAGGAGTTTGTTTCTCACAGATATAACGTTATCTATGACTTGGAAATCGGCCTTTTCTCCCTCTTTCCTCACATGTTGATACTCTTCTCTTGTTTTGAATTCAAACTTATTTTTATTAACTTTTTTATTTTTAAGTGTGTATATACATATGCCATAAATATACATACAGAAGAGTTGAAAGGGTTGGAGTCTGTACACATGAGTGGGGTGACCATAAAAGCTAGAAGAGAGAATCTGATACCATAGAGATGGCAATACAGGTTGTTGTGAACCAGCCAACGTGGATGCTGGGAACCAAACTTGGGTCCTCTGTAAGAAGGGTCAATACACAAAGCCATCTCTCCACCTATCATATTCTTTAAAACTTTAATCATCAAAGGTTGTATGAAAACTCTGAAGGTATCTTTGGTGTTTCATAATACACTCATTTTAGTTGCCCCTTTGCCTAGTATGCTAGGTACACCCGGGAAACTTCCACAACTCTGAAGACCCCTAATGTCTACCCACAAAACTCTCCTGGTGCAGGGAGAACTGCCTTCACTCTACTTCAGGTCTGTATCTTTTACTTTATCTTAATTGATGAACTCACTTTCTTGCCCACTTCATGGCAAGTACTGTCTTAGTGGCTTTTTCTTTCTTACAGTCGTAGAATATAATGTTAATGCAACACCAGGACATTTTGTTAACAATATGTACTAGGGACTGGTACACATGGATTTAGGGATTGAATAAAATAAAATAGACAAAAAATCTCTCTGACTCATGCAGTAGTATATTATGGCTCATAATAGGTGTTCTCAGTATTATTATTTATATAATGGCACACTATAGTTTGAATTGCATTTAATTGAGCTGAGTTATACCAACTAGCTAAACTCATATTGGTATTACCAAACTACTTTCTGTCTTCTAAGAAGAATTAAGCTTGCAACCAGATCAATTCAACAGAGATGATATCAATTTCTAAAAAATAAAGCAATACATTTAATATGAAATCAAGTATTCTCCCTTGTAAATGCCCTTTTATTGATTGTGCTTGCTTACTTTCAACTTTCAAGACTAATTTCTCTCATAAATAGGGCCTAGTTATATATTCAAAACTAACCAGCTACTTGGGAACGTGACTAGATGAATATAACTGGTTATTTTGGTCATGATCTGTAAAGTTGGATAAACTCAGGCCAACTCAGTTCTTACTGTCTTGATTTCCTGCAGTGCTCATTGCTCTGTCTCTATCTTCTGAAACCGCATATCCACCGGTGTGACGCTGCTGACTCTGATGATTTCAGAAGTCCTCTATGGACTAGGTAGATAACTCCTGTTCTACTCCAGCAAAGGATCCAAGTTCTGCTCGAAGCACTCACGTCAGGCAATCATCTGCAATTTGGATCCCAGAGCTTTTTCTGGACTCCAGACTTCTGGAACACTGCACACACACACACACACACACACACACACACACACACACACGCACATAAATACACTCACACACACATTCACACACGCACCCCTGCATATACCCACACACACATACTCACAGGCACATAAATACACTCATACACACACACATTCACACATTATTTTTAAAAATTCCTAAAAATATTTTATTTAGATCTAAAACTCATAGCAGATGACGCATAAGAGTCCTATACAAAGTGGCTTGCATGATTATTCTCATCGAATTCTCCCACTAAACTTTACACAACTGAGGCTCCATTATGCTTTGCATTTTATGGAGGAGGAAGCAGAGATTTGTGGATAACTAACAGCCTTCCTGTTATACCACCTGAACACGCTAAAGAAGAATTGTGTGTGTGTCAATATGAATGAATGTCTGTAATTACATGTGTAAATGTGTGTGGATGAGAATGCACATAACATATGTATGTCACAGCCAGAGCTTAACTTTTTCACTGGCCTGGACAGTTAGGCTAGGCTGACTGGACAGCAAGGCCCCAGGAATCTAGGTGTCTCCACTCTTCCAGTCTTAGGATAACAGGTACGCACCACCATCCTGGACCTTTTTGACTCAGGTTCTGGGTATCAGATTCAGGTTTTCATACTCACACAAGTACTTTTCTGCATTTGCCATCTCTCCAGTCCCCAGAACAAGAATTTTAACCCAAGGATTTTGCCACGAAACACTCTACATTTTACCTAGGCTTCAGGAAAACTCATTCAAGACACTGAAACTGGAAGTGAGGTTGGGAGGTATGTAAAATCATCAAATCCTGCTTTCAAGCGTAGCTGGAGCCTACACGCTTGGGACACTACACAGATATGTGGTAAGAGAAAGTGGAGCTGAGCATGAGCTCAGCATGGAGGCTGTCAGTCTTCGCCTCCAACAGTTTCCAACCAGCGCTTGCCATTGTCAGGAAGAAGAAATCGTACTACACTAATGATTGTTGCGATTGTTTATGGGAAGCTGCATAAACAAGCTTTTGCCTCTGCTTCTTGTCAGCTTTCTGCTTGTGCTGGCATGTTCAGTGTTAAAGTGTCCTGGTGGAGTTCAAACGCAGCCCAGTGGGCAGGAAGCTGTCACTGCTACTTGAGATTAAATTATTTCGTATAAACCAGTCTGCTGGTTGGTTCTGGTTAGCACACACAACAGTGACAAGGGGGCGGGCACACGGGTTTCCAAAATTATTGAATCTGAATTTGATGAGTTTGGGACAGAATTTGGAAACTGGAAATCAGGGAAGTCGGTGATTGAGGATAATGATAGCAAGACAGATAAAAGGAGAATGAAAAACAAACTCCAGCTCCAAGTGTGAGTGTGTGTGTGTGTGTATGTGTGTGTGTGTATGTGTGTGTGTGTATGTGTGAGTGTGTGTGTGTATTTTGTTGTTTGTTTTGTTCAGTTTCATTTTGTTTTTCAAGACACTCCTTCTCTGTGCATCCCTGGATGTCCTGGAACTTACTTTGTGGATCAGACTGGCCTCAAACTCACTGAGCTCTGCCTGTCCCTGGCCCACCACTGCTCACCCCTTCTATATATTTTAATGATTGTTTCTATGATTTAGGAACTTACAAACTCTGAAAGGTATTCACTCCTCAAAAATGAGTTCTTTATGAGAAAAGAAGCCTTGGAATATGGCCTGTGTTTTCCTTACCAGCTCTGCAAGGTCCACATATCTAAACCTTGTCTGGTTCTTTATTTACATGGGAATAATAGCATCTGTCTCTACCTCAGTAACACATACCTTCAATGTGCAATGTGTAAAATAATTACATCATGCATGTTGTCCCTGTGACTCCCCTCATGCTTCTTACTAAACACTTTAAGCTATCATGAGGAAAAAGGGCTCTCACCTCAGCTCATTCTAAGAAGAAGACTGCCCAAGGAGCTACTCAAAAGTTGTCAGTCCACTCACTAACCTGATCCATCCTCATGAAAAGTTGTTAAGGAGAAGATTTGTGTTATTGTTAGAGTCAAACACGCCTCATCATGAGTTTACGCATCTAGGGAAGAAGAAGCTAAGACAGACACCTGCTTGAGACTGGAGCCACTCACAGTTAAAGGCATCATCTTCACAGTAGTGGCTGCCTTGCAGTCTGGCGTGTGCCGTCTACCCTACCTAGGACTCAGAAGGTTTCCTCAGTTCTTACCTGTAAGTAATGTGCATACTAGTCCAAACATCTCTGTCCTGTCCCTAGACTGTGTCTATCAAAAATGTACATGGTCATATGGGGACTGTAATGATTATATGTCATGTTAATTTTATATGCTTCACAATAAAGGCTGATTATTAGTGAGTTTGCACAGTGAAGAATTACTAGAATTTAACCATTTCCAGAAAATATTTACATAATAAACATAGAGAATGTTTTTATACACTGAGTACTCTTCTAAGTATGTATTGGCTCAACCTTCTAGGGCACATATAACATACACATCAGTAAATATTACTGTGCTCATCAAAAGAAGAAGAATTTGGTGGACAAAAAAATTAAATAAGTTGCCCAAGTGAGATATCTACAAATACAAAAGTTTCCCTGCACTATAGCCCAATCAACTCTGCCATTTAACACAATTCATCACGAGACCTGGACTACTACACACCACAAGGCAATGTCCTCCTCCTAACGTCAACATTTTTCTGGTACTATGAAATTCTTGTCCTGTTCTATCCTTCACCCAAACCTTTAAAGATGAGCAAGTGACCTCCTTACAATATAGAGAGATATTATTATGAAATTTACTGCCAGGTTGAGACCTTGCATGCCACACTAAATTTTTATGACAGTTATAAACATTAAAAAAATATAAGTCTATCATGGGACTGCTTATAAATCCTAATAATAACTCTCTGGCCAGCCATGTCAGTCATAAAAGAGGCGCGTGGCTCAAGTCGTACGCGTGAGAACAAAGGTTGGATGCTTTCTCCAGCTCTCTGTGCTCTTCTTCCCTTCCTCTGCAAGATATTAGGGGACGGGGGAAGCAAGGTGAGGCGGAGGAAAACGGAGGCTTCCCATAGGAGCCCCAGTAGATCTAATTTTCTGAACTCCACTTTTCTTTTAAGTAAAATGGTATTCAGTACATTGTGAAGTTCTTTGAAATTCCATTTTACTAAATCCGCTCAGGATTTAGAAGGCCAATTTAATAAGTGATTGTAGAATTCCCGCCATCCAGTGCTGCCTCAGGAGTTATTCCCCTGTTGTGTGTTTCTTTTTAAGTATTGGAAGGCCTGGGGAAATACTAAACAGAATTACAAAAATGAATTATACAAGATGTGACTTTAAAGTAATGAGACCAATTCTGCGAGCCACACCTGAAAATCAATGATATCACCATAATCACACATGCACTTCGCTCAGAAAGGGGCAGCACATAATCAATGGGGCTAGGGAACAAAGGGGGATTAGGAGAATACACATCAAACTCAGAAAAGTACTTGCTTGTGGATAGAGTGGAGACTCTGGCTTACCCTTCGTGTTCAAATTTTTAAGTGTGGTATGTTCATGTGTGGTGGGTTTCTAAAAATCACTCAATATATTTTGATGTAAAGATCAGCTAAACCAACTTCAAGGAAAAGGAAAGAATTGATTGGTTAATTTCATCAAGAATTTTCAAAGAAGTAAATTGCATGCTTTCAGGAAGAAATCATCCCCAAGCTTCAAATCTTAGCAAAGAGTACAATTCATGTTAGTTCTCTTTTATTTTATTTTATTTTGAGACAAGATCTCATTTACTTCAGACCAGCCTCTACCTCATTACGTCTTGAAGGGTGCCTTTGAGCTTCTGATTTTCACAGTTCTACCTTCCAGGGGATTGGGTGACAGGCAGATGCCACCACACTCGGTTCACTTCTGTTGCCGTGTGGACAAAACTATCGCCACAACAGAAACAGAAAACCATTTGTCATGAGTGGGGTCTCAGTGATGCTTCTGACATCCTAATGGCAGCCTCTCCCACTTCTCCCTCCATCTCATTTGTTCATTTATCTAGTTGGTCTCTCTAATATACTTAACAACTCCACCATTTGTTTCATTCCTTTCATTTGATTTGTGACATGATAGCCCATTGGACTGAACCCGTTGATTGGATTTCATATGCTTGTCTGGGATAGTCAAGGAGAAAATTCATTTTCTCTCCCTACAGAGAGAAAAGGGAAAGCGTTTATTCGTAAACTTGAATTTGTAAATGTAAGCAAGTACTTACAGGCAGTTATGAGAGAGTTGAATCTCCAAGCAAATATGGTCTCTCTGTTGGCATGGCTCTTCGAAGAAGCTGTGTGTGTATCCTAGAAAGCCTCATGGCAAAATAATACGTGTCTTGGTATGAAAACTCAGAAAACATATTTTAATTTTACCCACTGGAAATAATTCTTACCATGAGATTGAAGTTGGAATCAGCATTGCTTCTCTCTCCCCACCCACCCCTACAAATTCTCAAAAACAAAATACCAGAATTTATATGCTTTTGGCCAAAACATACATCGAATTCCTAATACAGGACAACAAAAACAGAAAGATGTTTAGGGAAAAGGTAAATGAAACCGTAAGGCAGTGTATCACGGTGTTTACACCTGTGAATGCCAAGGGATCCACTCACACCGGAGGACAGACAGTCCTTCAGCAAGAACACAGAAACAGAGGAGAAAGAAAGCAACACCTTTCTTATTCGCCCATCTATGTAGACGCCAGGATAGAAGCACAGCTTTTCAGAGTTATCCCATGGGGAATGAACACCTATTGCAGAAGGGTATCCTGAGCACATTCACATAAATAATTATCAGTGATGAAAATATTTAAGCACCAGGCATCACAAGCACTGACAAGCATGTATTAAGCCTCCTAACGGTGACTGTGAAGTGGAGGAGAAATCCCCATGGAAGGATCTGGGATAAGACATCCTTGACTCTTTATCAAGGAGTGAAATTAACTGAGAATGCCTGGGACGGCTGCGCCCTGAAGCCAAGTCAAATTCATATGAGATCTTTCTGGGTTAGCACTCCAACCCAGGGAATTAAGGTATAAATACCCGCTCCAATCCCCCCAGCTGCCTGCTCCCATCTGAGAAGAGCGTTCTGAAGAAATCTACGTTTAAGGCTGGTGTCTTAGTATTTGCTAGTAAAACTATTTTTTAATCAAAGAAATAAATTATAAATATCTATCCTGGATTGATATTTTAAGTCAAGAAATTTTAAGAAAGCCAAGTAACAAAACTGTATAATTAATACAGGTCAGATGCATGGAAAAGTGCCCAAACACTGCTAAGACATCTTTTGAGCTTAAGCATCGTTAAGGTTGTCTCCATCTGTGTGTGTGTGTGTGTGTGTGTGTGTGTGTGTGATGTATGCATGTACACGTATGTAAATATACACAAAGAGGCCAGAGGAAGCTGCTTAGTGTTTTTCTCTATCATGGTCTATATAAACTCTTTGAGACAGCTGCTCACCGAAACAGCTAGGTTGGTGATCAGCAAGTCCCCATAAACCTCCTGTCTCTGTCTCTCCCACCAGCACTGAAGCTATCTGCACCAATGGCCAAGTTTGAATTTTTATATGGGTGCTAGGTCCAAACTCAATTCTTCACGCTTGCACAGCAAGTGTGCTTACCTACCTGAGCCATAATATTCCAGCCCCTGTGTCATTTATATTTTAAAATCATTCAGCCAAACAAAAGTCTCCTGACCAGTATGTTTAGAGGCATATAAAGAATGAAGTGCTTGGAGTCTGGCCCCGAGTCATTCTCAGCTTCTCTTACTGATGCTGCCATTATGGAGTCATCTGATGCCTCTGGGCTCTAATTTCTTCATCTGCAATGTAGAGGTAAGATTTATGTTGTATAATCAAGCAATATAGAGATAATGCATTGGAAAAACAGAATAAAAGTAGTCCCTTAATAGTTGACAACTTTGGAAATTTCTGCTTTTGATCAAATGAGTTCCACTTTTGCCAAGGCCTTATCTTCTCCTGGGAGCAGGTCATGCAAGTCAGAAATAAGAGTAGAAGACTCAGAACATCTATGAAGCTTCTAAAAAATGTCAGGAATTTCATCTTGCATTTTTGAAGGAAATTAGGTGATCCTAGGAAACAGGTGGTCTTGGCTCTGTTGAAACACAAGATAACTGAGGAAAAATATGGTTAGGTAATCTCCTTAAAGTCACACAACTACAGCTGTCCAAGGACATACAGCAAGGACTTCTGGAATGCTGGTTTTAAATTGTTGCCTCGCTGACTGAGTCCTTGTAGATTTCCAAATCCATTTCTCTTGGGTATCATTTCAGGTGTGATGACTGTGATCTAAAGTTGTCTTCTGGCAAAGCTGCAAAGAGCTACCAATGTATCTCAGTGTCTCTGCTGTGATGCCCAGACATCTCGGTGATGCAGACCTGCAATTTCTTTCCTGAGCATTCTCTAGGCCTTCTCCAGAAGGAAGGATTGATTTTTCTTCACTGCGGTAAAAAGTAAAGAACTGGCAGTGTCGATGTTCAAAATAGACCTTCCCTTTTCTGTATTTCTTTCAAATTGCCTTGGGTGACAGTTGATCAAGTATTCTGTGCGACGTCAAAACTGTTTGTGGAAATGGCCCCAGGAAACTGTAAATTTCAAAACATGCAGGCTTGTTGTGCTCAGAGTACAATAGCTAATAAAGTCATAAGGGCACCAAGTGCTCATTTTTATCCGTGGCCCTCCAACTTACACAAAGAAAGCAATAAGACATGGACACAGCCTGTATTTAGAGTGCCACACACGCCCTGGGCTTGTCAGATCACAGTCACCTTTGTAAAAAGAGACTGAAGATATTTTAATAAAAACTACTAATCTTAGAATCATCAGAATAGTTGCAAACCAACACACATTTCCCCTCTACCACATTATCCTTTCCTTTTCTGCTCTCTTAATGTTGTTCCAACACATCCTACAAGACTCAGTGCCTTTCCCAAAAATCCTTCACCAGCATCTATTTCACTTTCATGCAATGTCTGGATTAGGTTTCTTTTTTGGTTTTGTTTTTGTTTGTTTATTTGTTGTATGATTCTCTCCCTCATTTCTTCCATCCAAAAGAACATTTCAGTTGCTACTTTCTCTGTATTCTCTTCGCGGGACACAGATGATTTTGTGCAAGTCTCCATTGTTCTCTTCCTTCCTTGGCATGGTAAGCAGTGTACTCTTGACAGGGTGACCTGGAAAGCCGATACTTCACAGGCCCAGGAAGTGTGACCTCCTCTTTGGGTGGCAGGTTCAAGAGTTAGAGGGCAACTATACTGATATACAGCCAGGGTTGCAGATGCAAGTACAGGTGATCAAATTATGGATGAGCCTAATTCTTTGGCCCCATCTATTCCTTCCCTTATGGTGAGCACAGCAGTGTCAGGGGAGTCAGGTGGACTCCCCAAAGCCGAATACCTAGTGCAGGGTCCCAGAATCCCGAGTGCCAAGCAATATTGCTCGACTGCTGTGAGTTACTAGAAGGTAAGCCCAGGTCAGCTCTGTAGAATTGTGGTACCTATGGTGGTTCACACATGGTGAATGTCCCATATGATCATGATTAGGAGTAAGTGGATGAGGTCATAAGCCTTAGTTTTCTTTGAAAAATGGAAGTAATTTAATTTGTCACTTCCCATGAATGATGTGGAAGTAAGGAAATAAAATGATGCAAGAGTATTTTGAAAAGAATTAAAGATTTAAAAGCCATTTCTAAGAGCTCCTCAAACATGTTCATGACTTATTTTAGTAGTAAGAAAAAGCTAAGTGTACAAAGGCAATTAGACACTGTTTTAGGTTGTGTGTGTATGTAAAGACATATAGTTTCTGCATGTACATACATAATACTGCAACAGCTGAATTCTGAGTAATAACAGAAAGAAAATCCCATATTTCTAATTCTTGCATTTATACCCTTTTCTCTTTAAAATGTAGTATATGTGTAATAAGTATCCTCAAACATGAATCACTGACTGGTGCAGAACATCAATTGTCTTTACTCAGGTACCTGTGAGAGGGTGCACCACCTTAATGTTGCAGTCTGAGGATGAATCACATTCCAAGTTTGGTCATGATTTTCTGTAAGCACATTCATAGGAAAGATCATCACCTGTCATGTGTACTGACTTCAGTAAAGTGGGCGGAGGGAGTCCAGGATTTGTTGTATATGAGTTCTATGATAGCTGAGATGTGTTCATTCATTCATTCTTTACCCATTGTAAGACAATTACAGCGCAACCATCTCATATAAATTGTAGGAGATATGGGAATAAAAGACAGGCAGTCTTAACCACCATACACTTGCAGTCTGATGTGGGAAAGCAAGCCATACAACACTGTGGTGAGATCTATAAGAATAAATCCATGAGTCCCAAAGCAAAGATGGATGGGAATTTCTCAGACCATGTGGATCCCGCACCTCCCAGCATCACAACGTCTGTGATAGAAAGAATTGAATCAGTTTTTATCATGCTTTCCATTTGCTTGGTTTCAGTTTTTATCTCACGCTCCTCATTCAGTTCTGTCGCAAACTGATCTAGGGGCCACCGTGTCTCAAGATGAAGATGACTGTTTCTTACTCAGTCTCACTGTCAGCAGACTGACCCAGCTCCAGAGGACAGGGACAGTGTGCTGAGTTCATCCCACTTCCCATTACATGGGAGCCACTCAGACTTATTTCCTAAGTGTTACTTGATGAATCAGACGTCTACATTTAGTTCTTAATTGCGTATCCAAGGTCCCGATGAAATAGCCAAGAACTCTGAACACCATGTGCCTGCTATGAGAGAGATGGAGCTGACAGACACCAAGTCACGCTATTCTCCCCACCCTGAGCTCACATTAGTGTCAAAGAGTTGTAAATGTGAATTGAAATAAAAATGATGTCGTGATCTCTCATGTTTCCTAAAATAACAGGACTCTTGCTGGTGAATTAAATTGGAAAATGAAAGTCAGCAAAATTTGAGAAATTATACCATTATGGCAATTAAGATTTTTCAAAATTGTATGTTACCACGCTAAGAATTTATACTAAAGAATCCTAAACAAGAAGTTTACCTGGCCTTTGTAAAATACCGATTGACTCTGGAGCTGGGGAGATGGCTTACTTAGTAAAGTGCTTGCTTGGAAAACATAAGGACCTGAATTTAGATCGTCAGCACCACATAACAAAAAGAAAGCCAGAAATGGCAACACATGTTAGAAAACCCAATGACATAAACTGATGCTGGACAGTCTCTGGATCTTGATGGCCAGTCAATCTTATCTGTGAATTCTAGATTCAGTAGGATGTAGGATGTGGGGGCCAGGTCTACACCGTGAGTCCCAGATCAATTGAGACTATAGTAAAACCCTGTCCTCATCTCTCCTCAACAAAGGAATAGAGCAATTGAAAAAGACACACACACACAATTGGAAGATCACGAGTCCTGGAATCATGCCAGGCCTGTTGTCACACTGTGTATGAGGTATTCACTGATTTCCTTGAGTCTGGCCTGCGCTTGTTTAACTGGTTCTGAACTAACTTCCCACCACTGAAAGAGACTGCAAGCACCAGCTGTTTGCAGGTCTTCTGGAGGAGGGAGAGGCGTGGCTAGCTGCCTCTGCATTCTGTCTCACAGCAGAAAAATTTCCACCCAGCCAGGGGTTTCTGAGTCCAAGGCGTTTGGTCTATTGTATTTCCTATTCTGTCTTTGTACTTTGAAAGTACCCGAAACAGGTTTAACCTGGTTCTGACTCCATGAATTGATTGTATGGCATGTTTCCCAACGACCTGGTCTATGTGGCTGTCAATTATTAAACAACCACTAGCCCCAAATCTCTCCTAACTTCCCCGAGCTTCATAGGATATGACTTAATATGCTAAGATCCTTGGGGCTTTTGCTTAAACAGGCAACTTAAAAGATTTTCCCAGGAGAACGAAAGGGGGAAAGGAGAAAACATGCTGATGACTCAGAAAATGGGAGGGCAAAATGAATATCATATGAAAAAGGCACAATGGGGTATTCAGAGTAACCCTTACCGCTGACCTATTGGGTGTGCTCACAATCCTGTACCTTCACCGATCTCACACCTCCAGCCCAGGCACCATATGCTTGTGGCACTGCCAGGAGAGCACCAGATTTAAACCGATGCCGCAGTTGCTACTAAGAGAAGGTGACAAACCATTTGGTTTCAGATTGCATTTGTAAGGTCATTCTGAATAGAGAAAGATAGGCCCTGTAGACAAAATAATAGAGTCATATGAAACAGGAGAGGAAGGATGTTCGTAGATGCTCCTTCCAGTACCACTTAGGGACCCTTTACTGACTTGTTCAAAGGTGGGCAAAGGTGATCTTCAAAGTTTTAGCTTTAAAGGGGGTTAGAAGTAAGCACTAACATGTTAGACTCTCCCTTTACCAAGAACATTTGTACACACAGGGAAATGGACATAACTCATTCATGTAAGGTTTCCTAAGGCATGTGTGTGCAAGCCTTACATTGCTCTGAGTTTATAAGAACAGGGAACTGTTGATAAGGTCATCAAGCCAGAACCTGGGAGATGATGTACAGAGAGCATAATTTAATATTTTTTACTTTAATTTTTTGCTCACTAATAAACACATCACTTAGTTGTCCAAAATGCTGATCAGTTAGAAATGTACACAACTGGCTCTACAATTAGAAAGCAGAGATTTTCAGAAATGTGGCCAGGTTCTTAATTTCACTTATAGAAATAACATTTTGTTTGGTTTTTCATTAAGGTTCTTAAATCCATTTTACATTTAGAGTAAAAATACAGTAGTGTAAGTACAAAATTTCAGAAATTTGATCCAATAAAAAGTAATGGAAATTCAAGGAAAGGACGCCGGCGTGCAACTGCACATAGGCAACTTTCAAACACACCCATGCAAACACACACACAATATCCCATAACTAACATGCTGCAGCATTCTCACATGGGCTACTCACCAAAGACACAGAGCATGAGATAGCAGAGGACAAATCACCACCCTCTGCCTGCTCACCATTTGACAGGTCTGTATTCACAACCCTGATAGCAATAAGCACACCTTCTGTTTCTTTTCCGGGAATTTTACGAGATGCTCTCATGTCCTTTCCTTTCCCTCTTCCTCCTCCCATAATGCATCAGTCAGAAAATGCTATAAAGTTTCAGCGAAGAGGTTTGCTCAAAGCAACCACAAATAAAGTGCATGTTCATAAATAACTGCACTTGACTTCTTGTTTAATGTCCAAGATGATTGGAACAGATTGTATCATGAACTACTTTCCCTTTGGCTAATTAAATAGCAGTCCCCACTTACCACAAGCATATTCTTATTAAAACAAGCAACTATAGTCGTTCTGCTGGATAAATGACTCCCGAGTAAGTGCCATAAAGCCCATTACATTCCTGCTTTAGGAATGGAGCAGGTCCAAAGAGACAATCAAAGGATTTCAGTGGGATTATTTTAGATTAGAAAAACTGAGGGAGACATGCGGTACTGACAAGATCGTAAAGGCAGAAAGGATAAATTAGCGGTTCCATCCCAACGAAGTGCTCGAGTGGTATCACAGTACATCCGAAAGTAAAAACAAATTCCTACTGTACTAACCTT
Source organism: Microtus pennsylvanicus (assembly GCF_037038515.1). Lineage (NCBI taxonomy): Eukaryota > Metazoa > Chordata > Mammalia > Rodentia > Cricetidae > Microtus > Microtus pennsylvanicus. Next base: position 76,845,749 of record NC_134585.1, read on the forward strand.
CGCCAACATGGAAATCTGTTTATGCAGAAATAAAAATGTCACGGACAACTGTTATCTCCTCTGCAAATCAGAATGACTGTTTTGAATAATAATAAAAAAATCTTTTCGAACCAAGTATGGAAATATGCCATGGGGAAGAAAATGCCTTCATTTCAATAAATTGCCTTTTACATTTAATAGAAAAGGTTATGTTATGATTTATCATATTAATGAGACATTATTGCGTAACCATATTTTTATGGCGATATGTTGCCTGCTAAATGATGCCCCTTTATTTTTCTCTCCAGGAGGAAAAGATTTCATAGAGCAGAGTCTCTGGGACTTTTCCTTGCTGCCAGTAGTTAAATCTTTCAAAAGCTGTCAGCAGCCTCAGAAATCAAGTTCAAAATACCATAGCTAACATGACTATAGGCATAGGGTAGTCTATTTTTAAATTGTAATACAAAACTGCTGCAGAAAAACCTAAACACAAATGATTACGTAAAGTGAGATCGTCTTATCGGACTTGTAAATGTAAAGGACAAAGTCAGTGAAGTGAAATTCAACTCACAATTCGTATAAATATCGCCAGGCATTTGAGAGCTAAGAGATTTCTTTCCCTGTCCAATTTGCCCTTAAACCTGTTATGCATTAGAACCTTTACATATTAAGTCCTCACATCCCTGACCATGGCAACCACACGCAGTAGAGGATACAAACCACTGAAGACAGGCAAAAGGCTCAATCTCCTTCTTTGCCTTAGTCGGGAGATTTCCCCCCTTTTAAAAAGGAAATTGATGCCTAAACATTGGTCATCTGCTCTGGAAACTTCCACAGGACCATGCTTTTTTTCTACCAATAGCATGATTTTCCAACTCTGATGCAACATGCTATCTGCAGAACTAGAGTCTTGGGTATCGCAATCACAGTAGCATGAAGTGAACCCCTCAGACTACTCTAACCATATGACAGGGAGCTAGTTACCAGATGGGAACAGAGATGGGCCATTCGGGTGTATGTTCCCAGGTAATCTGCTGCTTCTGTCATATTCCTGGTGACGAGGCACTAAAGAAAAAAAGGCATGTGCTGTCATTTCTTAACACACTGCCTTCGCTGTCAGTTCATGGGTGTGCTTACCTTTGGCTGTTGCTGACGGATGCTACAGCCCATCATTCATTCCAAAGTTTCTCTGAGAGTGTAATAGGTGACAGCATTGCACTTGGGGCTGGAGACAAAAATGAACAAGACAGGCAAGGTGCTTACTCTCAAGGAACTTTAAGTCGGCTGGAGACAGCACTGAATAAAGATTCCATTTGACTCATTATCAGAATACACAGATTCTGTAAAAATGAAGTTTCAGGAGAAATTCCAGAACTCATTTCCTTTAATAATTATACAAATAGTATACACCAACAGGTATGTCATGAAGACATGAACAATAGAACTATAGAAGTCCTTTAATCTCTCTGTAATGGGCACCTTTCCTACAGGTAACTACAACTTATACTTAACAAAATGCAGACTTACGTACATGGCTGGGCTGTTCTTTTTTTTTATGATTTGAATCTATGTCTTCAATGCAACTGAAAATTGTACCCAGGAGCATCTACTATACAAATACACAGATATACCATATGCTTTCATATGTTTGGAATCACTGTATTTCCTTTATGTATGTGACATATGTATTTATGCATTTTGTGTGTGTCTGTGTGTACATGAGGAGGCCAGAGATTGACACTGGATATGTTCCTCTTGATCTCACCTTAATTTTTGAGACTCTTTTGATCACTGAATATGGAGTTCAACTAGGGTGAGGCTGAGTAGCCAGTAAGCTCAGGGGATCTCTGCCTTTCCCAGCCCTAGGGTTCAAAATTGAACCCCCTCCTTGTGTCCTGTACTAGAACTTAGGATGTCATGCTTGTATGGCAAACACTTTACCCCCTGAGCCATCTCTCAGACCCTCAGAATTATTAAATTTCTATACATGTCTTAATTTGTATCATCCTTCTTTTTGCTGAATATATATTTGGTTGGCCAGTAAAACAAGTAAGCAACAAAACAAACACTTAAGACAACCAATTGTTAACAATACTATTTTAACAATTCTGCAGGCTAGATGCAGGAAATGACTATCAGTTGGCTGAAATCAAAGATTTGGCAGGAGCATCTTCTCTTTAAGGCTCGAGGTAAACATTCATTTCTTGCCTCCTCTGACTTCCGTTAGACACCTGTAGTTTTCCTTTGGCTTTTGGCTGTATTACTTCAGTCTATAAGGCGAGCAACTAAAAAAACTTTGTTTGTGTTCTGTCTTTACATTGCCTTCTCTTGTGTAGGTTAAACCTTTTTCTTTCTCTTCATTCATAGGGAGCAGCTTTGGAAGTTCATGGTCTTGTCCCCCTTTCAGTTCTTTCTTTGCTTGGTTTGCTGATGAAGAAGCAGTCTATTCAATTACTACCCTGGCTACCTGCTACCAGCTTTCCTATACCTTTATGGACTCTACCTTTGGAGCCTTAAATCAAAAGAAACTCTTTGCTCCATAAATTGTTTTGATCAAGGTGTCTAGTCACGGTAACAAAAAGTACCTAAAACAAGAAGCTATTGCATTCAGGCTCCACCTAGGTAATCCAAGATAATTTTTCCAAAGCCACTAACTTCAGTTGTATCTGCAAACTGCATTTTAATTGCTCTACTAGAAACAGAGATTAACTCTTATTACTTTGGGAATCACTGATAAATGTGAGTTTAAAGCATTTTAGCAAAAATGGGAATGCAACCATGATCAATGGACATTTATATCTGTATTCTTTCATATATGGATAGGTGAAATTCCTAAAGTAGGGTTGTGGGGGGATTTCCAAGTCAAAAATTTCTTTCAAGAGAAAATAAATTTTAAACATGGCCAAATTGCCCTCCAAATCTCAAAATGCATAGAAGTGTACCTCTAAAACCTGTATCATAGAATCTTCTGCATATTGGTCAAGATTAAACTTTTCACTTTTTTCTTGCAACTTGAGGGGTTAAAACTGGGGACTTGTTGAACTGTCTTTATTTTTAATTATAAAAAATCCCATTTGTATCATTTCTTCTTTTTATTTCAATATTTTAGTTTTTCCATGTTTTTCTGATAATCACCAAATATTTGCTATTTTATTTTGAGTTATGATAAAGCTTCCTGTACCGTTGGTCTTTGCAGACTTACTGAAATTTTAACTAAAGTAAAATCTTCATGAAATTTTGGTCTGGTATCTCTTTTTGCAACCATTTTCAACTTGGACAATGAACATGCTCTCTCAAATTTACTTCAGCTTTTATAACTTTATTATTTATTTTTGGGTTCAGGTATATTGTATTTGAGGCATAAACTAAGATCTAGCTTTTTAAAATCCTCTTTCAATGGAAAGCCAGACTACCAGTAATATTTTTGAAAGAATCCATTTTTCTCACACACTAAGTTGAAACTCCATTTTATGAACTAGGTTCCCAAACACACCCGGAGCTGGTTTGAGTCACATGTGACAGATCTATTTTTGCTCTGTCTGTGAGTTCTATGAGGACAGACTTTGTTTCTCCATGACTTTACCCTAGTGATACACAGCAAGGAGTCAGCTAAGATGCCAAATAAAATACAGACCTCCAGTTAAATTTGAATTTCAGTTGTGTAATAAATAATTTTTAGTTGAACTCTGGTCCAAGCATTACTGGGGACATTCTTAAGCTACCGCATCATGTGTTGTCTTATTACAAATGCATCATGTGTTGTCTTATTACAAATGTATTCAAGTCGCATTTTCACTTGCTAAACACACTACTCTATTAAGGTGATATTGGGTAAATGAATGAAAACACTATCTTAGTTTTACAAATCTATTATGTTTCACAAGTATATTTATGTCAGGCAGGAAGAATTTCTTTTTATTGTGTTTTTACCAATGTTTTTGACTCTTTATAAGAATTTTCTCTCCAGAAACAAATTTCCATTGACATTTTATTGGGACTTAATTAACCTTATCAATGCTGTTAGTTTTACTCAGTAGATTTCTCTAATTCATAATTTATAGTTGTGTTGAAAAGAAGTTATTTAGAAAGCAAAACCAAATCATGAAACTTTTGAGTAATATCAGGCTTAGTGGCTAAAAACTAAAGCTATTATCATCAATAGAATAATTAGGCAAGGACATACACCATTGCCAGCAGGAATTTCAGCTTCTGTACAACAACAGCAATAGCATGGGAAAGCATATACTAAGAACTGAAATTAAAAAAAAAATATTTTCTAGTAAATGTCTTCCTAGAAAATATAAAAACATTAATGAATCATGTTGAACTAGTGTGAATTAGTTTGGGGGTTTTGCTATCAACAAAATGCATACTTAAAAGTAACTTTTATATATTTCTATAAAGGCCAAAAGTTATGATAAGTGGCTTATCTATTTCTTCTTTGGAAATGAAACTGTAAAACATATAGAAAAAAAGATTTTATAAATCTTTTGAAGAATGTATAATAAAAAGAGATATTTTCCTGTTCACACATAAGATTAAACAGCAAATCTATTATTTTATTAAAATTACATCCATATTTATTATCATTTTTATTAGAAGTTACAAAATTATATGTAAATGTAATATATGAATATTTTATATTTATAGTTTAATATAGTAAACAAAATAGAAATATTCAGGATAGAAATGAAGAAACCATCAAGAAGTTCATTAAAAGAAGTTGTGATGATAATTTTTAGATATCAACTTGAGTAGAGAAAGACTATTTGGCACCAAGGAGAGGATCTGTCTTAGGATATCTATGGAGGTGTTTCCAGTAGAGGTTGTTGAATGAGGCTGCATGGACTGCTTCGGAAGAGCACTTTTTGGTGTCTCTTGGCTTCATCTTCTAGATAAGAATCTATAAAGTAAAAATACAGTCAACAAATCTTCCCCCTCCTCCTGACTTTCCTTCCCATCTCAGATTTGGGGTGCATTTATCTTCTATTCTGGACTCTAGAATATCATGGACCCCTATTTGAGTTCTCAGACTTTCAACTTTGAGGTAGGGATTATACCATTCATCAAATAATCATCTCAGCCTTTTGAAGTTCTCATCTATGTAACCAACATGCCAGCATCTCTGGACTGCAAACAACCTGTTGCTGAACTCCTCAACCACTGTAATCACACAAGTCAATCCTAATAAATCCCTTACAATATATTTATATACATATTCTATTCTAATATACTCTATACTAGAGAATTGAAACAAATAAGAAGGACTAAGAAGAACTAAACAAATTGATCTTTCTCCCTTTCCCTTTCTCTACCACATAGTCCAAAAAGTATTGGCTTCATTTTGATGACAGGAGCAAAAACTAAATAAGTCACCATAAAATATTTGATCTCTTTAGCAATGAATTTGACTGGTTTTACTCCCTATAAGTTTTTCTTGCCAGGTATCTCATAACTCTGACATCTCTAACATTTTGGGTTCCCCAATTTCAATTTTACAGATTCATGCAATGGCCTCTTTAGGCCTCTGCTCAAGGACATCCCTGACACGTGCCAAGCCTCTACAGCTTTCCTTAGGTAAGGAGGCAGATTCCATAACCCCTTTTTTCTATTTTTCACTCTAAAGCCAAAACCAAATGGCAAAAGCTGCAAAGTTCTACTGCTTGATGAGGCTAGAATAGGCCCCCTTGTTCAATTACAACTTCATCAGCTTCCTGTGCACATTTTTTTTGTTTTGTTTTTTGAGACAGGGTTTCTCTATAGCTTTGGAGTCTGTCCTGGCGCTAGCTCTTGTAGACCAGGCTGGTCTCGAACTCACAGAGATTCGCCTGCCTCTGCCTCCCGAGTGCTGGGATTAAAGGCATGTGCCACCACCGCCCGGCTTCCTGTGCACATTTTTAGGCAGCTTTACTAACTATGTTTGGTTATCTTGAAACTGGGTCTGTAGACTAGGCTGGCCTCACACTCAGCATTCTGCCAGCCTTTGCATCCTGAGTACTGCAATTAAAGGCATGTACTAGCACACGAGCCTCCAAGCTTTTCTTTAGTTCTATCCCACAAGTTGAAAACTTAGTCGCATGGGATCTTGCCCTGAGGTCATCACCCCTTTATTTCATTTCTTAATTTATTTATCTCCTTGAATATAGAATTTAGCTCCATTCCACATCCTGGTGCTCTTTTTCTCTTCAAAATTTACATTTTGTTATTTACCCTTTTCAGCTAGTTTCTTTTCATTATAAATCTTCATTAGAGTTATGACTAATAACCACACAACAGAGTTACTGAGAGGTTGTTTTGAGATTTCCTCTGCCAATAGAATTAACCAAAACTCTTCACTTTACCTTCAAGCAGACTCTTTGGACAGGGTAAAAGGCAGTCACTTCCTTCACCAAAATATCAAAAGAAAGATCTCTAGGCAACATTCTAAATCACTTCTCCTCTGAAACCTCTTGAGTAAGCTCCCCACAGTTCACACCACTCTTAGCAGCACTGTTTTCCGTGCTCCTACTAGTATGGCCCAATAAGCAGTGCTTCCATCACTCCACAGCTTTCTTAATCCAAAGTAACAAAGTCCAAATTCCTCCAAACAAAAACATGGTCAGGGCTATCACAGCAATACCCCAGTCTCTGGTACAAATTTCTGTCTTAGTTAGGATTCCTATTACTGTGAAGACACACCATGACCATAGCAAAATATTTAATTGTGGTAGTGCAATTACAGCTTCAGCGTTTCAGTCTACTATCATCATGGTGGGGAGCATGGTGCTATGCAGGCACACATGATGCTGGCTACTATCTTGATTAGTAGATAACAGGAAATGGATTGTCTCACTGGGTCTGGCATGAGCAAAGGAGACCTGAAGACCTGCCCCCACAGTGACACACTTCCTCAAACAAGGCCTCGCCTAATTTAACAAAGCCACACCTCCTTATAGTGCACTCAGTTTGGAGGCCATCACTTTTAAATTACAATATATAGTTTAAATTATTTTGCAGTTAGGACGGTTGACTTTTGTAGTTAAAAAACAGATGGAAGGGGTAAGAAGAACAACTCAGTGGTAAAGTGCTTGCTGAACAAGTATGAAGACCTGAATTCAAATGCCCATTACCCACTTACAAAGGCAGATAATGGTGGCAAGTGTCTTTGACCCCAGTACTGGAAAGGCAGAACAGAAGGGTCATGGGCCCATTAGCCCAGTAGCCTAGCTGAATTGTTGAGATACATACAGGTTCAGTGAGAGACTTTGAGTCAAAATATAAGATAGAGGCTAGAAAAGATAGCTAATGTTTACCTCTGGCCTCCGTGCGTGCGCACACATACACACACGCATGCACACACACACATATGCACACATGCACACAGAAAGGCAGGCTACAGCATTAAAACAAATAATTTGCCTCTTTTATTGGTAGAAAATGGGCAGGTGTTTAACACACTGGGTATCACAGAGAATCTTCACACTGGTTTTAATTAGAGCATGTAAATTAAGATGAAGTTAGTCCATCAAAGATTCACCATTCTCCTCTTACATTTGAAGCTCTCCAGATCACACTTGAAGGTGTCATTGCAGGATATGATTGAGACTAACGGCATGGGTGACACCACAACTTGGTTTTAATGTTTCTTTCCAAACACCTTCATAACGACTCGATGAAGATAAATTAGTGGGTGTTCAAAGATGTACAGACAATTGATCATTGGTCTGAAGGGAGTGACTTAGGGGGACAGATTGGAACAAACACATATGTATCTGATAAAGTAAATGACAACTTGATTAGGTGGGAAGAAAAAAGATTATGGTTAGAATCCAAAGACCACGTTAAAATGATGGGTTCCAAACCCAGACAGTCTGTATTATTCACTGAGAGTTAACAACACATTCGGTTAACCAGCCAATTCTTGGTATACTCACCCAGTAGAGAATCTATTTATTTCGAGGTTCTGACTCAACACACAATTTTGAGACAAGATATCCTTCGATATCTGAAAGGATGTTGCTTGAGATATTCCCATTATTCTTGGAGTGAGAGATCTTTGGGGCCAGTGAATAGTTATGAATGGGAAAAAGCCATGAGTAGGTTGTCCCTGCTATTGATTCACAGCACTGATGGTGCATGGTTAAGCCCCCATTGATGCCTTTGTTACTACCTTCTGACCTCTTCCCTATCTCTTACCCATTACCACTCAGAACATTAGTTGTAGTAGAGTGCTTCCCTTATATATTATTTTGTTTTGGTCTCTACTATTAGCCCACAAGTTCATAACTGCTAGGAATGTATTCATTCAAAAGGATAGCCTGTGAAAACCATGTGTGAGGTCAGAGAACCTAGTAAGTGCTCAATGAACAGTTGTGAATGTGAAAAACCTGACTTGAGGCTGATAGTTTGCTGCTTAAAATAATATCAGAATGAGAAATGTGCTTCAGTCCAGAAGACATAAAAATGTTCACAAATTCTAAGTTAGAGCTAAAAGACATTCCAAAGAGTGGCAGAGTGCTAATGTCACCTTAGCTTGACCTATACAGAGCATTGACAAAATTACCACTACCTATTATTTTTGTAATCTGCTTTTAATCTCTCTAATCTTATACAAAAGACATGCCAGGACCAAGTAGTGTTATAATAGAACATCTAACTCCATATAGCAGATATCCCTTAGTGAAGTGATTTAAAACAGGGCCCTTGGGCTAACTAGCTTTAAATACTAGCTCTGTTACTCTTATGGGTAGTCTATTTGGTCACAGCCAAATCACTTAGTTTATACCTAGATTATTTTTATCAGTAAAATAAAAATTAACAATGATACCTAACTCTCAGAATTCTTATGAGCATTGAAGGATGCAGGCAAGTACTTGTTAAATAATGAAGGCAGTTGCTGGCCTCTGGTCTCATGTCTTTTGAACAACTTGTTTTTCAACCCGTCATAGTAACCATGCATCCTTCACCACTGGCAATTATTTCACATAAACTCTCAGTTCTTACCTACCAATCTGTTTCAACATCTCTGCACAGTTATCTCTGATACCCTTGCCCCTCCCACAGGAAGACCTTTTTTACACAATTGCCTATAGCAGTATTTTCACAGTGCATTAATTCTGACATTTATAGGTAAGTTTGCATATCCCCTGTGCGGAGGAGGAAGAACAGAAAAGTATGTTTCCCCACAAGTACATGAAGCATCCTGTTCTGTGCTACTGCTTCCTTGGTCACCATCTCTCTATTTGTCATCTTCACTGTAGTTGAAGGCAGCCACTCATCTCTTTTGTTCTGTCATGGTAGAAGGAAGGGAAGGTGGCTGATCATATCACACTCACAGTCAGGCTGGAAAAAGCAATGCATGCTAATGCTCAGCTAGTTTTCTCTTTTTGCTCTCTTCAGAATGAAGGTGCCACCCACATTTAGGGTGGGTAATTAACCTAATATGCATAGGCACTTCCAGATGCTCTGCTTCTACATGATTCTAGATTCTGTCAAGTTGACACAATATTAAATATCATAGTAATGCCAAACACTTTTCATTGTATAGGTGTCTGCTTATATCCTTTGCCCATTTGTCAAGCGAATTCTCTGGCTTCTATAAGAGTACCTGATATATTCTAGATAAAATTCATTGTGTAAAGATTTCTTCCACTCCGTGGGCTGTCTTCTATTTTCTTAGTAAGGCGCATATTTTTTCCTATTTTTGTTTTAAAATTACTTTTGATTTTGGAATCCATTTTAAATATTGTTTCTTTTGAAGCTTATGCATTTGGTGTTGAAGGCACTCAGTAGCAGGAAGAAGCCAGAAACAAAGGTAGCAGAATAGTAAATTGATAAAGATAGAAAGTAAATGAAAACCCATTAAGGACTGGCAGCAGGGATGGTGAAGATACACTACGACTTTAGGATAGTATAAGGGGAATCCTGGGTGTTCTGACTGTGATGGTGACTGTGTAGCTCTGTGAACATAGTAAAATTCACTGCATCATGTACTTTTTAAAATTAATATTATGGTATGTGGGTTATATCCTAATGTAAAATTATTCACCAGTAGAAAGATGTAAGGGTACACACACCTACACTGTGAAGACTTCTCCTTCGATTTATCTAGAAGACATTTCTGAGCTCCTACTCCTTGACAAACACAGTAGTAAGAACAAGAGATAGAGTACCTGACTTCAAGTCAAGAAACCACTGTTTAATCCATGTGTGTACCTAGGTACTCTTCAAAAGCTCTTAAGACCTCTTTGAATGATGGCATGATGTGATCCATTTTGAGTTACTTTTTGTATATGATATTGAGTACGGATCCAACTTTGCTTTTCCAGATGCCAGTACTTGGTTGTCCCAGACTCTTTGTTTACGAGACTCTTCTTTCCCTTAGTGAATGGTTTGGCACCCTTGTTGGAAATTAGCTGGCCAACAAAGGAAAGTTGCTTTCTGGACTTTTGATCCCATGTCATTGATGAATACCCTTCCAGTTCCATATCTTAGATAGGTCATTGCTAATCTATATAAATAAGAATGTTATTGTTTTGGTATATTTTACTTGTATCTGGCAACTTATTTGAGCTTTGTTACTTTGAATTTTGGTTCTATGGTTCTTTGGAATTTTTGCATATGACACTATTATATATGAATAGAGATTGTTTTATAAGCCTCTCTGAAACAGGGTGCCTACTGTTTCTTTTACTTGCTTAAATTTTTTATGTTGTGAGATCTTAATAGGATCTTGAACAGAATTGAAGAAAGTCGACATACTTGTCTTATTCTTGATTTCTTGATTTTAGGAAAAGAAATTTTCAGTTTTTTATCATGTATGTGTGTCTGCAATTTTCTACTTATATTTGCAATTATATAACAATTATATGATTATGATGATATATATTTTATATAACTAATAATAACAGCTAACATTATATATAGTAATAGTTGCTTACTTGTCTTATTGATATGACAAACACTTGACATGGGCAAAGTAAAGGAGAAGCAGTTTATTTTGACTCTTTTGGCTCCCAGTTTACAGGGCACAGTCCATCATAAAAGTGAGGCACAGAGACTAGTAGAACACAATTCTTGCCTATGAGAGATTGTGACAGATGCTTCTCATATCTAGTGAAAATCTGAATATTCAGTCCAGAAACAAAAGGAGATATTCCCCTCAAAACCAGCTTTCCTTGACCCCTCTGTGCCAACCATTATGCTGTCCTCAAGACTTTATAAACCCCCAAAACAGCACCACAATCTGGATTCCAGTGTTAAATACACAGGCCTGTAGGAAAAATTATACATTTAATCCATAATCATCTTTCTTTCTCACATACACAACTTTCACAGGTTGATAGAGTCCCATTTTATTTCTGACTACTGAGTTTTTATCATGAAAGAGTGTTTGGAAAGCCTGTATTCTTCCTGTGTTACACTACACTGATGACTCTTATATGTTGAAATACGAAATTTATAGGATAAAATAACTTGGTTGTGGAAGTTGTAGAGCCTTTGGAACATTACTGGAAGAGATGGACTTCATGGAGCCTAACCTTAAAGGAGATATCTATTTTTGTTTTTGTACTGAGCGCTCTGCTTTCTACCAAGACATGAGAATTATCAGTTATAAGCTCTCAGAGTCAAGATCCAGGCTTGGGGTGGGAGACCCTTCTGTATGTGTGTTCTGCATGTGTGTTGCTTTTATTGGTTAATGAATAAAGAACTGCTTTGAGCCTGTGGCAATGGCAGAACAGAACTAGGTAGAAAAAGCTAGGCTGTATGCTGGGAGAAAGAAGGGCAGAGTCAGAGAGAAGTCATGGATCTTTGCCTGAGATAGATGCTGGGAACATTACCTGGTAAGCCACTACCATGTGGTAATACACAGATTAATAGAAATGGATTAAGTTAATATAAAAGAGTTAGACAATAAGAATCTAGGGCTAATGGGCCAAGCAGTGTTTTAATTAATAAGGTTTCTGTGTGATTATTTCAGGTCTAAGCAGTAGGGAACCAATAAGCTGCCTCCACCAACAGATGCTACTCACTTTTTTGCCTTTTTAAAGCTGTTAACTGTTATTGTTGAAAATTTTAATAATAATATTTATAAGCTTTCTTATTTTAATTTTTAGCTTTTGTATTAAGACAACGCTTCCCCATCAAAAAGTTTGAAACATTTTCCTCTTATTTGTTTTCAAATTCACTGATTTTTTTTCTTTTGTCAGTACCAAATCTTGTATGGAACATTAGGCAACTTTCATATCAATAATTGTAGTTTCTATTGGCTCATTTCATAGTTTGTAGCTTCTTTTTGATTCTTCTTGATGAGATATGAAATTTGAAATTATGTTATCCTCTCTCCTCTTTTATTGCTTATGCCATGCTCTTGAATTCATTCTGAGAACTTTCTGACCATTTTTTTGTTTGTACAAGCATAAATATCTCACAGCTTTCTTTTCTGATTTTACTCCATTTATTTATCATTTATAGATCTATATATCTATCATCTACCTGTGTGCATATGCTTATGTGTGTTTGTATACATGCCATTGTGCAGGTATGGTCAGAAGACAACTCAGTCTTGCTGTACATCTGGTGGGTTCTAAAGATTGAACTCAGGTCATCAGGCTTGGCAGCAAGTATTCTTCTCACTCTCCAGTTCGGAATTGTTGCTAATACACCTCAATCTGATGGTTACCGCTTATACACACACACACACACACACACACACACACACACACACACACACACACGTGTGAGAGAGTGTGGGCAGTGGCCATGGAGGCTAGTAGAGGGCATCAGATCCCCATAAACTGGAGTTAGGTAGTTGTAAACTGCCATGTGGGTGTGCTGGGAGTGAAACCTGGGCCTTCTAGAAGAGCAATCTGTGTTTTTGACCACAGAACCATGTCTTCAAGCCCTGCTGCATTTTATTTCCTGTATCAAGAATTGAACCTGGGACCTTATGCATGCCTGTTAAGTACTCTAGTACTGAATTATATTCCCTAGTTGTACATTTTTCTATTTTTCTTCCCATTTTAAGCAAGAAGCCATTAACCTCACTTCATTTATATTCAAATACTTGTTAGACATTTAATATATATCTTAACTTTAAGCTTGCTGGCTTTGTATGATTTATTATTGAAGAGATGGTTTCCTACCAGTCAAGAGTTTACAACCTAGAAATAGATTAGAAATAATAGGGTGAGCTGGGTGCTCAACTTGCAACATGCAAAGTGCTTTGTGAGGCCTGGTGAAGAGTCTGGGGAAAGGGTTCCGGAAGTGACCTGAGGCTTGCTGTCAAAGTTCAGCAGCTTAGCTATGAGCATACTATCCATGTGATAGGTGACATCATAGACACTCTATCCAGGAAGAGCTCCAGGGACTCTCAGATATCCCAAGCCCCTTAGAATGTCTCCAAAAATAAGATGCTTCAAACATCTCACTCTTGGTTATCTGTCAAATAAACACTTGGTGATTTAGTGGAAATTTACTGAATAAACATGCTATGGCCTAGAGAATTTCAAAACCTGAGCTCTTCCAGGCATTTACTCCTTCTGTCTCTTTCACTCACTCTTCTGTGTTGCCCAATTTCTGATCTCTGTGATAACTCACTTCCTTGTCCATCATCCAAGTGCAGAATTGTCAATTGGCCAACATAGTTCTTAAAAATTACACCTGCCATTTCTGCTGTTCCTTTCCCACATAACTAGAAGGTTCGTGATAGTGTCGCTGTCACTTGGTAAACACGTGCCCATCTGAGAGCTAGCACTCTGCTGTGCAATTCAACCTCAGAACTTGGCTAATTTCAGTGTGGGCTGATTATTTTGCTCTGCGTTGGCTCTCAAGATGGACTCTGTAGTATGTCATTTTCACACTGAATTTAATAAACAATTGTAAAAATCAAACATTAAAATGACACTTTACTACACAAGCAGTTGGGGGAAAGAGTGAAGGAAGCTGTCCTGGGATGGGAGCCCACAGCCCCACATGGCGGGGTCTCTGCAACATCTCAGCCTTGAAGAAAGGAGTTTTATGTGCTGTCGTGTTTCTCTGTGTGTTCACAGGTGTGTGAAAGCCTGTCACCGGCAGGATAAAACACCCTGTGGCACCACGACAATAAAAAAATGGTAACTCTCATCTATCTTTGCCTGAGGGGAAGGGAACTTGAGAATACACAGAAATAGAATGGGGGAGGATAGAGAAGGCCACAAGCAAAGTCTAAATTGTTTCCAATTTGGGTCAGTCAAAGGGAATGCCCCACATAGGGCTCGGAGGCATTGACCTTGTGGTCCAGCAAGCAGCGGCATCTACAGATGTGGCAAGATGGTCCAGGACAAAGCCCTGGTTGACACAGCTGTAGTTGTGACCTAAATTAAGGAAGCAGAAAGACATTAAAAAAGCAAGATAAGAACTTAATCACATCTCTCTGGAAAGAGAGAGAGAAAGATATTGTTAATAGAATAGATTGGAGAGAAGGACAAAAGTACAAAGAAACACCCAGAAGAGTAGACAAGTTTTCATTAAATAAAAAGTTGAGAAAAGCCAGTACTGCAAGAAAAATTTGGCCAACTGGGTGACAAGTTCATTTACTCTGTTGCTGTATTGTCTCTTTCTTCTATGCTATGAAGGACAATATATTAAATAGAATGAGATCTGCTTTTATTGAAAGTGTGAAAAGATTGCTAGTTTAAAAAGTGTAACTTTTTAGAAATCTAAGCTATTCTGAACCTTTTTAAAATACTAAAAAATTAAATCAAATAACGGAATTGTACACCAAAAGCAGGGGTTTTCTTTGGTAATTGAAGAATCAATGTGCTTGCAGAAAGCAGTGTAGTTAAGATAAAGAGACAAATACAAAACAAACAACTCTCCTTTTATTCCCCCCAGGGCTGAAGAGAAGGCTCAGTTGGTAAAGTGATTGCTGTGTTGCTGTGTGCGAGGAGCTGAGTTTGAGTCCTAGAACTGATGAGAAATTCTGCCCAGTGTGATGGCATGTACTTGTAATCTCAGACCTGAGGTTACAGAGTTTCAGGCCAGTGAGAGAGCTCAGGGAACTGTGTGCTAGAGAATGACACCTAGAGTTGACTTCTGGTCCCCACAAGCATGCTCACACTCATATGAGAGCACACACACATGCACACACACACACACACACACATTCTTCCCACCATTTGCACATAAACTGTAGGTTGCTACTATCCTGGTTTCACCCTGAGTGACCACAGGAAGAGAGTCACTAGCCAGCGAGGGGAGGAGAGCTGAATGATATTATTTCAATTGGGAAGACAGTGGTCACCTGAACAGACCACGAGAAACTGGGTCTGCTCTGAAAGCAGCACACCCTGAACAGACGCTTAACCTCCTGGTGAAAGGGTTACTTTTCCAACAGGATGCCACAGACCTGGCATCTACTTTCAAAGATTCCATCAGCTCAGAAATCGCGGGGAAACACATTCTCAAACTCAGAAAACAAACCCTAACTCATTGGAGGGCATCGATTTCCTTCTACCTCCAATGCTTCTGCTTTCAGTCAGGCATTCTGAGTCTGAAAGGGAGGTACCTTGTAGAAACAGTGGGGTGTAATGATTTTCCCTGCAGTAGAGTGAGCTATGTATTGTGCCGAAGAGCATTCAAACAGAATACTCTATCCAGGGGTAGGGAGGACACATTTTTACATTTTCCTTAATTTCTCCCTCTCTACAGTTTATCTTCTCAGATTAGAATTTATAAGCATAGGTTTCCAGAGTAATTACTTGGTTTAATATCAGAATGGACAACAGCTTTGCTCTTTGCTCTTTTTTTTTTTTTTATAGCGTGTTTGGTGTTTATTCAAGGGAAACAATCTTAGGGCAGTTGCATTTCTTTTCCTTTGCACTCCGGAGGGTGGGGATTTGAATACTAGTATTTATGGAGTTTGAAGGTCTGGCGGTACTGGGAACTGCCGAACTTTGTTTATCCAGAGTCCTGTTTCAATGCAAAGGTGCCAAGGCAAACTTCTGCAGGCTACCATGCCAAAAATGTACGCCCTGTCTTTGAGGAGCAGCCTTCCAGAGCAGGGAGAGGCACTGGGAGCCACAGCTGCTTGAAGCTGAGCTGCGCAGAGAGCCCAAACACTAAACCATGCTGTCCCAAAAACAGCAGTTTAAAAACATGCATTTTATCAGATTTGTCTCCTATTTTGCCTCGTATTTTTTATCACAGCGGGAGCTTGCCATCACCAGCTAAGCTGATTGACTGTGTCCTATCCCTGCGTCCGTCTTTGATATTCATGTCTTTGGGAAAGCTCCATCCCTTTCACTTACACTCTTGCTGGGGTCTCTTTATGCACCCATTATTACTACAGTTGCAGCGTCTGTCCCCCGACTGGGAAGGAAGCTTTAGCTCATCAGGATCACCTGCGTGTCTGCTAACTGTGGGTGCAGTCAAAAATGGTTGCAGTCAGCACTTTCTTTTTAGTCTTGAGACATTACATCTCCGCAGCCCTTGGGGTGTTTCATTGTAACAGCTGGAAATTCCTGAGTTTTCAATACAATTTGCTTCTTCCTCTTCATATTGCTCAGCATCGGGGCCAACTTTTTAAGGCAGTTTTTAATGAACCCATAACCAGTGTGTTAAATATGGTAGCTGAGTTTTTTCCATAAGCTAAGTTAATATAACATGATTGTTTTCTTAGGCATCCTGTGGGGAGCAGAAAAGGTAGGAGGTAGGAAAAGTGAGGGTATATAATTGATGGCATAGGCATATTGCCAAATTCCCCCCTTCCCGTTTCAGGACTGCCCTCCACCCAGCAGTGTGCTGATGGCCTTCGCCTTTGCTAAGCTTTCTAAACTCAGGAGCTCATCTACTGATGGGAGCCAATGCCTTCACATTCAAATGTAAGTCTTGGACAAATGCTGCCATGCATGGAAAGGCTGACTTTCTGGATTGGTCGACATTGAGTTCCATGCTTGCTACCTTCAACCCTAGGATTCTTCTCACAGCAAAACTGTCAAAAGATCACATGCATACACAGACACACACACACACACACACGCTAACTGTGTGCACAGTAAAGATAATACAACACAATTAAAGACTCCACAATCCCCCACTGTCGATTGCCTTGGCAGGCTACTTAGTCTAGGGTTAGTAGCCCGCCTGGCAGTTCAGTTATTCCAGGGTCACGGAGAGGCACTACCTGGAAGATATGGGCTAGGAGACAGAAAGAAGGCCATGCAAAGTTTGTCAGAGCCTCCGTTTATTAGGGACGAGATACAACCTTTTATAGGGCAAGGAGTTGGGGGAATGGGCACAGGGTTCTGGGCTCTTGCCGCGTGGTTCACGTTGGTCACATGGTCCTCGTTGGTCACGTAGGCAGGAGGTTATCTTCGGTCAAGTCACAGTAGGTCTGGAAGTCGCAACTAGGAGATGACACACCTAGTTCTCTAGATGATTTAGAATGTGGGGTGGGTTCCGCTAACAGATAGCTCTCATTAACAACCAATTTGGGTGTGGGGTAGGCTCTGTCAATAGAACCATTCTTAACACAATTAGGGGTGTGGGGTTCTCTGCAGACTCCCCAGGGTGATGGTTCCTGTAATGATTTTAGGAGGAAATTGGCTCCTGACACCCCACATTTACTTTCTCTTCAACTTGTATTTACAGCCTAAGTACGGTGGCTAGGGTACAGCAAGCCTCCAAGCTGGGCTGTTCCATTGCCATCTCACTAGAGATACCTGAGAGAGATAGGAAACAGATGTCAGAAACCAGAGCAGTCAGTCTAGGCTCAAGACAGTATTGAAAGTCGGCACAAACAAACAAAACAGACAGACACAATCCCCTCATCAAGAACTCACTCACAATGAGTTAGTTGAAATCTGAGTTGCTGGACCTCGGGGTTTCTGTGCCAGGCACTTCCTAGTAGATGGCACTGAGCATTTATCATAACCTTTTCTGCAGTTTGATGTCTTCTTCTGTAAAATTTGGGTGTACTAATAGCCCTTATTCTTTTAACTAGAATGAAGCAAATTTAGGTTTTGTCTGTAAAGGTTTAGTGTCTGGCATATGAAAAGCATTTAGGTATCTGTTAAGGGAAACACTCTTGGCATGTTGGTCACTGTGTCATCTTCTCATCAGTTTCAAAAGTGTCACAGCTACACAGAATACACAGAGTGAACAAAAGAGTGAAGCCATTAGTTCTGAACTATTCTACTACCATGGTCAATATTCAAAATAAAGTATTAGGAAATGAGCGGGGAGAGACTCACCAATGATGTTTAAAGAAACTGGAGAGAGGCTCAGCTGTTCTCACACAAGACCAAAGTTCAGTGCCCACAACCCAACTCAGATGTACCATTGCCTGTGACTCCAGCTCCAACAAATCCGATGGCCTCTTCTGGACTCTCAGGGAACATGTGCTGTCAGGGGCAAGTGCTCACATACACATACTCCCTAACACACATATATGCATAATTAAAATAATTTCAGAATTTTAAAGTCTGTTAGAAAAAGAAAAGAATTAAAAAGTTGAGAGTCAGACCGGCAAAGGCTTCAAATTCCGTGTCATCGTTGACAACCCTGTGACTAAAATTTCTTCAACCTACGCTTCTCAACTGTAAAATGGTTTTGTAGGTCCTCCTAGAATAGGGATAATTTTAAAAAGAAGTGAAGCAATGCCTAAAAGTTGCTGTGTGTCATGTCTCACACATAAGTAATATCACAATAATTGGGATAATAAACCATCATTGTATGTAAAACTGCAGTATTTTGATTGTTTAACAAGAAGCAGATTTACAAAATCATTAAAACTCCAGAAATTTGACAAACTCTAGCCACAAAGATAAGTTTGAAGATTAACCAAGCTTAAAAATTCCCTTTGATTTTTTGCTATCAGAATACAGCATTGAAGAAAAGCAAAATCTCTTTATTTTTACTTTACATACACACAATGAGAAGTAGTCGATATTATATGAAAGATAACAACTATTCATATTTTATAAAGCTCTTTATATTTTTTAAATATTACTGAAAAAATATATACACAAAACTGAGAATTACTGGATAGAAGAACACAGCTTTTGAGTTCTAGAAGTTAAAATGTAAGATTTCAAAATGATTTTATATGGTAAAGTGAAATGGTTCAAGAGGCCAAGAACTCCAAGGTCAAGGGGCCATATCTGCCAAAATTCTCTTTCTGAGTTTTTCCAAGATAGGAGAGCAGAAGGCAGAGGAAGAGCAGGAAAAGGAAGGGGAAGGGAAAGAAAAAAAGAGACACAGAGAACCTAACTTACCCTTTTATGCCTGCAATCTGTGCATGAGAGCGCACCCAGCTTGCAGCTCATTGACTCAATCAGCTCTTACGAGACCCACCCTTCAACATCGTGACCCTGCACTTTTAGCTTCTGATGTGAACTTTTGGGGCAATTAGTTCTTTTAGAATTCTGTTTCCTGCCGAAACTGGTTTGTCCCCGTATTCCTTCAAACTCCTCACAGAGACAATTTGTTCATATAGTCTTAGTGTTAAAATCACTTAAAAGCCATCTTTGTGAGCAAGCAGAGACGCAGAGAGGTGGAGGCCACAGAAGCGCTCGGAGACAGGGTGAGAGTCTAGTAGTCTGGTGTTCTCATTGGATTCGGAACACTGGAGGAAGTCTGTGGAAGTCGCTAGGAAAGTGACACCAGTCATTGCTTTCAGGTTTTGCTTACCAAGTTTGGATAGGTAAGGCTATTTCTTGTCTTTTAGATACCACACTGCATTTTGGGTGCCTGACACCAGGCAACTGCTGGTGCCTACGCTACACAGTCTGCTCTTCTGCATAAACGAGAGGTTTCTCAAATCGACTCTCTGATTTTTATTCCTGCTTCTCTCTGTGTATGTTTGGGGGCACCCACACATGTGCATATATCTGTGTCATGTATGTTTACATCTGCTTACATTTATATGCATTGCTTCTGTTTTAAATGTGAGTACGTATATATAATACATTGTTATAACTTAAGGAGATGTAATACTAACTTGTAGGCAATGCTAGTGGGAATCATCTGACACCGTTTAAAGATGTCCCCCAAAGTTCATGTCAGAAACTATGTGTGCAGTGTCACAATGCTGGAAGTTGGGGCTTGTAAGAGCTGGTTGAGTCACAAGAGCATTGCCGTCAAGAAGGAACTAACGTCATCGCTGCAAGACTGGGAGAGCTATCGTGAGCAGATTGCAGGCCTAAGAGGGAAAGTTAGGTTCTGTCTCCTTTCTTCTTCCCCTCCCCTTCCATTTCTTGCTCTCCCTCTGCCTTCTGTTCTCCTGTCTTGGGATAACTCATAAAGGAAACTTGGCTAGACACAGCCCCTTGACCTTCGAGATCCTGGCCTCTTAAACCATTTCTGTTCTTCTTTGTAACTCATCAGGTTGCAGATAATCTGTAAAAGCAACAACGTGAATTAACATACAATTGTAGCTAAGATCAACCTGGGTCTTCTGCTAAAAACGAAAACAAGGTTTGCATTAAATTTGAACTTAAACTTGGAACCGTCCTGGGTATATGGACACCTGCTGAGTACAGCATTGGGAAACTTTGTCTTAAACTTAAGCACCCTTTCTTTGGGATTCCACTGATCTCAGCTTATGACTCATCACAAATATGGTAAAATGTACTCTTTCTAGAATTATCAAGCAGCTTCCATGCTACCTAACTCCACCTCTCCATTTTTTATTTGGGGAAAGACAAACATGGACTAGTAAATATAGAAAGTAAAAAGAAGTTTAGTCCTTAAAATACCTGATGACATCAGCTGCAGCATTACCTTTTGTAACTCCAGAGACTCAAGCACAATGTGGTTATGAAATTTGTTCAGTTAGTGACAAGGGGAGATTTGAACTCAGAAGGCTCTGAATCACTGCTTTTGAACACTATACACTTAGAACTTCTCTAATTAGCCACTTCATTCTTCAAGAAAGGAAAGGTTCTATTAATATATATGTGTGTGTGTGTGTGTGTGTGTGTGTGTGTGTGTGTGTGGAACATAGTGATAAAATTTAATTATTTACCTTCTTTTTAAATATTTTCTTTGAAAAATTATATTGCACTTACTTGTGTATGTGTGCATATGTGTGTATGTGTGTGCATATGTGTGTATGTGTGTGCATATGTGCATGTTTATGAGTATAGATGCCATGACATGCCTGTGAAGGCAACAACTCGTAGGAGTTGCTTCTCTCTTTCTACTATGAGCAAACATAGGTCACTAGGCTTGGCGTCAGACACATTTATCTGCTGATCCACCATGTTGGTCCTACTTACCATTCCCTGTGGTCCACCAACTCATCTTTAATCCAAGGACAAATTCAGAAAACAAGCTTATTCTCTGATGAACTACTTTAATATATTGTACAAAGTTTAATGTATTTAGGCCAAATATTATGAAATTAAATGCATATATATGAATTATTTATGAATATATATATGAACTATGTACTACATATATGGTGTTGCCATGGATATGGTGAATTGTCACAAAATGTAGACTGTATTCAAGTTGTTTGAAAGTGAAAGGAAATTAATCATTTTATGTTTAAAAATGAGCAATGCTCTCTGGAAACAAACCAAAAAAATTAGTCTAATCATATTAAATATAAAACTTGTAATACAAACTATTCATGAAAAAGTAGAAAATTATTTTAGTAAGAAACCAAATGACGTATTGTAATTGCCATAATGGGAATTCTTCTTACATAGCAAAATTATACCTTTCAATTGTTCGTTTTTGTTGTTGTTAGACCCTAGCATCTATGATAATCAGCAATTTTCTCTAACACATAATTAGTCCTGTTTACCTACTTACATTTGCAGACACGGTAGTATGTAGTGCCCTGAACTCAATAAACTGGTATCAAAGTTCCCTGTACAGGTTACGTTTGCTACACTCAGAGTTCCTGCTCTGTGCATTGCTTCTCTGCTATCCTAGGGCCCACACTACAGAGTTCCTCATGTCATGGAGTTGCCCTCTATCTGGACTGTAAAAGTCACACACCAAGAGCTCTGGATCATTCAAAGGAACTCATAGCAAGAAGGCACACACCCAAGTATACTCAGTCACCACCCTGCAGGGATGAAACTGAACTCTTGAACTTGAACTGTGGAATGAGAAAAAGATAACAGAGGCCAGGGTAAGAATGAGCCGCAGAGCTTTGGAGGAAGTGGATGTCAGGCTGGGCTGTGTATGGTCAGGAGGATGGGAAAAGATGCAGGGGAGAAGAGACCATGGCCGACACAGGGTCCACAAGGAAAGCAGGCCTGTGGGAGACGGAGAGCAGCAGTGGTTGTGAATGTGTGCTCTTTCCAAAGAGGTTGGATTCCTAGGCATGGGTCTGCCAAGCAGGAAACTGAAGATTCTCCTTTTCTATCATGGCACAGTCTCTGTGCTAGCCCAACAGAAACCTACCCTAGCTTGATTCCCTACAGGGAGGCTTCATATGAGCCTCTAGACACTCTATCAATCCCTGGAGCTCCTTGCCATGGTCTCAGCTAACTGGTCTTCTGTTACATCCTTTGGAAATAAAACTTAGGGGGAAAAGGCAGGTGCAGACTATTATTTTTGGAGAAGTTCAAGGACAAAAGGTCCTCCTGGTGCCAGCCTTTCAGCTCCACATATTGCTGGCAGTAAGTCTCTGGTGGAAGGTTACAGCCACTGAGCCAAGGTGGTCAGAAAAGTAGATACTGGCCCTAATCTTCTCTTGCTCAAATCTGAAAAGTATTGACTATACAAAGTAAAAATCATCCTTATATATCCTCAGGGGTCTCTTTTGAAAGCAGTTTGTTGGGACACATTGGATAACAAGAGCAAATCTTTACAGTCAATCTAATTATCTCTGCCTGAAGACACCAATTAACTCCTTGCCAAATCCTTGGCCATCCAGGGAACCAGCCCTAAAATTTCAGACTTGCCATCCTCCCACAATAGCATAAGGCAGTTTCATAAATAAAACATTCGTGTGTGTGTGTGTGTGTGTATCTGTTCATCTTCTCCCCTCCCCACCCCTCTAAAGGGTGGGTGCCTCACAGGTTCGTTTCCTCTGCAGAATCTTGAAAAGATGGTTTGGGTTTTCATTGTAGACGGCATTGATGATGTAGACATTTCAAAACCCTTCTCACTCTTGGCAATTAGTTTTTAGGAGGTTGACGAAGTGAGGTATGGCTCTGTGTCTCTATGACAGGGGGATTGCTAGAGCTCACTGGCCAACTGGCCTAGCTGACTAAACAGTGGTATCCAGGTTCAGTGTCTCCAGGGGGTAAGGTGGAAATCTACAGATAATGATATCTAAAGTCCTGTGACCTCTCGCACAGCAATACACATACATACACATGTACACACACACACACACACACACACACACAATTGGTGTGGGAGGTCCTTCTGTCTATATGTTGCTTTTATTGGTTAAAGAATAAATAAACTGGCTTGGCCTATCGCATGGGAGGAGGAAGGTAGAGTTAGGGAGAAGCCATGGAGCCACAGAGAGAGATGCTGGGAACTTTACCAGGTAAACCACAGCTATGTGCCAATATATAGATTAATAGAAATGGGTTAAATTAATATAAGAGTTAGCCAATAAGAAGCTAGAGCTAATAGGTCAAGCAGTGATTTAATGAATACAGTTTCATGTGATTATTTTATGTCTAAGCTACCCTGGCAGCTGGGAACCAACAAAGGCCTTCTCCAACACACAATCTTTCACAAGAAATAACAAACAATAACAAGGGCTGGGCGGTGGTGGCACACGCCTTTAATCCCAGCACTAGGGAGGCAGAGGCAGGCGGATCTCTGTGAGTTCAAGACCAGCCTGGTCTACAAGAGCTAGAGTTCAGGGACATGAACCAAAAAGCTATGGAGAAACCCTGTCTTGAAAATCCAAAAAAAAAAAAAACCAATAACAAATTCTACCCATGGGTTCATTTACACAGATGTAGTCAAACTAAGTGAAATGTGAAGGGAAGAGCCTATGAAACATGATAGACTTGCCTTCAGACTGTCTGATTGGAACACCTAGTGCCATATGACCTGGAACTTATTTGCTTATTCCTTGTTTCTTTGGTGGTTTGTTTCCTAATTATCATCATGAAAATAATAACATCTCTGATCTTGGAGAAGATGAGGGGAGAGTGACAAGGGAACTTTGCCCAGCTTGACTCAGAATAACAAGTCCAAAACATACTGTCACCAACCTGCAACCCAAGTTATAATGCTGGAAATAAGTTTACCTAAAACCATGAAGACATTTAGTGGCTGCACATCAGTAATTGAAAGAATGGGTGTTGTATTGACATAACAGTTGTTCAAAGGCTTGATCCATCGCCTAGGTCATCTGAAGGTTCTGGTTGGTTACTAAAGCTACTCTGGGCTTCAGCATCCTTATTTGCAGTATCATATTCAGAGCTTAATGAGAAAAAAATAAAGTGTGCATCTCCATAACTGGGAAGAGTTTCAGCCTCATGAGTACATTAACCTGTGATTATTATTAATATGACTGGCAGCAATTTCATGAGTGAATGCTTACTGGGCACCTACAATGAGTCACAGAATAAGCAAGACATGGTTCTACACATGGTCAGATTACAGGAATAAAATATCCTCTGAGAGAAATCACCATATTATACTGATAAAGTTGACATTTGGAACTCAATGTCCATTCTCCATCATAGAGACAGGCAGCAATTAAGAACTTGAGATGACTTGGAAAACCCTATCTTCCAGTGGCTGAGTGATGCAATTCTTGACCCCAGTGGGTCAAGTTAGAGGGAAAATCTGTTTAATACCTGAACATGGCATCATAGTGATGGTACATGTAAGTCTACATTGCTTCCAACCTACAGGCTTTGAGCACCTTTAACCCACAAAAGGGCTCCACTGGTAATCTTGAGAGCAGCCTTCCTGGAAGACATAAAGTTAAGGTGAAAGGATTGTTCTTTCTTGACTACTAACTGACATTAAAGGGTGTGACATTTAATGTGATAATGGCATAAATTTCTCTGTTACTTATCACTCGAAAGTTATTTTTAAACATAAACATTGTATTTATAAGAAGGAAAGCAAGATCAGGAATGACAATTGTCATTTTTATGGAAGCCAGATCTCTCTGAGATAATTGCCTGTGTACATTCAAGGCGGAGATTTATAGCTGAAGCACACTTTGTAGATCCCAGTGACAGATACGGGCCTTGAAATACATCTCCAACACAGGAGATCAAACAGATTTTTTTTTCCAGTTAAAGCTCATGATAGTGCAGTAAGAAAATGAGCTGGCAGCTTACTGAGTTTATCTCTCCCCTCTCACCCCCCATACAATAGATTTTTCACAGTTCCTATGGCGTTCATTGTCTCTTATCTTGGACACACACCCATATTGCTCCTGGAATTTGTAGTCACCTGAGTCAGGCCCCTGAGCTCTTCCCCGTTGGTGGGCAGCCCTGGTGCTGGAGGCTGCCCTGCTCCTGAGAGTAGTAAGTGCTGCTAACAGGGAGGATTAATCTAAAGCAAGCCTGGAGGTTCTCTAACCCCTAGAAAAATTAGCCTGATACCTGGAGTTCTACCCTTGTCTGTAAGTGCTAAACCTTACATTGACCTGGGGAAGCATAACAACTGCAATTCAAGGAACCTCAGAAGTCATCAGGTGTGGAGTGTCAGATTGCTGTGAGCGCTGTACATTAACATAGGGAAAAGCTGAATCAACACCTCAGCAGCCTCCTCCCACTGAGGCGTGCAAAGGGCTTTGCACAGTGAGGGAACAGTGGATGGAGAAGGATAAAAGGGATGAGGGAGTCATAGAGTGAAAGGAATAAAAGGCACTAAAAGGCACGTGCAATGCCCAGAAAACGCCTGTGAGAAAAAAAATCCAAACTGTCCAAGTGAAATCTCACTGGACATCTCTCCTGTCCCTCTAAGCATCTTTAAACCTCAGCAGGTGCTCCCTTATATTAAGGTGAATGTCACATCACAAAAGTGGTTTGCACAAATGGACTTCATATAACATGTTGGTGTGGTTTGGAATAAGAACTGCAAGATCAAAAAGCAAAGTTGTATTGTGGCCAGGGAGACGTCCAAATCCTAAACCCACTGAGCTGAAGCTGGGTGGTCTTGGCTAAGCCATCTAATTTATCAGCCTTGATTTCCTCATCTGTCAAAAAGCAGTTTATTACAGAGTCAACTCTATAATGGGTGCACTGTAAGTGGTGGTTATTACTAAAGAATATGACCTTCAGTTAGAAAAATACTGGGCTATAAATATCAGGCAAAAATACTAGGTTAAGCAATCAATAGCTAGAGTGGTCATACATCCCAGTTTGCCTGGGACAATTCCAGTTTATACCTGTTGGCATAATTATTAGCTCTGTGATAGATGGTACAGTCATTCCAGTAATAGCCCAAATAGTCACTTGTCAGCCAAGGCAGTGAAGCAGATGTAGGCATCAGGCAATGAACTCCCACTGAAGGAAGCTGAGTAGCCCTCATACTGAGGGGTCTTAATGATCAGGTCTGAGTCAATCACGTATTCATTAGAAGGTCAGATAATGGACAAATGTCCTTGTGTTATAAATGTAATGGTTAATTGTGATTGCTCACCTGATTGGATTCAATGTCTTTCTAAGGCGTTAATAAGGCATGTCTGCAGTTTTCCGTATACCCGTGCAAACAATGCGTGCAGAGGATGAACCGAGGGAGGCACGGCCCACTCGGAGCACGGGAGACATTACACCCAGAGCTCTCGGGCTGAAGAGGAAAAAGAAAAAGAAGAAATGAATACTAGAATACCCATTTACTGTTTTCTGCCTGCCTACATAGTGCAACCAGTGGCTATACATTCTCAGTGACACACCCCATCTGCCATGATGGAATTCATTCCCTCATACCTGGAGCCAAGATAAATCCTCCATCCCTTGAGTTATTTTGTCAATCAATCTACCAATCACAACAACAACAAAGGTTACTGGTATGTTTCTGGAAGTGTTAATATCTCATCAAATGTTTGAGGTATTGGTCAGGTATCAAATCTGCCTTGAAAAGTATCTGCCTTTAAACTTTTCTTGTCAACTGTTCAACAAAGACACAAAACTCTGTTTAAACTTCTAATTGTTAAGTTTATTACACCTCAAAGTTAAGTTAGGGGAGATTCAAAGTTAATGAACATTTATTTTGGGGAGATTCTTGAAGAAACACTTACCCTTTTGTAGACACAATAAAAGTGGATAGGCTTGAGCCTGGCTTTGCAATTTGGGTATATATTTTCCAGGCAGATATGACAAGGCATTTCTAGTGTGGAATACACAAGGTGAAGATGCCTTGCCTCCCCAGTCAGTTTTAAGAACGGGATATAAGAACAGAATAGCTTTAATGAACAGCAAGTAAATGTAGTTTCCTGAGTCAGGAGAAAAGGCCTTGCATGGTTCAGAGCAATCCTGAACTTCCTAAGGATGATTCTAGAGAGCAAAATGACTGGTAGTAGAAAAGGACTTCAGGACAGGGGCAAAACTGAAGGCTTCCTGTAATTCCTGAAAATGAATGTTTGAGAGACAGAATCCTTCAGGAACTGCCGTATGCCGAACAATAGCTGTTCAGGATAAATTTCTCAACCCTTAGAAGAAGCAAAGTTTTTTTCTTCATTTTGTTGCTTTGTGCTCCTCCTTCATCAATTTAGAGGCCTTATCCTCCAAGTTTGTAGAGCCATGACCTGTAGAATCTACTGTTAACACAAGCAATGTTTTCCCTAGGTTGCTCTCAGAAAAGTTAGGGACATGCTGGTCTGCAGTGTAGACGGGGCAGCGGAGAGAATTAATAACTTCCTAAATGTGTTGTTGTGTTTGTGCTCACCACTATCCATCTTGGGTGCTAGACAAGGTGATTAGCAGAATCTCAGACACCTAGAGATAATAAATCTTGCATGAATTATATGTCTAAATAGAGATATTTATCAAAAGTAAGGTGTGGTAAGAAAAATGCTTATCCAGTCATATAATCTTTCAATCTTCTCTGAGGCCAAGAATATTATGGGTGTCATGAGGGATTCAAAGTTTAATGAGCTAGGGTAACTGCCTTCAAAGATTAAAGAGAACTCAGATAAATCCAGGAATAGATGATAGAAAGTAATATATAAGAGGATTCTGGGGGAAACTAGTAATGTTAAAGACATAAAACACCCTGCTTTCTGTTCCAAGTAGTTAGAAATACCAAGTAAAGTAATATTTCATTTATAGGAATATGTGTTTCTGTCTGAAGTTAAGGAATTTTAGTAATAACTGAAAACCAAACAATTCATGAAAGAACATTTTAGGGTATGGTCTTAACATGCACATGCTGATAATGGCTCAAACCACAGCCAGCAAATAGAAGGAGGCAAAACAAGGATCTTGTGTCTCGTTTTCAGAGCTGAGAAAAGGCTGATTCATACAGAGGAGCTTAGACATCTCTACCTTCCACTGTAGTTCACACCTAAAGTTAGCTGCCCAGTTGGGCCCTTAAATATAAATAGTCTGTAACAGATGGAAATCCGCATTTGGGAATTAGGCTGAATTTGAGTTATACGGTATAGAAATGCACACAGCAGAATCATTAATTAGAACACTGTAAGATTGATGATGCAGCTATGGCAAAAACAGCCCATACTGGACCACTATCATCTAGGTCATGCCTAGGAGAAAACACTCTTCAGACAGGAGGGAGTCTGCTATTAACGAGAGGATGTGTATCAATGCGGAAAGTCAATTCCCAGGAGATTTGGAGTATGAGATAACATGGAAGAATCAAGCTATAAAATAAGAATAAATGATGACATAAAGAAGAACCAAACGGAAATAGAAATAATGTGGTCAGTTAAAATATGAGAAGAGACTACTGAGAAGATGGAGTTGCAGAAAGAATTGAGTAGCTGGATGATAGAACACATGAAGTGCTTTCAGAAATAGGAAAGTGGAGCCAATGACAGAAAGCCAGAAATTGTGTTTTTATAAAGCATGGGAAGAATGCAATAGGAATCTCCCTAAGTACTCAGTAGCTTAGAATTTTTATTTTTATTTAATTATAGATTCATAGGCATTGGCAAAAGTATATAGTGTTCAGCAATGTTTTGTATGTACGTAAGGTAGAGTCTTTCATAAGAAGAGTTGGTAAGACAGCTATCACAGTCCATGTTAAGATTATTTCAAAGGGGAGAAGTAATTACCTAGAAGCTCAGAGAAACATGTAACAAAGCACATGTAAAATATTCATATGACAAATACTATAATTTTTTCAAAAAGTAATCAACCTGTTTATGCCTCATTTGCATATTATTCGCCCCCTGAGCAGAAGAAAAACAAGAAACAGAACTTTTCATCCATTTTAGAATCATAGCAAATATTTCCATTTATCATTTGTGAAAGCATATATTAAGTTTCACTTTGCTTTTTAATGAAAACCTGGAAGAGGGTGACAGAAAATTAATAGTAATGATTGCTTCTGGAGAGAAACATAACCATTTAATAGTTAATATAGGTAGTAAATATGTGAGTATACATTTTATATAATTTATGTTATTATATGTAAAGTATTATTTCTAAGGAATATTAATAGTAGGGACTAAGGAGATAGTTTAGTCAGTAAAATGCTTTCACACAAGCAGGAGGATCTGAGTTCAATCCTATAACCTTTGTAAAAGCACCAGGAACAATGCCACATTGTTCCAGTCCCAGTATGGAGGAGTCAGAGACAGGGAAGGGCCTGGGGCTTGCTGGCCAGCTAGCCTAGACTATTCGGAGAGTTTCAGGCCAGTAACAGAGCTTGCCTTTGAAAACAAGGTGGCTAGTTATTGTAAAACAACTTCTGAAGTTTTCCTCTGCTCCTCTTACACACACATGCTTGCACACATGCATATACACACAGGAACATTTGCCTACAAACATACACAAAAGGATAATGAAAGTTGTTTGTAATAAGTGGCATTTGTCGTTTTTCAAATCTTATATTTCTCAAGAAGGATTGGGAGGGAGGCTTTAGATGGGGGGACAAGAACTGAAGAACTAGATGACCTAGAACCCAGAGAAAGAAGTTGGAAGGAAAATGACAAGTCATTCCACCAAAGGTTTCAAGAGGCCTTAAGTGACTGGCTGACATGGATGAGCTGGGAAGCCCTTAGTAGATACAATGTGTTGGATATTCACCTCATTCTCAACCCAATGGTTAAAATTGGCTTTTTACCGTAGACTCTCACATAGGTTGTATATAATTCATTTCTTTTGATAAGGAATTTAGGAAGCCATGATTCAGTTCCTTTTTTCCCACTGAATCCCAGAGAAAGGGGACAGATGTTGCGCTGCTGCTGGTGGTAATGGAGGTCCAGCTCCACTGCTATCTCAGGCTTCTTGCTGGCTTTGGCCTTCCTGTTCCCCTTCTAAACAAGAAGTTAGGCAGTTTAAGGATGTGATGATTAACCTGTATTATCAACTTTATTGTATTTATTCTCACTGAGGAGACACCCTTCTGGGCATGTCTATGACTCTATGATGGTATTTACAGAGATTAATGAGGAGGCACCACCCATCCTGAGTATGAATGGAATCATCCCATAGGTTGGGGTCCTGGACTGAACACAAAGCTCATTTTGAGAGACACCAGCAGTGATTTTTTTTCTTTGCTTTCTGCCTGTGGTCACAGTGGCATGAGCTGCTTCAATCTCCCCCAGTCAGGCATGTCTTCCTGTCCCATGGGTGAAACCAATTATTCTACTTTCATTTGCTTTCTCGTACATATTCTCATAGTGATGGGATAGGTAACTATTGGGAATATTAGGCCTACATGACCCAGGGAGGCCAAATCCATTGCATTCAGCCTTCTGTAGCCGACGAAGGATCATCAAACGACTGGACTATTTTTTTTTGTTGTACTATTTTTTTGGATATAGAAAGCCACAGATACTATTTCAAGACCTTGTTTGGAAATGCCAGTACTAGCTGGATGCCAATTCATTGGTGTCTTTAAGCTGACATGACATATTATTTGTTTATTTGTTTGTTTATTTATTTATTTTCGAGACAGGGTTTCTCTGTGGTTTTGAAGCCTGTCCTGGAACTAGCTCTGGAGACCAGGCTGGTCTCGAATTCACAGAGATCCGCCTGCCTCTGCCTCCCGAGTGCTGGGATTAAAGGCGTGCGCCACCATCGCATGACATATTATTTATTAATGCAAAGGTTCTACCGAAAACTTTTATGGAACTTAACCAGACACACACAATAGTCTTTGAAACAAGAACAAAGAGTGTGATTACCTGAAAGTTTTCTTTTTAAATAATGTTTGTTAACATTTTGCTCACTTATTTTCCATTTATAAAAGGTTTCCCTTGAATTTCTTTGTTCCTTTTCACAGCGCAGGCAAATTTAGATGTGGGCTTCATATTTGTTTTCTCTTCAAGGGAATCTGAACTCAGAAAGGCTAGTCCTGTCTTCGAGTCCAGTTTCCATATTGAAATTTTTCTGGTCCTTATATTTAACCTGTTTTCTTTCATATGAACAGTACAAACAGATTCGACAGGTTTAATCCAGAATGCCCTCTGAAAATGAGCTAATTGTTATCTGGTTTGAGCTCCTTTTGTGATGACTTTAATTTTAGGAATGATTTGGCTGTAATGTAATAAGCATACTGGATCTGAAAGCCTGTGTTAATGTTAATTCATTGTTCACGTTAAAAATGCTTGAGTTTCAGAAAAAAAGTACATATGCATATATAAGAAGTCTTGCAAAATTAAAGAAATGTCTTATACCACATGGGAGATGCCAAGCTATATTTTACTCAAAAGGAGCAAAGATGGTGCAATACAGCTTTCATTTTCAGCACTTTTTTTTCCATGCTATTAGTTGTCCTGGAAAGTTTATAGATTCATGTAAAGGGAGGCAGCAGCAGAAAGCATCTGGGCCTTGCTTACATTACTACAAAAACCTGAGTTAGAAACTCATGATGTGATGAACAATTATTTGGTCATGAATCAAGTCAGAAGGGGGGGGGGGGATTAAGAAGCGGTGGATAGGAGGAAGGGAGGGAGTGGTCAGAGCTTGCTCTAAGATGGAATGGAAGATTCAAGTGACAAATGTGTGTCTCCAAAGGGCAGCAGAAGGGAAGAAGGACTGGGAGAGCCTTGAACTCCTCCTGCAAAGTCTTCAGGAGTCAGAGTGAAATATTGGCAAGAACAAGGCCCAGCCAGGAAAATAAATAACGGGTCAATGCCTAAGATCTAAAAGAAATAAGGTTAAACCTAATGAAAATCAGACATCAGATCTAAGGAGAAATGTGCGGGATCCTGTTCTTTCCTTTTTCCGCTTTGATTGGTTTTGATAGGAACATGTGTTTATGGGAGGGCTCTAATCTATGCGTGGAGATATTTGTTTTCTTTTAAAGCCTGGAGTCAGAAAGGAACAGAAATGGCAGAACATTGAACTGGGAAATTAGCTTAAGCCCGTGCAAATTTTATGGGATGTTAGATGTTGGCATCCAAATGTTGTTTTTAGATTATTGTGTATTCTATATATGCTTTGGATCCCAAAGATCCATGATTTTGGTCTCAGGAGGCCACAGATGAGGCACGAGAGCCAAGGACAATTTCAGAACATTTGTGAGATCTTTATTTGAAAGCCTTTGGAAAGCTTGGGTGTCTGCACCTGAGGTGAGTTTGTACAGGAAGATAGATCCAGGCTCAGTGGTGCCTACGATACTGAGGAGGTGAAGGAGATTAAGGTACCAATGAGAGCTGATTGTGTGGTGTTTATAATTACCTCCAGTTCATGGGGCAAGTGCCTGCAGATATAAAATTAAAAACAATTTATAAGTTCCCAATGAGTGACGTAGAAGAAACAAGATTGAACTCAGTGCACAGCACATGTATTTATATCCATGCATTTATAAAGACAGAGTGAATTAGTGATGATCCCAGGGCATCAAAAAGATCCACAGTGTGGAAATACTACAGTGACCATGAGGCAAAAGCAAGGAGACCAAGAATACAGTCCTCTGTATTGTTTTGATAATTTTCGAAGTTATTTTTCTATTTACTCATTCATTCAGTGACTAGAAGTTACTGAACACAAATCATACATACACGCGGTACTATACAGACAGAGTGGTTATAGAACATCAACAAGGCCCTGCTACTAACCTTCCTTGAGTTGCTTAGAATCTAGAGGAGTTGTATTCTAAAAGGAAAAGCACACTAGAAAGAGGAATACTTTGGGGGAGTGGTTCTAATTAAGAAATGAAAACTGAAGTGTGTTTGAAAGTATTCAAATGCAGGAAGAGATGTCAAACCATTCTAGGAATTGTGCTCGGGGATACTAATGGGGAACTTATTATATCTTTTAAAATATGAAAGAGCTAGGGTTTTCATAGAAGCAAATCAGCCTACATAAGCATTGCCCAGCTTCCTTGTGTTTCAGTCCAGATGCAGAAGGCTTCAGCAAACATAGCTGTGGAGCTGGCCTGAGTTCTGAGCCCTGAGCAGTGAGAATCTAGTTCAGGACAGACTTTTCCTCTGCAGGACAGAACTAAGATCTTCAATCAGATCTTCTGCAGTGGGTCTGGTGATGATGAGTAAGGATGGGGAAATGTGTAGACTCTCCCTGGTGGGCACCAGCCTTCACTAGAACTCCAGCTTCTGTCTGACGTGCGGCATGAGCCTGCTCAACCAGCGTCCATGATCACAGCTGGCAGGGAAGGACATGCAGAGAGAGAGAGAGAGAGAGAGAGAGAGAGAGAGAACAGAGGAAGGAAGCACACAGACTGAGGTCTACAATGGAATACTTTGTTTCTTGTGCGTTTTTTAAATGCGATTGTTAGGTAAATAAGAACTTATCTATGATGTCATTATCAAGGCCCCTTTATATTTGCAACATTCAGTAGCTTATTTTCTCTTTCAGCCAAGATTATGTTAGAAAAGTTCATGATTGAGTAGAAGAAAGGCTATAGGAACGAAAATAGAGCATACACAAGATCATAAGAAGAGCTGACAGGTTAAAAGGAAAACAAAGAGGACTAGAAACAGGACACTCATTAAATCATATTTAATTCAGTTAGGCTAAAGGTAGCACACATCTATGTAGAGAAAAAATTGAAACCAATACAGGCTTATAATTTTGAATGCTTTAATAGATAGTAGACTGATTATAAAATAGTATATATTTCTTTCATGCCAATATAATTTAGGTGACAAAAAACAACTTGACTTTTGGGCACATCACTGTATTTTTGTGATTGCTTTATTATTATCATTTTAATTTTATGCTGGGAAGGGGGATATGTGAACAAGAGAATTCAGGTGCCTAGGGAGGCTAGAGGTGTTGATGTCCCTGAAGCTGGAGTTGCATGCAGTCCTGAGATACCTTTAAGCCATGTCTCTAGTCCCTACTCTTTGATCTTAAGACATTTTCCCAGCAGTTGATTTTCTGTAGTCACTGCTTAGAACTTAATCAAAAGGAAGAGGAGAGGAAAAAAGGGAAGTGAAGGAAGAAAATGGTGGTGGAGAAAAGAGGGAAAGAGAGGGTTTGCATCCAGTCTTTCCGGTTTGAGGATACGGCTCTTCGTTCCATCACCTTATTTCTTTCTGACCTGCTCACCAAAGGTCTCTCTGGCTCTTTGCTCACCTGGCAATTTAATTTCTTGTGCCACCTCCCTTCATTCTCACCAGACATTGATGGTTGCAGACCTGTATGGATCTGTGTAAAAACTTTTTAAAAAGAGTTTCAAATACAGACCACCACATCATAAAACATAACCTTCAACTACAAAACAGGATCCCAGCAAACTCCAGAAGATAAGCATTGAGATTTTTCAATCCTGTCGCCCCTTCAGTCAAATCACACACGGCATTAACCTATTATTGTAAACTCTGATAGTGAGTGTGCCCAAACAATAATGAATGTTCTAGAAATAATGACCTTCCTGACAGTTAGACACATACTGGATATCAGATTCTAAAAATGTCTGAGGGTCAGCCATGCTTTTAATAGAGGACACAGTCTAGTTAAAATTGGCACAGGAGGAGGGAGCAAACAAAACCATTCAACGTGATTTTCTCGAAAAGTAGACAATATTTCCCATGTCTAGAGGCCTATTTAATTATTCCACTCAAGTTCATTTTTAGAGGGATCTTGTCAATAAAGTCAAATCAGCGTCTTGGTGTGCAGCAGAGTTTTTGAGGGTCTTTTTTTGAGAGCTTCATTAAAAGCAGACAGTTTTTCTAACCTTTTAGCAGAGCCTGTTATCTGATGACGTGAATTAAAGTCTCTCAAATGACTAATAATCATATCAGGGCTGCCATGTCAGCTTGTAGATTTGAATAAGAGGGTCGGAAAACATTTGCATGCCTCGACGTGCCCGCGCTAAGAAGCTAATGTGAGAGTGCTGTCATAAAGCCCTGGGAAGACATGACTTAATGTAATCTGTCATGTCATATGCTAATCTTCAACCATTACTTGAGTGCTATAAGTAAGTAGAAAGCATTTGGGAGAAATCCTTTCCAATTTCTCTGAGTACCACTTCTGCTGCTGGTCAGCTCAAATGGGTTTTGTGCATTTAATGCAGAGCTCAAGTCAAGTTGGTTTAGGTCACACTTAATTAACCAGCCCACTGATGGGCCCGGTCACTATAGCACTGTGGAAAGTGGTTACTGCAAAGGCTGCCTAACAAGTAAATATTTTATATGCAAAAGGAATAAAAGAAAAGGACGCTTTCCCAGGCCTTGATAAGGAATGTATTCTCTTCCGAGAACACACTAGGCGTCTTCTTTGCAAGTCAATACTTTGCATTTTGCTTGCCACTTTCTTCACTTGAGGTGAGGTTACTGTGAGCAAGTATTAAATAGTTAAAGACATTGCTCTTCCTCAAATGCCCAGAATGTTTCTATTCACCGTGAGTATGGCAAAGACTGCTCCTCCTCTAAACTTGATAGAAATAGAAGAGAAGTGAGCAGAGAGAGACATCTTCTGAGTTCACTCTCTGACAAGGTGACAATGCCTCTTAAAAACAGCCAATAGGAAAGGAGAGTTGGGTCTTGGAGTAAAGTATGCTTTGGGAGACAACAACTGGGACTATAGCACTGACAAATTTTGGTCAAACTTTTTTTTGTTGTTTGCTTAAGAAAGTGTGCAAAGGATTGTGATTCAAAATATAAAGTTTATTTTTATCGGCCACATTGAGTCAAGTCAAAAAGATGTTTAAGAACTTGAAGATCTGCCTCCTGGAATAGAATTTTTTGAGGATGCTGAGCAGATGGCATGAGATTAGCCTCATCGAAACTGCCTGAATTTCCCAGCATTCCTATGGGGCCTGCTATTGGTAACTCAAGGGAGTGTTCCTGCATGTGGGAAATGGCTTTTTATAGGGTCTAATTAGAAAGAAGTGCTAATTCCTACCTACAGCATTAAGAAATGTTTCTGTGAAATATTTTCACTTGAAAAATGTATGTCAATTTCAGAAAGGAAATTAATGTGACTCATAATTGATAGAGATGGGGTCTTCATCTTTTCCTGCCAGCTAAAGGGTCCTGTTGAGGTTTTCGTCTTTATATAAGCCCTCCATTTCTACCGTGCTTATTCTTCTTGTAGAATATCATTACTGTTTTTATGAATTGGTAGTCAAAGTGAATTGATGCAGCATCATCTATAGACATCACAAAATTCTAATTTATTGGGTTGAGGTAATTCTTGATCCTTAGTATAATATGGCTCCTTGCCTAGGGTTTCATTCCTGTCATGGCCTGATCATAGGAGGACCCTTCTTCAGAACTTTTAAACTCTTGTTCAGTTAGTCCTGGGAAATGGTCAGACCACGTTGCTTGGTTATTTAGGGGCTGGACTTGTTAGCACAAGTGTCTAAGGTCCAATCATCATCTGGACCAACCATTTCGCAAAACTTACCCAACTAAGTCTAAGCATCTATATTTGCATATTCTTTGCTTTTGGGACATTCTTTATCATTAAGGAAACAACAAAGTAATCCCTTGCTAGGCTTTGAGGTCAATAGGTTCACTTCCTCTATGAAGGCAGTAAAATGTCTTCTAATATAATCTAACAATATTTCCCCACAATGGGCCTTGTTTCCCACACCTGCTCACTTCTCTATGACTAGCAAATACTATATTTGTGTTTGTTTCGCCTGTAGTTGCAATAACCTCCTGGTGGCCTCTCAGACTTCTAATTGTATCAACATAGAGTCTTCTCTACTCTAAGCCTGTTTTGTATCTGCCTTTGTGGAACTCACCAGTGTCTTCAATTATGAACTCGTGGGCACCCCTTCTCTCATCACTTCTTAACCTGGACAAGAAAATACCTTTGCTTCCTTTTTCTTCTCTAAGGTGAATTAAGTCATAAGTTTTGGTTAAACAGTGTTACTTTTCATGTTAGGCATTTTATCATTCAATTAATACCCAATTTATTTGGAGCATAGTCCCTGAATAATCTAGCAGATTATTAGTATCATCATGGATCCTTGACTAATCCTTCCCATCTATTTATTCATCGAACACAAGGCTGAACTCCTCTACTGAGTGAAGCATTGTGCTAGCCAGCTGTGATGGTAATCAAATTAGGAAATGGTTCCCATCCATACGGTCATTTAGTGTTGTCTCTGAAAATACTAATAATTATATGGATTGAATCCATGTCCCTTTATTTGGTTGTTTATTTAGTGTGTCTTCTTGAGGCTCTTATTCAGAAATAACTTTTTGACTAGATCTCTTGCTTTATATATCAGCATCCTGTTGCTCCTTCTGCCTACTGCCTTCTAAGACAGCCGGAGTAGCTTTCTCAGGAGGTTCTCAGTTCAGTTTCATGTAAAGTTACTGGCATTAAAGGGTCTGTGGTACAGTAATGTGGAGGTTTACAGTGAATCACGGTCCATGTCCCTGACATCAAATGATCTCTAATATTTTGTAGAAAGCAATACTTTATACATCAGATGTCAGAAAAACTCAAGGACAACATAAAACAAGATGCTAAATAAAGACGATCTGCTCACGTCTGTGGGGATGGTAAAGCTGTAACTTACTCACGAGAACTAATGAAGATTGGCCAGAGTCTTCCAAAAAGTTCTCATAGAATATTACTGAGGAGCTATGTAGAGCAGCCCACAAATTTCTTTAGATCTGGCATTACCTGAGTTCTGCCATAGGATATGAAGAGACCATGAGTATTTGGTAGCAGTAGGAAGGAAACAACAGAAATAGGTAGGGAAGTGGGCTCTTGATGCCAGGGAACAACTAAAGAGGAAGGAAAAACAGGGAATCACAACTGTCTGCGACGAGATAACTCCTAGTACTGCACTCACAAGGATGCCTTCAAAGGAGAAAATTCTCGCCATCAGAAATACAGGACACTGGGGACAAAGGGCTGACAGCTCTGAGCTGGGTGTGTTGCCTCATCAAGTAGGATTTTTAAATCAGTTCAGTATCACTCCCTTACCGTGTGCAGTGTTAAAAAAATCTATTTCTAGAAATTACTATGGTTCTCATAGTCTCCTTTATTAAGAGCCATGATTTATAGCGAGGTGTGGTGGTTCAGGCTTCTCTAATACCTGCTATTCATTCTTCATGAGGGATCTGGGTTCTGCAGAGGGCTCACTACTAAAGGCGGCTCATTTACTGGGAAGCAAGCTCTGCTTTCAGAGGCTACAGGCCTACTCAGTTTCCTGCTGGGTTTCTGCCCAAGAACCTAATTGTTAATGGCTCCCAGCTGTGCCACAAAGGACATTTCTTTAACTCCTTCCTTCCCAGCTGCCAAAGAGTGCCTTCTACTTGAACTGTCAAGTTTTAGGGCCTTGGGTAGAGATAAAGAGCTTGTGGCCAGGTAGGAAAATCGGAGAAAGAAATGTGTATTTTACCAGGTCCACATTTACTAGGTCCACATCATCCTCCCAGGGTGAAGTGATGTGTGAGCATTAACACTGAATCTTGAATAGAATTTCAAAGACCCTTCTTCTGCTCTCTTATAGTTTTGACAAATGTCTATTGTTCTTTATTTATGCATAGCTTCCTCTTGGAGCATTCATCTCAATGGGGACTCCTGGGTTCCACCTCCACACCCCAACCCAGCCTCTGTGAGCTATATATGATCTTCATGATCTTCCATAGAAGCCCTCAGTGACTCCTGCTGTCAGACTCTCTCCTTCTCTGTGTGCCTGCATCTGAACAGCCTGGAAACGTATGCAATTTCTTTTTAATTTCTATACTATGCGTTGTTATCTCCTGTTGCAAAATGAAAGTCTCTGGTAGCTCAGTCTGCATGGGTTTCTTTCCTGAGTCTGCACTTTTTTTTTCTGGTCGTAAGAAACATCTTTCTTTTATGGGACTGCCAACAAGAGATGAAGACTTTCCATTACCTTTATGTCCTGTTCTTAAAACTCCCTTAGGAACTTGTTTCCTTCCTAGCCCAATCTTTCAAGATCTTCGGGGTTCCCCAGATCTTTCTACTGCTTCTTTTTCAAGGCTTCATTTATATCAGTCACTAATTCCCTAGGCACCCCCACACACCCTCCTTTGCGCTAACAATACACAAACCTACTCTCCAGTACCTCACTCCACCTTAGGTTTCTTCCCTCTCCAAATCCATTGCTGGGATTCGCACACTAATTACAGTCTGTAGTATTGCATCCCTCAGAGAAGACTAACTAGTAGTATTTTTTTTCACCTTGTGACTGTGTATATACAATGCTTCCTTCAACTTCTGTGTGACAGCTTTCTTCGAGGATCCCTTCAAGAATGAAAGAAGAATAGACCAATGTTAATTCTCTGCTATTGCTCGAAGCCTCGTATTCATGGTGTTCTTTATGAGTTTTGTTATCACTTAAACAACAGGTTTACGTATTGTTTCTAGCGTTTCACCCACAACCATCTACTGGCCCCACCATCATCAGAGCTGAACTCCAGCACTTCACTACGTATTTTCTGTTTTTCTTTACATAATTCTGTAGGGTGCACACTTTCAGTGGCCCCACTTTTCTGAGAAAAAGTGAGACACGGAAGAGGAGGTATCTATTCCAAGTTTACCTGTATAGAAATGATGGAAGGAGAAGAGCCTGACTCCAGAGGCCAGGTTCTCAGGTTCCAGTCATGAACAAAATGGCCACTGTTCCTATCCCCTTAGAGTTTACGGTCACATGGAAGGAACTCATCAACAGTGATATGAAGTTGGGAGTGGGTAGGTGCGTGGGGAGTTGGAGGAGGGAAATGTGGATGCATATAATTCACTTTATACATACATGAAATTCTGAAGGAAAATTTAAAAACCCAAATAGTTATTCAAATAAATATTTACTGTCTGCCACAGTGGCTCTAAGGACCAAGAAGAGGCTCCCTCTGTGCTACAGAACATGAACCCTGACCTTCTATAAAGGATTTTCTTAGGAGCCTAAAAAGATCAAGAATATCTTTTTCAAAGTGGTAATGTTTACAATAAGACAAATTGGATAAGAGTGCATGCCAGTGGGAAATATCATCAGAAAGGAGAAATAGACGGCACAGGCTCCAAGGGCAAGGAAAAATTCAGTGGAAACCAGTATTGGCTACATGCCTGTGATGGAAGGAAAGAGAAGGAAGTGAGGCTGGGGAGATGGAGGAATCCTGTCCTGTTGGGGCTCATATGCAAATCAAAGGTTTTAATGCACGTCAAGTGTAATGAGAAGTATGGAAAAATCTTAACGAAAATTGACACAGATTTACTTTTTGTGTGGGTTTTATTAGAATAAATTAGAAGGAGTTGGAAGCAAATGCAGTACATTAATTGGAAGAATATTTCAATGGATATTGATGTCATAAATGAAGAAAATATAGAACCAATGAGTCGTCTGAGTTCATAGAGTTTGTGTCAAAGCCAAGATTTGAATCCAGTTCTCTCTGACACTGAAGGTCACGTTACTTCCAAAAGTATTAATTTCTTCTTAAATGATAATGACTTACAAGTCCCCACTTAGATAACTGACTGGGGGGTGGAGTCTAGGAGATATTCTCAAGGTAATTAGTGCAGCTCTTAGCTCATGCTCTGTGCTGCTACCATGTGTTTTTTACACACTGGTACCCTTTGCTATGAGCCAACAGCATGTTTCAAAATGATCCCTCTTTATGATAAAAATGGAAACATTCAAGTCTTAAATGACATTAGAGTCATGAATATAATGTATAATAATACCTGCCCAGTATATCTCGCAGGATTGTTATGAGCTTAAGATAATATGCATTAAAACACTTCATAAATTGTCAAGTGCACTACAAAAGTAAAGGATTACTGGTGTTTGTTATATAGGAAATCAGAATGCCGTGATAACTTGTCCAGTAGGAGTGGGTCTCGGTCCTGAGTGTCCCTATCAGTTGCCAAAAGAGTTCGAAGATCATAACATGTCTCTATATTTCCAAGAGCTTTGTGACTCAGGATTCGAGCCAAAGAGAAGCAATTGGATCCCTGTTTCCACCATGCTCTCCACACAGTTATGCCTATTTTGAGTTCAATTGGATAATCTCCACAATAATTACTTGTTCTCCAGGAACCTGTGTGCCCCAGAGTGCTGCCCAATATGTCATTATCGGAACTCTTGTTTTACGAGGCAATGGCATCTTTCTTCACCACACCTGAAGCTGAGAATTTATCTTTGCAATTTAAATTCTCAAGGAGAATGAAACACGGGTACACAGACCAAATCAATAGTCATCTTTCTTCCATTAAAGAACTTTTAGGGTCTTTTATAGGATCCCATTACTTGTTAGTAGCCAATTCCTAAAGATACTTTTGGTCTGACTCAGTGTTGGTCAAACTACAAATCATGACCCATTGGTGGGCTATGAAATCAATTTAATGGTTATAAGCAGTATTTAAAACATGGAATAGAAGAAAGGGAGACAATCTGAGCTTCTTGTATGTAGCATAGGTAATTGCCTTGGGAAGCTTTCTTCAGGCATAAATGCATGCCCCTAGGTCCTGGATTACAATAGAAAACAAATTATTATTATTGTTATTATTATTATTACTTTAATGTAGGTTACTCTAGAAAAAAGTTTGCAACTCAGTGGTGCTCCATATCCAATGACAATACTGATGTCTTTCTACCTTCATAAGATGGCTTTGTCTAACTTCAGGATGGGCAATACCACCCATTCTTGATGCGGGCAGTACCTGTAATTTAATTATTTACCTGGACATTTCAAAAAGCAGTACCACATGGGAAAGGTGTGAGCTGAGTGCCAGCAAAACCCAAAAGCTGTTTACTAAAGGAAATCTGGGTGTGTGGCTTCTTAAAAGAGGTGAAGGATGTTCAGAGCAATAGCAAAGAAGGGACTACTTTAGACATGCAGATGGGATGTTGGGCTCTCCATTGACCTGGCTGTTCTATTCATTTCCCAAACACCTGTGTGATATACCCAATGTGCCTTGTTCTTGGTCCTTTTCACATCTTTACTCTTGTGATGTATGAGGCAGGTGGGTATGATTGCTAACTCCACCCTGAAGCTGAAACTGTGTCACTAAATGGGCACTGAACTGCCATGCGAACGCCCTTCAACATGCTCTGTAGATTGTTGTGGCCTCTTAGCTTCCCATCAAGGTGCTCACTAATAAGGTTGTTTCCCATCAATTCTAATTCAGTTCCCATCCCTAGATGAAGGTTCTTTCTCTCTCTCTCTCTCTCTCTCTCTCTCTCTCTCTCTCTCTCTCTCTCTCTCTGTGTGTGTGTGTGTGATATCAGACAAGTAAGATTTTGAGAGAAATGCCAAGCTTTTGCATCCCATGAGCTAGAAATGTATCTAGGAAAGAGAAGCGATTTGGAGAGAAGGTATTCATGACTAGCAGCTTTCTATGAGGG
The DNA here is from genome assembly GCF_037038515.1 of Microtus pennsylvanicus. NCBI lineage: Eukaryota > Metazoa > Chordata > Mammalia > Rodentia > Cricetidae > Microtus > Microtus pennsylvanicus. The sequence goes on from NC_134585.1 coordinate 76,888,514, forward strand.
ATTAAAGAGCAAACCCTTTCAAGATGAGTGCAAAGGGCTTCCAAGGTTGGCAAATGATTTAACATGCTGTACAGTGAAAAAAAAATAAAACAACATAAATCAGACAGAAGGTAAAAGGAACTTAAGTTTAACAGGAAAGCAGAATTAAGAAGCAATCCCTAAAATTAGGCTTACAGTGCAAATAGCATCTGTCTTTTGCACGTAAAACCATTCCACAGTGACCTTGGAAAAGCACCATTTTGCCTAGACTTCCTTGGCAGATACCTTTTAAGTGGGGAGAAAAGTCTCTTCACCTTTTGTGAGATAGGAAAGAAACTTTGCCTCTCGCAGGAATTGTTTGACCTGACGGGAACATAAAAGATTATGGAGTGTCCAGTGCCACAAAATTTCATTAAAGTCACTAAAAGTTGGCCATTGTTTCCACACATCTTTAAGTGGCTGATATGAAAATAATTCGGCTTGCTTGTTTGTTTAGACGTTGTTCCTAAGTATGAGGTGGGTGGGACCCAGGAATTTCGGGAACTGTTCCCAGTAGCAACTCCACCACCTGTACGGGTGCCAGTTGTGACTCCATTACCTATATGAAGCTTCAGAGCCTGCTCGGAATTTCAGAGATCCCAGGTGATCCTCCATCCAAGTAATTGTCCCGTTTTCCTGGCTCCCTCTCTATTCCATTGCTTTATAGATGCAATTTTACTCTATTTGAATTTATATTTTAGGTTTCTTATCACCAACAATAAGGTGGAAGCCCTCAGAAGGCAGAGCTGGGGTAACTGGCTTTGGGGAATACACACAGCCTAGAATGTTATGTTCTCTCTGTTCCTTCCATAAATGTTTATTGAGTGGCTGAGAGGCAAGTTCTAGACACAGAGACTTTGTGTCCCCTTGCAGCTACCACGTCCACTGCTTTCTTCTTCTTTTTGTATTGCTTTTAAGAGCCATCTAATCACTTGTTTGGATTATATCTCAGCCTTTTGGGATAGTTGTTGGAGACCACCTCCCTACACGCCAACTTTTCTCCCAAGTTGGCGATGGTCAGTGATGGGGAATTTAAAGATGAGCAGAAGATGCCTCGTTCTTATTCACTGGGGGTGCTAATATGGAGTTTTTTCTCTGCTGGGCTCTCGGAAACAGTTAGCCTGTTTCTTTAGAAGAAGCACAACTTTCCTGAAAAGGAGGCAATCCTCTCCAAACTGGGCAACCATGCACACAAGCTGTCACTCCCACATACATTGGTAAAGACATAGTGGCCTCCTGAGCTCTTGTGATTCTGAGGAAAAGCACAAAGACACCAAAAGTGCCATGAAGAGAAATTTCCAACCAGATTTCTCATTTGTGTTTCTAAAAGGCAAAAGATTTATCCATGCTGAAGAGAAACCAGAGTATCCGTTTCTGTGTAGGACAACCCTAAGTAGAGGGGACCATCAGCGTAGACTGTGCCAGCTACTTTGTTACTGAGAGGTGGAACATTAGGAAAGGCTGTCCGGGAGGTGACGTCAGTTCTCCATCTGATACTTTTTCATACAAACTCTTCTAGGATGAAATACCCTCCCAGGCTGTCTCTATGTGGATCACCTATGAAGTTAGCACCTTGTAAAAAGGGGGAGAATTGTGTTCCCTAGGCGCCTCTTCTCTAAAATCGCCAACTAATGACATTAGCAGGGAGGAATGATGAGAAGGAAGAAAATAGGGCAAGGGGAAAGAACAGCTCAAAACAGGATTCTGGAAATTCCTTCTTAGCTCATCCAGTACCCACACTGTAGGTTAAGGGTCTTTAAGGGTAGGTGAACACCGTACTTTCTCGTACTGCATGGGTAGCTTACAACTCTGCCGCTTCTCTCCTTTTGTATTGTTTCTGGTGAAGCCCAGCCTCTTCCTCAGCCTATCAGTTAGTGTCTGACCTGTGGTTTCCCCACCAAGAACCAGTGTGAGCTGTGAAGGAAACCTCTGTGCCTGCACTGACTTTGAAGTCCCTCTCCCAGCCTTACCACACAGCCTTGCTATTCTGCCGGCCTCACACCTGTTCCTCCTTTGCACAGGGCCTCACACAAGTTCAGTTCACTGCTTCTTTTGTTCACGCAACAATTGTTTTTATTAACTACCTGTTTTGTAAACATTACAGTGCTGGGTGGTGATGATGCAAAACTAAGAGAATGCCTTCCTTGCTCTCAAGTTGTTCCTGGGAAAACAGACACCTTAAGCAAATACTTCACAGGTCATCCTAGTACATTCTATGCCAAGTTGCTATGGGAACACACAAAAGAGGCACTTAACCCAGTCTGGGGTGGAGCTGGGCAGGGCAGGATTCAGGAAGAAGTGGTGTTTGGACAGTAGGAGATGATAAAGCCTTAAATTGGGAATTTGTGGGAGGGAGAGAAAGGAGGAAGAAAGCCAGGGGAGGTTCCCAGAAGTTTCTGCAAAGGCATGGAATGGCAGAAAATCGGTGCCAGGCTGGGGAATTGCAGGTCGTTCAGTATGACTGGGGTATTAGTGTATGACTGGAAAAACAGGCAAAGACAAATGACGTGGGGAGCATCTTGAGACTGTCAAGGGGTCTCGGCTTTCTCCCGAGGGCCACTGGGAGCCCCTGAAGGGTTTAAATGGGACCAACAAGTCTGATTGGCATTTTATCAAGGTCTTTCTAATTGTAGTCTGAGAAATATTTTGCAACAGGAGGAGAGACTAGCTATGTGGTCACTTTAGTGACCCAGAGAAGGCTGGATAGCGAGAAAGGTAGGATGTGTGGCAGAAACAGCAGCTAGAGAGGTCCCCTGGGTTCTGACGATGGCATGCCGCCAGCCTCCTAGCCGGCTAAGTGGTGTGACATGCAATTATCAGGTAAAATTTGATTGTTCATTTCCTCTTATTATTTTATTATATTTATTCTATTTATCTTTCTTTTATAGGCGAAAATATCATTAACTCAGTTGTTGGCAGTGGCCTCTTTTTTGTTGTAAATTTGAAAACCAATAATAGCACATACAGATGAAAAAGACCCACAAAAAAAGTTTAAAAACACCAATATTATTTTTTTTCAAAGGGAAAAAAAACCCCTATGCCATATGCAGAAACTTTCCAATTAGGTTAATGTACCTTAAACTGTATTAGTAATTAAGTGCTTTGGGTATTAAAATACCTAATCTAGCTTCAGGCTATTTTTGATAAATCCTTTGACATTTTGCCAGCTGAGTAGGAGAGACGGAGCTGAGGAGGCCTCGCCTAGGGATTAGTGAGTTTTTGACTCTGGTACCCAGCATGGGCAGCTTACTGTATGACCTTGGTAGCATTGCCTTCTGTTCTCAATCTTTAGTTTACATTATCTGTAAAATGGCAAAAATGCCAAGACAACAGTCATGATCATGTAACTCCTTCATTTTACATAATTTTGGAAATGCAGTTATTTGTTTATTGGGGGAATTTTAGGGGATGGGGTGGCTTTGATTTTGTTTTTCTATGACTTATGCTACTTAGAGGCATGCTAGGCTTGCATGAAGCTGGTGTTTCTGATGATTATATTATTGTAGGTGTAATTTGTAAGTGTGTGGGTGTGTGTTCTATGTATGTCACACAAGCAAAGATGAGCCCACTCACGTCCTGTCCCATCCCCACCAGACTCACAGAGCTACAGTGACCTACTAAGATTCTAGGATTTCTTAGATGTCCACTCTGATTTCCTCATGGCTAGGTAGCTGTTTTTAGGATACATCATCTCTACACAGAGCAGGAAGGAAGCAGGAAGAGTTGGTACCAGCTGCATTTTTTCCCATGTCCTCAGAGGCAGGGGTGTGACTGTGGTAGACAGTTGTGGACATAGCTGAAGCCCACGGACAGGCCAAGGAAAGCATCCTGGAGTTCCTCCTGCCTCCACAGTACAACATGGCTGGAGGCAGAGGCTCAGTGGGTCATAGTGGTTGGGCTGCCAAACAAGATCAGGGAAGTGAATCACTTTGGGGAACTAGATGGTCAAAGATGAATCTGGAGCTAAGGCTGGGTTAGCTTTCACTTGGAAATTTGCTTGTTCAATGGAAGCTTTTTGTTTAGCTGGTTTGGGGGCTGAGAATTGAACTTAAGGCCTAATGCATGCTAGCCTAGTGTTCTACCACTGAGCTATATTTCCAGTCCTGTTCTTTTGTTCTTTGAAGTACTGTCTTCCCTTTCTTTGGTTTATATTTATGAGAATCTAGCCATCCCCACAGATATAAGAAAATTTCATTTCTTTATCTAGCTGGGGGACTTGATTTAGAACAAAAAGCACAGACTTAATGGGACAAGAAAGCTACACTGAAATCAAAAAGGGCAAGCCAACCCCTGATGAAGCCTTGCTAGACTCTGACCCTTTTTAACTTATTTACTATCATGTGTTAAAATAAGTACAGAAAACCAGAATCAAATTATATGCTGTGTGGTATCCTTGAAAGGGTACTGACCCAGCATTTTGGGGCCAACGACTCAGAGCTGGTCATATGAGCAAGCACTCTGAATTTTCTTGCTGAATGACACATTCAGTGTTCAGCAGTTCTGTGAAGGGTCCTGCAGAGATGTTGCCTCTGCCTATAACAAGAAAGCAGGGAATCAGTAGAATAATTTCTCCATCAAATTTCAGTTGGGTCTCAATTTCTCCTTTTAGGTGATCAAATAATAAGTTAATGCCTCATGCTATGTATATCCTATAGTCGATGTCCTCCGCTATCCTATAGTGGGGGAAGCTGCCAACTACCTTCTTTTTAAAACCTGAAAAGGAGACACATAGCATTGCTGTATTCCTAGAGAAGCAGACTAGCTCTAGGTCGAGCCCATCACTTTTTCTTCCTGACCAGTTTACACTGGGCTTGGCAGGAGAGACTCACTGTCTTCCCTGTGCTTATTCCATTATGTAAGCTTCTATAGTCCTGGAGATTCAAAAAGAAATAGAAAATCTATTTAAAAAAGCCAGCTTCCTAGGAAGACTGTCACTTCTCTTTTCTTCCAAAGACTTGGTTTCCTGGTGATACACTTGTATAAGTGTGTTTACAAATATCCCAGTCTAGTCCAGGATCCCTGCTAGAGCTACACAGGGGAACATGTGGGCTGCAGACAGAGCTTGGTGAGGAGAAACAGACTCTTGAACTAGTCTAAGGGAACTGGCAACTCAATTTCAAGGGCAGGAGAATTACCAGGCAGGTTCTGACTACAGAATGGAGCCTTGTCTGTGTATTTTTGCATGCATTTGTGCCACTACCAATCTGTCTGTGTGTAATGCAATAGCCCAGCTCCTTTGCTGAACTGATTGTAGCCAGGAGAAGGAAAGCAAGCTCACCCAGAATTAGGACACATTTGGGAACAACACAGTAAGAGAAACTAAGGTACAAAATTAATAAGGACAAAATCTATTTTCCACATCATTTTGCTACCCCTTCCTTCAGTAACTCAAAGGCATATAGCTCTTAGTTTGAAAATCCATCAGAGAATCCTTGATATCTCATGAAGTTTTTTTCCCCAGAGTTTTTATCAGTAATAGTGACACATTATAGCCCTTTGGCATTACGGTGGCCAAACTTGTCTAAAGGTACTGATTCCACTACCCTTTGATTCCTCCCATAGATGACATATGGATAATTCCAGAGCAAGAATTCTAAAAGCACACATACTGTGAATGTGAAAGAGCATTAAATAGTCCCTAGTCTTCAGGCCTTTCTACATCAGTGCCAAGAAGGGATGGTGGATGGAGGTACCATTGAGACCAGAGGGGAAAACAATGATTTGTTACGGAATGAGTTACACTGAAATGATGACGGATGTCTTTCTGTATGCTGTGAACATGTGTTCCTTTTATTGGTTGGTGAGTAAAGCTGTTTTGGTCTATGGCAGGGCAGAATAGAGGTAGGTAGAAAATCAAAACAGAGATATGGAGAGAAAGAAGGCGGAGTAAGGGAGAGACCAGCAGTCACTGGGGAAGCAAGATGTCATGAGCCTCAAGGTAAAATATAAAATAATAAAAATGGGTTGATTTAAGTTGTAAAAACTAGTTAATAATAAGCCTGCGCTAATAGGCCAAACAGTTTGTAATTAATATTAAGCCTCAGAGTGGTTATAGGAAACTGGCAGGCAGGAGAGAAACTTTCAGTTACGCTGAGACACCTTAAAGAGTAATAATGACATGGCTTGATTTCTTTGGAGAGCATCCTATCTGAGGGGCTCAACCTCAGCAATTTTGAAATTCTTCTCAGGCTTGGGAAGTAGCCACTGTGAATTTGTGTTTCAAGGTAGAGTGAATTTGAATGAATTTTCTCCAGCAGTTTTGAAATTTCTCTTAAACTCTTGAGCCATGGTTATATTACTGTTCTCATTCAACCAATGTCCTCCAACATAGTTACAACCCAAGTTATAGGCACTTTGGTTAATCTGATCAGTATCCACTTAAGGCGGGGAAAGTTGGGGACTGATACAACAATTCCTATCCCTGTCATTGCTCAGAGTCAAATCAGGCAGCTGAGTTTATATCTGATGCATTCATTTTGTTATAGTGGCTCAGTCTTTTTGAACGAGGAGTACCATGCACAACAATGCAGCTGACTATCTATGGTGTCTCTCTTAAGTGAACTTGGTTTTGTGAACCATTTCATCCTTTGTCTTCCCTGTTGCTTCATGTATGAACCCCACAAAAACCTGATACCTTTTCTTTTCTTTTCTTTTCTTTTTTTACCTGATTCCTTTTCTGGCAGACACAGATGGCCCAGTTCTGGGGTTAGGAGCACTAAGCATTAGCCTTGATTTGAAGAGCTGTTAGGGAAAACATTTTCAGAACAGAATGTGAAAACGTTCTCTAGGGGCAGGTCACGTTGGGTGCTTTTCATGGTAGCTGCAGCTCCCCCTGCTGCCCAGTTAAGGGCAAGAGAAGGCAGCTCCAGGAACCCTCAGTAGTAGGCAATCAGTAGACCACCGTCTGAGGCAAGCCAGGGAAGGACTCAGGCAGTCGTGGGCTGCCTGTTTGCTGGTGAGAGCGGGACAAGATAGGGGGTTAAATTTTTACAATGATACCACCAAACTATTGATTAGAAGCAAACAGACCTGCCGCAGCAAAATTTGCATTCATACGGAAGTGACACCCAGAGTTCTTTGCTCCTTTGCTGACTTTAGGGGACACTGTTCTCACTGTCGTCTACTATCCTTCCCACCAGCTTAACCTAAGGGCACTAAACAGCCTACGCTTTATGTTTCAGCTCTGAAAGTGGAATTTATTGTGTATGGAAAAAAATACAGAAGACTATGACAAGGACAGGTACTGACAGAGAAGCAGCCAAAAATCTAGTTATTTTGAGCTCTACCAATGCCATTTTTCTTAAAGCTTTTGTTCTCAGTCATGGGTATACATTGGAGCCATTAACAGAATTTTTGAAACTACTGATTCTTGTGGGTTATTACTCTTGAAGATTTAATTATCCTGGGCTATGGCTTGAGAGTTTTCAACATTCCCAAGGAATTATCACCTGCTGCCAAGTTTAAGGCCATTGTTAAAGATCTCATCACCATCCTGCAGAGTCCAAAATCTCCAGAGGGGGAAAAGAGCCACACAAAAGGGAACATCCTATGGTAGTGTCAGAGCAGCTGTGGGTCACAGAAACATTCTCACCTTCTGTATGTCATCCTGAGATCATAGCCAGAATAAAGACTCGAGTTCTACCCAGACCTTCTAGATTATAGTCTTCATTTGAACAAAATCCCCATGTCATCTGCACAGCCTCCAGTTTGAGAAGATCTCTCTCCCAGTCTCTCTTTTGTTCCCTCCATTTTCTTCTTTTTCCTATGGCTTCTTTGATTCCATATACTACAGATGGTTCCTTGGACATATCTGACAAGGATATATCCTTGCAAAAAGTGGGGGGAGGGGGGGTTCATGTCTCGGTTTCAATAATCCCTTCAGATTGAAATCCCTTTAAATTAATTTTTTTTTCAGCTGCCAAGCCTTAGTCTGACTTTCTAATGCCTGTCTCAACTCACGAACACCCTCTTCATGTGTGGTGACAGACCACAAGGGGCCTCTTATAGAGACTCTAAAAATATTCCTCACAGGCCTGGTGCAGAGGCCCTCAGGCAGGCTCTCGTCTCCTGTTGGGACTGGGCTAACTTTGACAAAGGATCTTTGGAACATCACAGCTGTGAGAGCCAATGTGGAGGATGATTGCTGTTTACTAAGGGCTCAGAATGAAAAGCAATCCTCCTTCAGAACCCAGGCCTTAAGGTTAACAGTAAAGCGAAGATGAGTGGAAGGCTGGCCCTGAGAACAGGTTTCAAAACACAATGTAAATGGGGTCAGGTAAAAGGTAGGAAGACAGGATAGGGCTTTGGAGGAAAAGGAGCAAGCAGAGTAGATGCTTTAGAAAGGGGAATGAATCTAACTGGAACTGTACTTTTTTTTTTCTGTCTTCCTCACCCAGTCCATTTCAAAAACTATTTTAAAACATGACTTTTAAAAGGTTCCTATTGAGACAGAAACATTACAAGAATCTCCATTGCTATCTTCACATTTTTTTTTCTGTCTTATATTCTTTCCAGAGGCACAGGGTCCTCTTTATGATGCTTTTATGTCTATAAATTGTTTAGGAGAAGTCACTGAAACCTAATCTCTGAATGTGCAAGGCCCCTGGATTGGCGGGGAGGGGCAGGGTGAGGATGAGATACAAATTGCAGGGAGCAGAATAATCAGATACAGGGGGACTTTGATCTTCTGGAGACCTAAGCTAATAGATGTTAAGTGTAGTTCAGTGGAAGTAATAACCCATGAAGAAAACAAAATCTGCAAAATGATAAAACGCTGCAGTCTACTGATCAAGGAAGACATCAGAAAATTACCATGAAAGCCTCCTTAGCCCAGCAGATCCAAGGTGAAGAAAGGGCTCCTTCTGCCAGCCAGCAGCCAGACATCCTGGGCAGACTCAGCCGGCTCCCAGCCTCCAGCCAGATTATCACTCCGTGTAACCCCAGTGCTTTCTCACTGCCGAGGCAAGCACTGGCACTGGCACTTGAGAGGCCTGGCCTTTGTCATGTCTTCTTGTGACGCCACAGCAGATCCCCATGTCCTCTGTGGAGGCATTTCAGGGGATGCTATTTCCAGGAGTCAATCCATGCAAAATTTCCTGAATTTCCTCTAGTATTATTTTTCTTTTTGACAACAATACAACATAGTAAAGACAAATAAGATAGCTTTCAATACACTGAAATCTGACCCAGTAAACAATTCAAGAAGACACTGGGAATTTGTGAACATTTAAGTACAATTGAAATATAAAAGGATGCTCCTTAGCGCTAGTTCATTTAAGTAAGTACCTGTTTATTGAATAATAAGTATATTATGCATCCTGGGCTGAATTAAACTGATCTATCTGCAGAGGAAATTAATAGTTAATATTAAAAAGAAAATCTAAAAATCAAAACAGCTAGATAATTTTACTCTTAAGAGAATTAAACAAACAAATAAACACAACCCCCCCAAAACGTGAGTTTTAAAAGACAAGAAACTAGAAGAAAAGCAGCATCCAGTTTCAAAGCTTGGCCTCTTTATACTTCACATAATGGCTAATTAAACATATGGCATATATTATCTGAACCACAAATTAATTTGTTTGGCTAGAGTGGGTCCAGACAAATGAAAATAAAGGAAAGCCATGCAATTTAATTTAGGCAGGATGGAGATAGCTGTGCTGGGCACCAGCATTCGGTTTGTGTCTGAGAGGCTCTCGTTGGAGCACTCACAAGAGGCACCTTCCTTGGAGGAGTCCCCTCTTCAAGCAGGAAGAGTAAAACTGGCAAACTTCATGGAATAGGACATATGAGGTGGCTGATGGCCGAAACGACAGAAAAGAAAAGGAACTGAAATTGAAATAAGTGGAGAAGGAGGGGGGGAGGAGTGATAGAGAAGAGAGAACTAGAGGGGACGAGGAGGGGTGAGGAAGGGTTGGGGAGGGGGTGGGAAGGAAGGAGGGGAGGGAAAGTCACAGATTCAGCACAAGGCATTCACACTCTCTGGACAGTTTCCTCGTGTTAACGTACACGGTGGAGGGCATCCACGTCCACCTTTGCTCTAATGCTGACTTTGCATGCCCATGTTTACAGAAAGACTAGCCCTTTAAAAGAAGGACTTTACCCGGAAGCAAAACTGAGACTACATGAGGTGAAAATTAGAGTTGCTGGAAAATCAAAACTTGGAGCTTTCAGACAGTTGTTGGAGATTTTATTTTATGGAACATATGTACTTATTTTTGAAACAAATGGAGTCCTTGTCTGAAAGGTCCTGTGGGTACAGGCCTGGTGCCCAGCACAGAGTAACCAGCTGGGTGGTTAAGATGAGGAGGGCTGGCTCCGGGTTAGTCCGTCTCTCTGCCACGTCCTGCTGCCTGTACGTCAGCAACCCTTCTTATCTGTTAAATGCATATAACAATTTAGACTAAGCATGCTGAGGGGATTAACTAATGATTGTGAACCACTTTGGAAATAGAAAACATCCCGTGTGTGTGTGTGTGTGCAGAATTAATAATGATTAGATAACAGACTGTCCTAAATTTTACTTTAAATTCAAGTAACCCTTTTCTCGGCGGCGAAAGTTTTGCCGCTAAACAGAAGACTTTATTTTAACTAGAGGTTTTCACGGTATTTTCATTTGAGTTGAATTTCTGTTCTTCAGACCCACATTTCTGCCAATTTCTATCTCTTGTGCTTTCTCTGGCACAAGCAAAAGAACAAAGTTAATAGCAGAGAAAGGACAAGCGTTAAGAGGGCTGCATTTACCGTCACTTGTAATTCTACTATTAAATGCTCTTGGCATTTGCGAAATTCTTCTCAATCTTACTTTTTCCCCCCTCAGAGGGGAGAAAAAGCCACTGAAAACATGAAATTTAATCCAAAAATAACCCTTCTCCTCATTCTATGTTCTAAGACTTTCTCTTGACCCTCACGGTGTGACCTTGGGTCTCCATGGGACTGTCTACAAGATAAATATTCTGCCTTTGTTTCTCCTTAAGCATTCTAGAAGGAACACATATGTATGCCCTCATATGCTGTGTGTGGTGGTGGTGGTGGTGGTGGTGGTGGTGTGTGTGTGTGTGTGTGTGTACATATTACACATAGAGGATTTGTATAGAATTATTTTTTCACTTTGATTTCTGCCTGTGGAACAGATTGAAGATTTTACTCTATTGTGGTCTTCAAACTTCCACTCAGTTGATTCGCCTGCCAAGCACAGTGACCAGTGCGGCCGCTCCTGATGGTGGGAGCATATGGTACCGCTGGGAATAGTTTCGCTCTGAGTGCTGTGAAATCCCACGCCTTCCTACAGAATGTGTTTGGAGGAGCAAATGGTGAGTGTCTCTCTTCAGTGTAGCTCCTCTTCCCTGCCTGCGGAACATGGTCAGTTAAACAACACAATCAAGGGAACCCTGCAAACTTCTAGGCACTGGTTGATGTCCAGTTTCAGGGCTAATGGCAGCAGTGAACTCTTTCTTCTGTCCAGGGCAGAGGGTTATCACCGACTCATCCTGGATTTGCCAGATCAATAATTCTGAACCAATCAGAAAAAAAAAAGTGAGAGACTTTTGTTTGTTTTACTCTCTTTCCTCGGTTTCCTCCTCAAAGTGAGCTCAAACCGGAGCTCTAGATTAAGTTGGGAGGCTGGACTTGCAGATGGAAATGTCAAGCTCTCATTAGCCTTATAAACTCGGCTGCATTCATGCTGCGTCTCTTCCGTGAAGCAGAGACTCTGGACCCCTCACGTCCTCTCCGGTTCCTAGACGGTCTGTGTTGGACACATGTCGTCCACATCCGCTCCACTCCAAACCGCATCTCAGAGAAAGTCTCTTTCTGCACATTTAAAACAAATTGCTGTCTCTCATTTTGTAAGGCATCTTCAGGAACTAATTTGGTTGCTTCTCCCTGGGTTTACACCTCCACTGCCTTGGAACACTTTTGTATATTTAGTACAACACTCTCTTCCTACAGAATAAGCACCCTCTTGCTTCTGAATCTTGTGAAAGTAGAAAACAATACTTTGGACTTTAGCTGTAGTAACTTTTCTTGTTTATACTCACTCTTTATTAAATCTCCCAAAGCTGTGACCCTTACAATGTGTATTCCAATGTCGTTAGAGTCACCTGCCCTCTTCTTCCTCTCCCATGCTGCCATCACAGGCATGGACAGGGTTGGCTGCTGGGATGGGGCCCTTCGAAAGCTTGACTGTGAGCTCCTGCGAGCCATGCTTAGGGCTTCACAAGCAGAGGGGAAAGCGAGCAGACGCTCCTCTTGTAGTGAAGAGGGCTGCGGAAACTTCGGTCCTCGGCACACGTCCGTGAGAGGATGAGGATTTGCCTGATGGGAAGCTTCAAGTGCAGAGGCACTCGTACATCTACTTATCTTCAGTCTCAATGATGCTGTTTATGAGCGAGCTGCTTAAATGGGGGGAAGAAGCTCACGGAGAAGGAGAAATCGCAGGTTGGAGTGATTATGTTGAGCAGGAGAGGCCTGAACACAAGTCCAGTGGGAAAGGAAGAAGGGGATCAAATTAAGAATGATTAATGGCAGATCCCCAGTGGCTTCACTGCATCCGAAGGAGCGAACAAGCTGAGTAAGAAGCACTTGGTGTAGAAAAAAAGCACGCGTGTGAGGGAAAATGTATCATTCTGCAAATGTTGACAGCTTCTAAAGAAGGGGAAGAAACACGGAGGAAAAAGACGCTGCGTGGCTGGCGCCTGAGGCATCCTAGCTGGCATGGCACCTTCCCTGGCCTTCTGGAGAAACCCTCTCAGAAGCATTTCGATTGGGCCGATTCTACAGAATGACTGTTGCCTGACGATGGATTGGGATGCAGAGCGATAGGTACCAGCATTTAGGAAACTCTTTTAAGAGGTTCCATTAGCTTCCTTTGTGTCGCTGTAATAAAATTACGTGACCAAAAGCGACTTCGAGGAGAAAGAGTTTCTTTTTGCTTCCAGATGGAGCTGCCTGGAATCCATCATGGTGGTCCTGGCCTGGTAACAGGCAGGGGAAGCATGGCAGCATGAGCGGAAGCTGGCTGCTCATAATTCCATGCCCATGCAGGAAACAAATAAAGAGAGCGGGAACAGAAGTCAGCTATAAAACCCAAAAGCCAGATCTCAGTGACATACTTCCTCTAGCAAGACTTTAGGTCCTAAAGGTCCCATAATCTTTTCAAACAGTGCCACCAATTGACAACTAAGTGTTCAAATTCATGAGCCTGTGGGGGACATTTTTTTATTCAAGTCAAGTCAGCATGAGAGTCAAGGCACTTCTCCTAAACATTCCCTTAAAAGTCTTGTAAAGTTTGTGGTGTGTGTGTGTGTGTGTGTGTGTGTGTGTGTGTGTGTGTGAGAGAGAGAGAGAGAGAGAGAGAGAGAGAGAGAGAGAGAGAGAGATTCAAGCTGAGAATAAGAAACTATATTTTTAGTTGCAAAAAAATTAAAAACCCAGGGTCATCTGTGTGTTGCGGGGAGGTGGGGAAAATGTGTGTATGTCCATGTGGGTAGGCAGGGTTGTGCTGGTATACGTGGAGGCCAGAAATAGATCTCTAGTGTCTTCCTAGATTACTTTCCAAGAATCTTTCACTTGGACTTGGAGTTTGAGGACTTAGCTGCTGTAGTTACTCAGCTCGCCCCAGGGAACTCCTGTTTCTATCTAGCAATTATTGGAATTCTAGGAAGGTTGCCATTCTCGGGCAGCATTTCAGTGGGGTCTCCGGAGCTGAATTCAGTCTTTATACATCCATTCAATCGAACCATTTCCCCAGCCCCATGATCAGTTGTGTATGAGCCTTTTTACGCAGCCTCCTCACAGCAAAAATATACCACACAAACATTTTATACACTGCTTATTAAGTGGAAGATAATATTCCAAGGGTTTCATGTATGCCATAGGCTATCGTTTTTCCTCTTTCATAGACAATAATGCAAGCAGAGACTGCCTATTTGTTTCCCAGCCGCCCAGACTTAAATAACACAGAAACTATATTAATTCCAACACTGTTTGGTCAATAGTTTAGGTGTATCTCTAGCTAGCTCTTATATCTTAAATTAACCCATTTCTATTAATTTGTGTATCACCACAAGGCTGTGGCCTACCAGCAAGGTTCTGGCTTTCATCTCCTTTAGCAGCCACATGGCATCTCCCTGACTCTGCCTACTCTCTCTATATCTCTGCTCGGATTTCTCACCTGACTTTATTCTGCTAAGCCATTGACCAAAACAGCTTTATTCATCAACCAATAAAAGCAACACATATACAGAAGGACTTCCCACACAAGTCATTTTTCTTCTTTCACACACAAGAACACCAAAAATCAAAGATATAGTTCACCCACAGTAAAGGAGTTACTGGGTTACTTCTGTATTTAGAATGGAAGCCTTGGAACAGTAACAATTACATAGGATTTTTAACCACATTCATAATGCTTTGGTGTAGTGAACTCTCAAACATGCTGGCTGAATACAAAGACTAAAGCTTCATTACTGATATGATGCCAGGTCCTGGTAAGTTTTTTTCTCCAAAATCAACATAAACACTATTAGATAACTAAGGTCCCATTCTCTCAATATGTACTTATGGAGCATCTCCCATGTGCCAGGCCTTAGTCTGCTTTGTTCTTTTTGTGTTGAAGGAAAAATGCCTGGTGAGTGACTTGTGCCGGTCACCTCTTGTGCCCACTCAGGTTTGACTCTAACTTCTTCTGACAAGTCCCTGCCTCTTCCCAACGAGCCCCGCACCATGCAGAAACCAGTTTTGTTGCCATGTAAGGAGCTTAAGGCTACATTTTCCTCCTTTTCCACTAGCCTTGGATTGGCAAGACCCACTGGGGATAATGACTTGATGCTCGGGAGAGTGTAGAGGCTGCATGCAGTGTATCTCAGGGAGGAGGGGGCTCGAATTGCAGATGTTTCATTGTTTCCTCTTTTTTCATTCTGAAAACTTTCCAGGAGGAGAGATCTATTTGAATGGTTTTCAAAATCCATCTTAAGGTCAGCTCTAATACAGTTGGGACCTGGCAACGGTATGATTTCAGCATCATTGCACAGCTGCCAAACCATGCTAGATGCTCACCTTTCCCTCAGCCGTGGGACTCTGGCTGCCCACACAGCTGCCCTGCATCCTCCTGGGCCAACCCAGTCTCCCAGAAATGGGCAATGTGGTCAATGCCAAAGAGAAAATCTGTCCTATATATGAATAGAAGTAGGTAGTTAAAGGAGTCAGAATCTTGGTTTTGGTAAATGTGGAGGTTGAGCACCCATTGAGTCCCATGCTCAGTACCATATGACCTTCCCTTTTTCTTCATTTCAGTAATCTGCTTAGTTCTTTAGCAACAGAGGTTTAGATTCACATAGGCTCTGGAATGAATCAGATATTCAGTGAATGTATGCCCAGTGACTAACACATACAGCATAATAGAAAAATGACGATTCAAGAAACCCTTGTTCTAGTGTCTTTAATTTTATAATTAGCAGGATGATAAACCATGGAAAATCACCCCCCTTTGCATCAGTTTCATTTGTAAAGTAAGATTAAATAAGATAAATATTTATTGTCCTTACTGTTCATAAATTTTACAAGGGAAAGTTTCAAAGCTTAATTCCATAGTAAAAATAAAAACATCAAACCAGAATCCAAAGATAAGAGTTAGCTTCTGCCTCTGAATGCCCCTAACTAGCCATAAAAGTCCAATGTAACTAAACCAGTTTATAGGCTCCAAGAGCATGATAAAGGACACCTGGGGCAGAAAAACACTAGCCATGGCCAATCTAGGATAGCCAAAATCCCAATTAAGACAGCATTTAAAAGATAAATAAGTGATAATTTTAAACCACTGTTTTGAGTATATGTTATGCAGTATTTGTATACCAATAGATGACTGATACAGTATTTGTTTACAACAGAAAGAAGGAAGTACAAATTGCTTAATGAAATTGAAGTCTGAAAGTTAACATTTTTAAATGTACTTACTAGTCTACATTTGATGAAACTTCATACTCATGTTATGGTAAAATTTTAGTAAATGAAAGAAAATAAGAATTGACTCAAATTATCTTTCTAGCTCAAAATGGCAGTTTTGATGATGTTTGAAGCACTTTAGTTGATAAATGGTCAACCTTTGGGGCTGCCATTAGCTCTGAGTATTCTGGTTTTGATTTTTGATTTGTAGTGAAGGACTTAGTCTGTGAAGGCCCAAATTTGATTACAGAAAAGGTCTGTACATCTTTAACAATATAGTTCATTTGTAAAAAAAAAACAGTCATTTTAGTAATAGCTTTAGTCATATTAGTAGGTTATAAAATCCAATGTCACAGGTCGCTAGTGAGGATAAAGGACTACCTGTTCACAAACACTGGTAGATCTTTTAGAATAAAGGACCCTGGGAGAATCCAATCTCTTCTTGATTATCATAGGCACATAGTACATCTGTGAGTACAGCAGGCTTTATGACAGATGCCTTAGTCTTCAGAGCACTAGGCCTGAAACTAGCTGGTAGGCATCAATATGGCAGGAAAGAGGACACTGGGCTGCTTGGTTAGTAGGAGACCATCACAAGTTGGAATACTCTTCGCACCATCTAATATTCAGCACAAATGTAGTTCTACCTGGAAGAATGTGTCTCCCGGGACCTCTCAGACGACACCTCCATGTCTGCCTCTACACCTAGGCTCAAAGACAAGACACTGGCCATACTTCTCTTGTGTCCTCCATGCCCGCCAATCCACCTTCATACAGTGGCACTTTAATATTACGCAATGAATGGGAGATCGTGTCACCCTGATATTAAGTGAGGATGTTGGATCAGCAGGGTGGACCAATTTCTGAACATCACCCACCTGGACAAAGCAGAGAGTTAGATGAGAACTCAGGCATGACGAATCCACAGCCTACGTCCTTGCATCCCACTGGAGTCAGGATTTTGTGGCAATAAAAAAAAACCCAGCTCATGTAAGGAATATAGTATGGTGTCAGACTCCAAATAAATGTTCCTTGCCTTCTTTACATCTTATTCTGATGCCAAGGAGTCTCGCTCCTAGAGGGTCATCTTTCTTCTTCTGAATGTTATTTTCTTAGAAGACACTAATACCATGTTGACCAAGAGAAATTGGAGAAGAAAGCAAGTATCCCAATAGAATGAGGGCTAATTTATGTATAGAAATCAATCAGATTGCTACACAGTCTTTGCTAACTATGCTTAGGAGTATTTAAATACCATGGGCGTGCATCAAGTAGTGACGTTTTGTTTCTTTTATGTGAAAGGGATCGTGTGGCATTTTAAATGTATTTGTATATTTGCAGAATTATCAACCCAACGCTTTCAAAACCGAAAAAGGCATTCAGAACTGCTGGAGATAAATATTCATGGTATTTGTCTTCAAGATAGGAAAGGAGGATAATCTTTCCTATCTTTCTATTTTACTGAAATTTCAAATTTCAGGAAATGAGTCAGGATCACCTGGATATAGTGAAGCTTTCACAATGACTTCCGTGTCTCCGTTTATGCTTCCATATCTGTTGCAGGAGGCAGACCACAGTCCCTGTTTGGCTTCAGCTCTGTCAGCTGTTCTCCATGTTTATCATAGTATCTATATTTCTGTACTGTAGTCATTTCATATTGGTCTTGCCTGCTCCTAGAGTATAAACTTAATGCACATGCCTTGTCTCACTCCTAGCTTCTCCCTGGCAACCTGACTAGTTCATGGTCTGTTGTGAGTTCATAAATCTTTGCTAAATGAATAATATTCTCACTGCAGAATTAAGAATAATACCATGATCTCCAAGAAAATGGAGGAAAGAAAAAAATCCATGTATTTGTGTGTGTGTGTGTGTGTGTGTGTGTGTGTGTGTGTCTGTGTGTATGGCAACTGAGTCAGAGCTTGCAAATACTGTGTGACATGTTTTCATGTCTTACTTCAGTTTTGCACATGTACAAATTAGAAAATAAAATTTAAAATGTGGTGAGCTGTTTTTCCTCCCACATTGCCTTTTCTGAATAATGATGAACAGTTCTCAATGTGTATGTTGGTCTAACACAAAATCTGTAAATTTTCTGAATACAAGGAATATGTATGGAAATCACATCAGAACTAATTAAGTGTTCTTTCTTAGATGCAAAATATTTAGTTTCATGAGAAGAACAAATGATACAATTAGTGTTTCTTTTTTGCCCACTCTTTTCCTAAACAAATCAGCTAAGGAAATACAGGCAAGACTAAAGTTCAGCGCTTCCCCGTCAGGGTTCCCAGCTTCTTAAGTTAAACAAAGACAGACCAACCTTAAACCTTTGATAAATATGAGGCTTGTGGTAACTGCAGCATTCACTTCGGATTCCATTTCTCCAAGTTCCTGTCAGCCAGATGTCACTTGCAATGCAAACACTAGAAAAATATGAAATAATAATTTCATACATCATCTATGTGTGCACGAGCCGGTCAAACATTCAATACAAATTCAAACTGCTACTACACACAGCAAATACCATCCAAATAATATTTAAGATGATTGAAAGGCTTTTGATTTGGAAGTGTATTCTCTTAAGCTAAGTGGTCCCCAAGACCATCTAGAAAATTCAATTGTTTCATTTTTAAAATGTTTTCTGCCCAAAATTATATCAAACCCTAATGTCTGAATAGAAATACATGGGATTGGATTGCTGACTGGGCGCCTGATGTCAAAGAAAAAATCTAATTTCATGATGGCATTTCCTCATACTGTCTCACCAAAATACAAAATTGATAAAATTTTAATGGATAATTTTCAGAAACAGAAGGTTAAGGTTGGTAGATCTCAAAGGAAAGTTGGCATTGTGACGTAGAAGCAGCTAAGCAGAGGAAAGAGTGGGCTGTGAATTCACATATATGGTGCTACAGAAACAGCTTTTGTAAAACTGTCCTCTCCTCTACCAGAACTTCAACTCCTGAAAGGGCCCGGCGCTCAAATATGCACTCTGCGTGTGCGTCCAATTCTGAGTCTCTTCCCCAGTCTTTTCCGTGTTCTATGTCACAGAGAAAGGGATCGGACAATGGCTTGCTTCAACTATTAGATATACATTAGTACAGTGACTATTTCTATTTTTTGACGTTAGCTACAATAGTGGGCATGTGAACACCCGGCTTCAATTAAGAGATAAGCAAACAGTATCAGATTCTACCCTGTCTTTCTGCATTAAGGCCCAAGGTAGACTTTGTTTTTGCTTCCTGTGGGGTGGGAAGGCCCTGCCTATTTAGGGGGAAGAAGCGGAGTTCCCTTTGTTTTGGGGGAAGGGCTGCAGACAGCAGTTTCTGAGCAGGTAGCCCTTCCCCCAAGCCTTCAGCTCGTCTCCTGTGTCTCTGGGCCTCATGGCTCCCATCTGTAAGATGGAGATGGTAGTTCTAGATTTCCTTGTGGTGTCCGGAACTGATGAGGCCTCTGCTGTCCTGCTTGGTGCAAAGTAGGCCTGTGACATTATACTATGCTTTTGTTTGTTGTTTATTTTTTGATAGTCTAATACTTGTGATTTTAGATGCTGCCTTTATTTGTTTATTTTTCTAAATAATCCTTCTGACATAAGCTGGCAGCCACGAGTAGCTCAGAAAAAAAAGGGCAGCTTAATTACTGGACACATTGACCAAGAGCATTGTGGTCATTAGTGAGGCTAGCCATTGAGGCACTGCAGACACCGAAAGGTTGTGGGGTGACCTGCAGTCATGAACCTAAATGAAGATGCTGGGAACACCAGACAGGAAGATGTGGACTGTAGGAATAGATCCTCCTTAGAGACATGGAAGATAGTTTATCTTTTCTGTCTCTCATCGAAACCACCTCGACCTCCACTCCATGACTCCTGCTTCCTCAAGTTCACTTGGAAATACACTTTTGTTTCTTTCTTCCTAATAAAGGGCTTTGTATCTGGTGCCTGATTCATAACTATTTAGTATTAAAACTGAAATTAACTTTTTCTCTTGAGGCAACTTATTGAACTAAGTAAAAGTTTAAATAAAAGCTACCTCTAAATATGCACTAAGAATGAATGACGCTATGGTCTATAACTCTAGACACTTCTGTAAAATGCTTAGAACCAGGGCTGGGGCAGGAAAGAGACTGCTTCACAAGTATGACAGCCTGAGTTTGAATTCCCAGCATCCATGTAAAAAGCCAGGCATGGCAACACACAACTTAACCCCAGTACCGGGAAGGTCAGATTAGCAAATTCTTGGGGTTCCCTGGACAGACAAATGACCCGAACTGGTTAACTTCAGGTTCAGTGTCTCGAAAATATGGTAGTGAACAACTGAGAAAGATTCCTGATGTAACCTCTGGGTACCACATTTATATTCACTCAAGTACACGAATACCCACTCCCACAGCACGCGCGCGAGCACACACACACACACACACACACACACAGAGAGAAGAATACTTACAACCAAATAGAAACAATCTGCAATTCACACTCTGCCAAAAGTCACCATCAAACCCATCAGACCTTTCTTAATTTTGTCAAGTCTTTTTTCTTTCCTCAAAGATAAATTAAGAATAATAATTCCTCTTCGGGATTATAAGCAAAATTCCAGATTAAACTAAGATGCCTAGTTAGATAAGCCTTTCTGAAATATTGAGTGGAATAAACTTAAACTAAAAATATTTTTATATGAAATTCACATTTAACTGGATATATATATATTATATATACATATGGACATATATGCATATATTATGTATACATATATATATATATATATATATATATATATATATATATATGATTTGCAAAATAAGGCAATGCTAAGCCTGGTAGATGAAGACAATCCTTTCATTGCTATCACGTCCCCTTCCTCCCTGCTTGCTTTGACATTGGTGAAATGCTTGGCATACAGCACCAACACAATGGACATGTTTTCCCACCCAATGCCACATCTCAAAATATGTTATGATTTCTGCCTAAAAAACAAGGGGCTAGCCTCGGCTGCAGTGACATTTGTCCTTAGGCATGGCTTCTCTCCCATTCCCTGCTCTTGTGTGCAGCGTGCAACAGAGGCCTGCATGACCTAGTTAAAAGGACAAAGCAGAAGGGACGGGGAGGATTCCTCAGTCTGCCCTCAATCTAGAGCAAGTTAGTCCTTGAAAGACTGAGCTTACTGAGAGGCATTTGGACTAAGGCGTAATCACTCCCCTTACTACATAAAGTGACCCACTTTAGAGAGTCCTTAAATCGTGAGCTCTCTAAATTTTTAAGAAAAAAAAAAGGCGAGAAAAAAAAGGGATCTGTGTTAGGAAATCGTAGAGGCAAGATAACCTGCTAGGAGAAGTCTGCTCCCTGGAGTGAGTGATATCCTTGCTTCCACAGACACTCTCACCCTGCAAGTCATCTCTTCTGGATACTGTTATTCTTCTAGCAACAGAAAAAATAAAAGGCTCGTGGGGTGGTGGCAAGGCATGAACTTACGTGTCCACAAAAGATATCGGCAAGGGTCTTAAGGACATGTTGTTTCCCTCACAAGCTCTGTGTTCCTCTCTGAGAAGCCAGAGATAGTGTGTAGGATATGATTCAATGGAAAGTCTCTGTAGGAGAGAGCAGCTCTTTGAATGCGGGCTATCTGGGGATCAGCACATTTGGAGTCTGGCTGACGGTGTTTCCAGAATTACAGCTGCCTTCCTTGGACCACAAGCAGCAGACAGCACCCGGCTCCTGTCAGACAGAAACTATCTCCTGCCCTAGTTCTGGGAAGAAAAAGCCTACACGTATGGAAAATATTTAAGACTTGAGCCCCCAAACACGTCTAGATTGTATGGTGGACATTTTTAAGGGGCATACAGGCTCAGCTGATAGCAGAAAACAGATACTGTCCACTTGGGCAGGCTCCAAAGTTCATGTGAACAGCTGGCCAGTATTCGGAACTGTTGTCGCTTTCTGGGTGGTCCACTAGGAAATTCCCCGTGGATCACAGCACAGTCCCTTGGGCTACTGGTCACACCAATAGGACCAGCATCTGGGAGAGTGAACAAAGCATGCAGGCTTTCGTGGTTCAGTCTTAGGTGGAAAACCGAATAAAAGACAGATTTCCCAGAGAAACCTGCTTTCCAAAAGCAAAAGCAAAACCGATGACCAAACCAAATGGGACAAAACCATAAAAGCAGAGAATGGGTGGATTGTGCTGACAGGCAGCTCTCCGTGTGCATGTCACTAACTGCTGCTTCCCTGCCCTCTTGGCATGGAAGTCAAGCCTCTTTAAATACGAGTTCGTTTGCCGGTATTAAATCATACTAAAGTGTGATGCTAGGAAGTGCCCAATATCTTTTCTTACAAAGGTGAAAGGAAAATTACTGTGTTGGAATTCAACTTCTATACATACCACTCTTTGACACTTTACTTGACCTCTCTGTGTCTGTGTTTTATCATCTGTAAAAGATGGTGCATGTAACACCCTTAATGATTTGTTGAGAAGCCTCAAATGAATTCATGTATTTTTGAGAGCTATATGCACACATACACACTGTGTATGTATGTGTGTGTGCATATAGCTCTCAAAAAACACATATATGAGTACACACACACACACACACATATATATATATACATATATACATATATATATGCATTGAGGGAGTTTGGAATAGTGCCAGGCACAAACTAAACCTTAAGAAATTACATTATTTAATAATATATAACAGATAGATAGATAGATAGATAGATAGATGATAGATAGATAGATAGATAGATAGATAGATAGATAGATAGATAGATAATTTGAATAACAGGAATAATTATGTTGTACCAATGGTGGTAAGAATGGAGGTATAACGCCTGGGCATGCAAGCACGCTGATGGTGGTAGAATGGAGGTGGAGATGGGTGGATTTCTTGGGGACTGCTGGCCAGAGTGTAGCCTAACTGATGGGTTCCCTGTCTCAAAAAGTAACTTGGGAGCACCGGATGTTGACCTCTGGCCTCTAAATGCACATGCACACGCACACGCACACACACACACACAGAGAGAGAGAGAGAGAGAGAGAGAGAAAGAGAGAGACAGAGAGACAGAGACAGAGACAGATTACAAAGAAATGTTGTTGGTATGTGATATTAATGAAGTAGAAGAGACAACTTCCATAATGATTTTGAGGTGATCTGAGACCCCAGGAGAACATAAAGTAGACACAGCGGTGTTGTTCAGGTCCGACAATCAACCAAGAGACAGATGGTGTGAGTCAAAATGTTTTCATGGAGTTCACAAAGAGCACAGTAATCTTGGTGTAATATAGCAGACAGCTATGTGAAACAAAATGCAACAGTTTGGGAAAAGATTAATTTTTACATTTTACCCCAAAGTCAATTGCAGGTGAATATTTAAGAGTCAAATACACAGAAAATTAAAGAGCATAGTGTAACCAGGAAAAAATTGAGAACTTATCAAGCATTTGGGGCAAGTTTACTTTTCTAAGCCTATACTCAGTAGGAGGATATTAATATATAATGGCATTGAACAAATATGTTTGAGTATTCACATTTTCATTTTGATGCCTTTGAGCTAAATCAGGAAATTGATTTCCAGTCACATAGATATTACCTTCAATAGACACTCTTTGTTTCTCTGGGTCTTTCAAGTCACTTAGGTGCTGCAAAATTTGTAATGCTCATTGTGAAAAGAAAATTTGGAGACTTTTGTTCAAAGAACAGGAAAAATTATCATTAAATGTCCTCATTCCCATTCTCTTTGGCAACTCTAGTATATGGACATGATGATTTTAACTTTCTATTTGATGCCATTGTTAACAAATAAAGGGAAACTAGCCATTTCGACCACTAGCATGTGTTCTCCTACTCATCTTTATACTCTGTGATGCTAGTTCTGAACGTTACTAGTGAAGCCTCTACACTGTATGTGGAACTTCCGAAACTGTGCAGTTGTGACTCTAACATTCATGTGTATTTCATTAGGACAACAGTTGGTACAAACCCAACTGTCCTTATTTTCTAGCACTTTATATTAACACTCTGCTTTGAGATTTCCAATACGTCAGGATTCAAAGGAACAGGAACTATGTATGGGCTGCCATACTTATCCATAATTACCAGAATTAATGATTGCATAACACACAGAAATGTAAACAGAGATGACAGAGTTCCTTGATTATTTACTCTTGTTGGAATTCCATGTTTTTTTCTGTGGTCTGCATAAATCCAACATAGAATTACTATTTATTATATTTATGTGTGTGTTTTTGTTCATTTGTTTGTGTATGTGTATATGTGAGTGTGGGTGTCTGAGGAAGCCAAAAGAAGTCATATTCTCTGAAACTGAAGTTACAGATAGTTGTGAGCCTGACTTAGGTACTAGGAACTGAACTTGGCTGCTCTGCAATGCAGAGTGTACCTTTAACCATGGAACCATCTCTACAGCCCCAAAGCCATTCTTGCTAGAGTAGAAAGTACAGCATCACAGTAATACTGGTGTCCCATTTCCCTCATACCTCCCTCCACAAATAACTCAGTCCTACATGCAGCACCTTTGCCTTGCTTTTCCTGAAACTTCCTTTACTTCCACACATCTGGTTCCTTATACAGTCATGCATATTGGGCATCATGCATGTTGCATGCAAAGTGTCAAGCCCGTGAAAATAGACATGAGCTATCTTGTCCTACACAACTCTTCTCTGCGCATGCACAAGTGGTTTTTACCCTTTAGAACTCACTGAAAAGCACAAATTAATTATCACTCTTATTTAGAATTTCAAGATGGCAACATCAAGGTGGGTAATAGGTATGAGGTCCTCTACAGCTCTGTGACAGGCCAAACTGGGAGTAACCAATGACCCTAGCTCAAGTTCTGTTGCAGCTGTTTTGGCTGCAAATCAGTGAGCTCCCCTTAGAACATCATCAGTACTTAAGAGTTAAACTCTGTTTTATGATTTACACAGGCTAGGAAGACTGTCTTTTATAGTATATCCTTTCTTCATCTTCAATGGATTAGCCAGTATTGTGCCTACAAGGCAAGTAACTTTGGGATAAAGGTGTTAGTTGCACCCTTATGTACCCAGGCTTATGACCCGACTTAAGGAATCCCTTAAACTAGATGTTAATATTTGTTAGTCCACTCCCAGTTCACAAAACCCTTTTTAATCAATTAACAAAGAAACAAGGTGCCCTGGTTAGTATTTACTATTTTATTATGGAAAAATTTTACATCTACAGTCCTTGCTTTTCTAATATGCATACAACTTCTGTACATGACTGCAAACTATACAATCTCAGTCCAAGGAAGTAGAAGATGCTCTATCTCCTCTTTATATATCTGCCACAAAGATGCTTTCTGATGTGTGAAGCCATGGATCCCGAACACTGCATATTTTGTGTGTACAGGATCCAAGTCTTACATATGTGAACACTTAGCCCTCACCAGCAAAACAAAGAGATTCACAAACAGTGATTTGGGAACATGTAACCCAGGCTTGCTCACCCTGATAACAGCAAAGAGATAGAGAAAAGAGACAAAAAAAAAAAAGGCTTGCCCCATTGCTGACTCTACTTCTCTATGCTCCAAACCCTGTGATGACCAGGTAGGATGGTATAACGAAAGACTGGGAGCATATGCTGGTTATGAGTCCAGCGGATCTGCAGCTTATATCCCAGGACCCAGCATCTACACAGCCAGAAAGGAAATGCTTGCAAACTCAAAAGGCTTTCCTAGAGCAAGGAGATGAATCTGCTATTCAGAGCTGACTGTGATATGTATATGCTCAAGACTGAACACAGGAAGGACAGACTGGAAGGCATTTAGGCCAAATATTGATGAATTCAGTTGAATTTAAAGGCACCAGAGTCTGGTTCCCTAGATACAGGATGAGGGATAAAATGTGTGGTCATTTTCCTTTTGCAGAGGCAATGCCCCTCATGGGAGAAAGAAAAGTCAGGGAATGCAACCCATGTCCTTACTCCCAAGGAATGAGAGAGAAGGTGATCTTGGGTCACTCAGCGTAAAGGTAAAAATCTACTCAGTGGAGCTAATGGTGAGAGGAAATACGGAAAAGGAAAGAGGAGCAAAGACGAATGGGAGACAAAGCAAGCTGGTGACTTTGGGGAAAGCCTTTCTAGTGCACAAGGCCCTGTATATGCTAGTGAAATTACTTGAAGTCAATTGAACATTAGAGAAATTAGAAAGAAAATAAGCGGTGATTTTATTTGGACCGGTGCAATTTTTCTCTTTGACTCTGGGTGATAAAAATGCCATAATTTACCCTGTGATGAGAAGCTCAAAAGACAAACACTTAATTGAAATAGGTTGACACCTTTCCTAAGGGTAGTCATTTTAGGATGGGATTGAAGGCAAGGAAGGAAAGATGGAAAATGAAGCAGAGAAAGATGGATATCTCACTTATCTATTTCCAATCAAAACCAGCTCGAGCTGCTCGGAGGGCAGCTCCGGCGATATGGTTGCCAAACAAACCATGGAGCAGTTGACTTGCTGTGATCCACAGAGAACAGACCAGCTCCAAAGGCGAGCAGACAAAGGCAAGAACAATCTCCTCAGCAGAGCTTCTCCAAGGGGCTATGGTTTCTGTGTTCATCAAGAAGCCTCAAAGTCCTAGAAATTTGGAGGTAGTCAGAATTGATTTAATTCTTTTTTTTTACCATAAATCTCATTTCTGAAAATGATTAACAGAGGCAGAGACATCAATGGTAAAGTCTGGATCAGGGGAAATGCTGTCAGCGTATCATCTAGATAGATTAGAAAATGAACACTCCGGTTTCTCTGAAGGAGACTAATGACATTAAGTCAAGATGAAATAGAAAGGAACGTTGCAAAGGCTCAAAAATCATAAACCATGCGCTCACCCTGACAGAAGTCCCTAGGCAACTTTCTGAACTGGAAGGCAACCAGGAGCTGGTAGAGTATTTTCTTAGCCCTCAGTTGCAGTCCCAGGCTTGTGTATGGGATTTGTCCTTTAATTTGGGAAGGCTTTGCCAAGGTTCTGACATCTGTATGACAGTATGATCCTTCTGCCTGAAGCTCATGGTGCAACCAATTACGCACCCAAAACCCTACAAAACAAGGGCCGGCTCACTGAAACAATAAATAAACACTGGAGATTCTTCCACACTGTGCAGCCCTCTGATTGTCCAAGTGTCACAACTCCAGTTCCCTGCAGAAATAAGACAGAGCTGTGGTCCTGAAATCAGTGGTGGCTAAAACCAATGTCCTTTGTTTAAATTCAGATCAAATGGTGAAGTAAGTATATAAAGTCCTGCCAAGTAAAGCTAAAGCAGGCCTTCTGCTCTGCTTAGGAGTAGGAACAATCTGTACATCTGCTTCACATGTGGCCCATGAGTTGATCACTTAAACCATGTCTCCATTGGAAATGCATATGTGTGTGCATGTGCAGGCACATGTACATGCATCCATACACACACACACACACACACACACACCAGGAAGAGAGAGAGAGAGAAAGAACTATGTTATAAAAATACTAGGTAGAATAATGTCAAACCTAAGTACCAGTTTTCTGTACTTGGCCTGTGATATCGTTTAGTAGAAGCTATTCTGGTCTGACACAGCCTGTATACGTTAAGCATGCAGAAGGGCCCAGGTGGAAACCATTTCTATCATCCTATGACCAGGCATGGTGGTACATACCTGTAATTCTGCACTCAAAAAACTGAGGCAGGAAGGTTACTGCCTAGAGTCTCATGCAAATACCTTTAGAAAGCTAAATGAAAGAGAAAGGACATCCTATACTAACAGCAAGTGGTTCTTATGCAAGGTGCCTTGGAGTCCTTATCCCCTGGGGTTAGGGTGCTGACCTTGTGCCTATATTTGGAATGCTCTCCAATCCCCCTAAGTGCACATCACAGATTTTTTTCTTTTATGAGAAACAGGCCTACAAAACTATAATTCAAGGCAAATCTATCCTGTTTAAGAGTTGGGGTGGGCTATATGAAAATTAATTCCCTAACCCTCCCTCCATCCTCTATGGCTACATGATAAGGAGATAAACATAGACTTTCTCTATCTCAGATTCTCAGAATTGCAACATTCAATAGCTAGATGAATAGCTAGGAGGGTCGCTAGATACTTGCTGTTTAATTCTTCCGTGTCTGACTTAAAATTTTGAGGTCATTGTCTTTCTTCTGACACCTCTTACTACATCAACACCCCATTATAGCATCACCTACTCATGAAGCAACTGCACTTTTACATTTCGCAGGATAATGACTCTTTTGTATTTCAGTTTTTATCATAATATAAATCTTCAATTGCAATTTGCATATCCTTTGTTTAGAAAAAGAGAACCCCTATTTAAGATTTTTGTCATTTTAATACATAGGTTTTAAAGTGGCTTTTTTTAAAAAAAAAAGAAAAGAAAGAAATGCACAAAATATTCCAATTTATTCTTCAACTGAATCTGATTCCACCTCTGCTGCTGTGTCAATAAATTAGCAAGTGTCCTGAACAATACATCTCTAATAGCAGTGGCCCAAATGCTCAGTCCCCTATGCCAGTAGGCTGTCTGCTGTTAGAAGTCTAGCTGCAAATCCATAAAGACAATTTGGACAAGGCTATCAGAGTGATAAATACATGCATACACATGTAATCCATATGTGTGTAGTGTTATTTAATTTAGTTATTTCATATGAGAAATACACAGCCTCCTCCTTAGTTCTTTGACTTTCCTCCTGCTCATTTGTCTCTTCTTTGTGTTAGAACTATCTTCAGGAAGCAATCTGGGAAACTGGTCACCATGGCAGACCTACAGGAATCGTGAGAGCACTGATAAGAGACACAGCACAGTGCAGCAGCATCTGGTCTACCTCCAGGTAGCTGAAGGGAACAAAGGAGCAAGGCATAGCATTCGCCATGCATTCCACCCAGCACACAGGGGCTTACAAACTGCTGCTAATAAGGGAGTGACTGAAAGCAAAGGAGAGACCTTAGGACTTGTGTCTCTAATCTTTTCTCAGGAGTCAGGATGACTTTCCCAGATTCCTGTGTCACCCTGTAAAGAAAGAACAACTTCTTTCCCTTTAAACTCCTTGATTTTTCAGTTGTGGCTCCAGTAACATAAAGCAGACCAACAAAAGAAGACTCACAAGTCTACTTAAGACTAGTCAGTAGGTGAAGTGCAAGCATGAGGCCTGCATCCAGATCCCTGACACCCATGTAAAGGTTGACTATGATGGTATATACCCATAACTCCAGTGCCGGGTTGGAGACAGGCAAAGACAGGGGTATCTCCATGGTTTACTGGCCAGCCAGCCAGCCTAGATGAATGAATGAGCTCCAGGGTCAGTGAGAGACCCTGTCTCAAAATATTAGGTGGATAGCAAAGAGGAAGATACCAGGGACTGACAAGCGCTAGCTTCCATAGAGGCATGCATAGGTAACGTACATGCACACATACACATGTATACACTACACACATAGACATGAACAGACATACACACACAATACAAACAAAAGAATATGAATACATTCCCATCCTCTGTTGGCTAGCTGTTTCTATTTCAGCAAATTACTGGATGTATTGAAGTCTTAACCTCCTCCTTTATCAAATGAGGGGTAGTAATACTGCACTTCTGTTAAGATAGCACCTGACAGCGCCCAAGAAACACCTGTTTAGTCCACCTTATTTTGCTACACACGTCCACCTCCATTCCTATCACCTCACCTCCACCCACATTATTTCAAATAATTTCTCCTTCTTGTTTCTGGAGAAATTGGAACATCCATGTATGTCTTCAAAGAAAGACGGGATGAGGTAAAAAGAGCCTATGGGAAGAGGACCAAAATAGCCAGAAAGTTCAGTCTAGCACATGAAGGTAAGGGCCTCCCTTTCAGGCCTCTGGCCTCCACTTGACCCTCCCTTTGGACCAGGACATGCTCCCTAGACACCCCAAGAAGTCCACATTTGGCCAACCTGCCTGACAGTGACACTGCAGGGAGCTTTGCAACCCCCCATAAACATAGGCAATTAAGCCCCTGAAAGCTTGTAGGCTTATTGCCCAGTAAACTCGCAATGAATAGCAACCTTAATAAATGTTATAAATCTCACCTCAGAGCCAACAGGAAATTCAAACTTCTGCATGTGTGGGAGCCAAAGTGCTGCTGAAACAAAAGGGAGGTTTGAGGACAAGGAGGACATTGTGCTCGGCCCTCCTTCCCCAGGCAGCTCCAGAGAGCCCCAGGCCTGGGAAAGGCCCTTAATTGTATTTTGTGAGGCAGTTCCCTGGCCATCCTACTCTACCTTCCTTTACCTGACTTAACTCTTTCTCATCCCTGTGGTCCAAGAGGCAATTCACGCACAAACATCTCCAATGTATTGAAATAAATGATGGAAAGATTTGATGGGGGATACATGATAGAGAGCAAGTGACTTTTTTAGGTCAATGTTTAAGTCAGAAGCAATTTTGGAAAGTTAATTAAATCCTAAAACTGAAACGTAAACTCAGCACTATTTTTTTTAAAGGAAGTATCAAAGAAGAGAAATCAGTGGCTATTTTGATCCACGCCCTCACAAAAGGGTGTTAGTTTTAATAAACAGTCACAATTTAGGGTTGTTATGAACCATAAGGCACCCTCCTGGCCGTGTTTCCAATTTCCTCCTTTGCCTTTACTGCCGTTATATTAAGGTCTGTGCAGAGGCAAAATGTTTATTAAAAAAGGTGAGGAGAGCAATATTCCAGATTAGATTATTGCACCTGTCCTAACTGCTCAGCAGCCAATCAGAGTGATGCGTGGAGGGTGAGGACCGTCAGCGTGCCTACCTCCCCGGCTGTGGCAGGGGAGGCGTAGCCTGTGCTTTCAAAGTTGAATGCAGATTAGCTGATTTTAATTACTGACTTCTGAATATGGAATACATTTTCCAGTCACAGGGAAGGGTGAATAAATGCACCCGGAGCCTCCTCCATGATGGAGATAATTACACTGGGACTGAAAAACATCTTGGGAAGCAAAGAGCAATGAGGGTGGAACGATTTAGCCAGGTCTTCCAAGTTGTCCTTTATGTCTGATGTGTCTGATGTGGCTTCAAACAAGAATACAAATTGCTCTCTCTCTCTCTCTCTCTCTCTCTCTCTCTCTCTCTCTCTCTCTCTCTCTCTCTCTCGGTCCAGTTTGGGTGTAGAACTTTTTCTAGAATGAAATGGAGGGGAAGGTTCAGCATGCTGAAAATCCCAGAACACAGTCCTCACACAGAGGAATCCCATTAAAACAGCACATGCCTTTGATTCTCTCGAGAGTTTCTTTAAGACAATAGGCTTTCTTAAAGGGAATCCTCAGGGATTTCCAAACCCTTTAATTGTTCTGAATTTCTCTAATTGTAGGAGCTGTTGAAAAGTACCTTTACGTATTGAGCGAATTGTCTGTTCCCCAGCGTCAACCATGCTCCTCTAACCCTTCCCTTTTATGTTGTCAGGTACACAATGTTTCTATTCCAAATCTCTGTGGTGAATAGGACTTTACGGAAAACCTTATTAGTGTTTAGGACGTGCCCTAGGACTCTGGCATTGCCCAGTCTGAGCAATAATAAAGCACACCATGGAAGCTGGCTTTAAAATCACTCGCACAAGCACCCATCTTGTCTACTCCCCTAGTCAGCCTTCCGCTGGCAAAATTTCTGTAGTTCGGCGGACACTGTCAGAAATCGGATTCATATCTCACATCACAAGGGCCAGTTGCACATGCATTGTACATTTTCTGTGGCCTCCAAACATTAAAAGTTGCAGATGAAATTAATTTTAGCAGTATGTTATCTGACTGTATCATAAAAAGAGCGTTATTTTAATATGTAACTGATTACAAATTTTCCTGAGGTAGGTTCTTTTTTAAAGGTTGGTTTTGTGTTTTGTGTAAACAGCCTTCTCATTTGAGGCGGGTGCCACTTCCCGGGCTGAGTGTGATTATGGTAGAGTAGCAGCACAGCCCTGCACATACTCAGACCTCCCTAATGCTTTCAGAAGTTGAGCTGATTTCATTCTTGGTTTTATTAGCTTTGGCATCTATCAACGCTACCACTTTCCTATCAGCTCCATGTGCTTCAAAACTCCACACACCCTGGAAGGTCTGAGGAAAGCCAGGGACCTATCATGTAACAACAGGCCCTTGCAGGCTCCAGTGAGGTAAACCTGATATATCTCAGTGTTTACTCTGAGAACAGAAAGTCCTCTTCATTTAAGATGCCTGCTTTCTTCATGTGGGTCCACGAAAGTACCGATCAGCACATGCAAGGAGTAAGGGCTCTTGCCAGGGAAGGCAAAAAGCAAAGCATACTGTCATATTCTGTGACCACGTTTTCTTGAGGCCTGAGACTAGTTCCTCTGGTCTCTGGCCCCTCCCTACAGACTTTCACCAACCCACGGCTTTGCGGAGTTTGTCTTTGGGCTGGTGTTCCTCTCTGGGCCTCCTGCTACGTGTTCAACCTGACAGACCCGTCACTGCAAACAGCTCAGCCCTCACCATGAGGTAATCAAGAATGCTGCGGGTAGCTTTTAAGTACAAACTTTAAGACATATATTAAATTCTCAGAACATATGCTTTCTACACTCTCTTCCCACGCACCCCAATCGCAAAATAATGGAAGCATCTCTGTAATTGCTTCCCTAGGAGAAAAAAATATGGTCCATGAATGTGATGTTTAACCTCCATCAGTACAAAAAAAAGTCGTTGTACAGCATCAAATTGCCTAGAAGGTCAGCTATGGTAGCAGCCTTACGAAGTAGGGACCATCTCAGTAGTAAACAGACAGCTCTTTCCCAATTTCTACTCTCAGAAAGCATTTCCAAAACTGTGTTCTAGAATGTTGACCCCTTCTGACCTATGACTGAACTCCCTTTAAACTCTGCCCTGCTACTTGAGAAGCCTGTGTTTCTAAAGACTGTCTTTTGATTCCATGTTGTCTGAAACACAGCAAAGGCCTCAGACTATGAACTGTTTGGTAGGGAAGTTAATGCAAAGAAAGGGCCAAGAGTAATAATGAATGCCAAGGTCACAATTTTTATAAGGAAAGCTTAATCGTGGGTTACATACTGACTTCATTTCTTTCAGCTTTGTCCAATTTTATTTTCCTTACTATTGTTATATAATTGCTGATATTTATTAATTTATTAAATATTAGACTTATGTGTATTACTGAAAAGGTATAAATTAAAAAATTTGAGTTTTAGCGTTTTCTTTCCCCTTCTAGTTGCCCAAGCATGGGTTAAATCATTGGTGCAGGAGACACTGAAATTGAACCATCTTTTGCTGGCTATTGAATGGCTCAAGTATAATTAGTCAAGTATGAGGTCAAGTATAATTAGTCCCCCCCCCCAACTACAAGGAAACATTTAGCACCCCCCAAACAACTGTGGGTCTTGGCTTTTGTTGTTGAGCTCAACTTCAGGGAAGAAGGAATTTTGTCTATATCCTCCTTCTCTACCTTAGTAGTCAGTACTATACACTTTCTCAGTGAATAGATTCTGAATGAAAGAATGGGCAAGCAGAAAAGGTAAGGATGAATCCTGGGAAGAAGAGCTCTTCATAGAAGCAAAGCTCCTAGATTTATATACACATTCTCTTCCAGTAAGAGGCTAGGAGGGGCTTATTTGAGCAACCCACGGGATCCTTTTCTATCTTGTGACGTCAGCACTCAGAGTAAGCCTTCTCTCACCTCACTAACCATCTGAACTAACAATAGGCAACCAGAGAGGGAATTGTGTCTCTAAAAGTTACACATTCTCCTTGTGACTAATGACCTCACCAGATTCTGTTTTGCAAGAGTGTGTGCCCCTCCTGTTGTTTTCTTACCTTGAGTCATCTGTCTGAAGGAAGAGGGTAGCCACCACCAGCCAAGAACAAAAGGCGCCACCTCCAAAGGGGCTGAGGCCCTGCGGAGCTGTGACAAGTGATTAAACACAGAGCAGGACCATGCCTCAAGAACGCTTGCTCTCAGCTGCTCCCCTTGACCCTGGGGAGACCCGGGTTGCCATCAATTCCACACCAAGTGAGGCTGTGTTTTTCAATTGAGTGGCAGTCAGGGGGACAGAGACAAACACCTTGGTATGTCAACCTTGAAGTCCCACCTGGAGGGTGTGCGCCTTTCACAGTTTAATAGTGGACAGAATGTCATGGTGAGGACCCGGGTCAGGTGGTGAATGAGGCAGCCATGGATTCCGAAAGAACAGATGTCATGGTGACAGCTGTAATATCTAAGACTTATTTTTTTTCTTCACCAGCAGAACAAGCAAATAACAGGCAGCAGATCTGGCCCTATGGAGTGAGCACTGCCAGTTTTTTCTAATGTTTTTTTATCAGTGTGTGGACGTGGGCTGTGCAGTATTAATTACGCCGCATGGGCTGCATCCAAACAGCCTGATGTTTGATTCAGAGAGAGAGTAGCATGTGTGCCCCAAGTAGGCCTTTAACCACTAATTAAAACAAACTACCTGCTTGGTGCTCTGGTCTCCAAATTGTTCTTAGTTCTCAGAAGAATCTGGCTTCTATCAAAAACAATTTTGGGGGATTATATTCCCATCCATTATCCCTGCCTTTACCACCCGCCTAACCCTCCCATGTTCCCCTCTCCTCTTGCACTCTTTTAAATGCGTGGCCTCTTTTTCCTTTGTTGTTGTTACCTGTGTATGTGTCGGTGGGTATGTTTCTAAACCCATAGAAATAACCTGCCCAACTTTTAACTTTTCCGTTGCAGCCTTTAGGGTTTCTTATCTGATATTGTGTGCATTCAGGATATACTGGCTTTCCCTTATTATATTCACTTTATTTACTTCCTTTTTATTATTGGTCTACACAAGATATCTTACACTTTGTTGAATTAATACTGGAGAAAATGGACACTGTTGTCTTTTCCTTTAATGAAATTTCTTTTACTTTTTTATTTGTTATAATGTTTGCTAATTGTTCTCTGTTGCTTTTATTATATGAGGGATGTTCTTTCTATTTCTACTTTTTTCAGGACTTTAATCATGGGTGCTGATTTTGATAAAATATTTGAATGGGAAAAAGTAAACCTCTGCTGTTGGTGTGATCTTATGATTTCTATATTTAAATAAATGTATGTGATATACTGCAAAAAAAAAAAAAGAAATAACCTGCCCAATCTGTATAATGTTACCTTGTGTGACGTCAGAGCTAACTACTTGCTATTGACATCCAATCAGGGTTCTCTTCCCTGGCTTTTAAAAGCCTGCCAGCAAATTGGTTTACAATTAATTACAAAGTAGTCCTCTATCAATAGCTTAGAGTCCAGAATATCATGATTATGAATATGCCACAGAAGTTTTAAATGGTCCAATATATGGGCTAGTCTGTGAGACTACAGATTTTACTTATTTATAAATGGAAGAAAGTATCCAACCTAACAAGGGACATAGTAGGCGCTAAATAAATACTAAATAAATGAGCTGTGCATGCTTCGGGGCTGCTTTGGAGCCCCATTTAATATCACATTTTTAATGCTTTACTGACTTGCCCCC
This sequence comes from Microtus pennsylvanicus, assembly GCF_037038515.1. Taxonomy (NCBI): domain Eukaryota; kingdom Metazoa; phylum Chordata; class Mammalia; order Rodentia; family Cricetidae; genus Microtus; species Microtus pennsylvanicus. Next base: position 76,923,959 of record NC_134585.1, read on the forward strand.
CACACGCACTTTTTTCTAAGCTTACATACCTTTCTGCCTTTCTCTATTTTCACCTTGCTAATTAATCCTGTCCTACATAATATGATACACTGGGGTTTTCTATTTGTTTGTACTTAAAATATATGAGAAGCAATAAAAGTAAATTAAATACCACAAGTTAAAAGAATTCTTAAGAAAAAAAACCCACAACAAAATGCCAGCATCCTTTAGACTAGACTTTCACATGCCTTTCCCATCTCAACCTTGGGGGAAACAGGGTGAGCATCCCCTAATGAGCCTGTCTGTGTTCCTAACTTGATGCCTTTGCTCCACCGATGGGATCCCACAACAAGCTGACCAGCCACAGCTTTTATTATGGAGATCTGAGTTCAGTTGAGAGACCTTCCCTTTAAATAAGGTAGGTAGCAATTAAAAGTCTCCGGAAATCAATCTCCAACCTTCACATGAGCTCATACACATGCAGCCTCACACAGATACATGAATACACACACACATGCATAGCATCCATGCATGCATATCTCCCCCTCCTTTCTCTTTCTCCCAACACACACACATATACACAGACACACAGTCACACACACAAATCTAAATTAAACTTCTACTAGAGGTATCATACACACATAGGAAGCACAAAACACATTCTTAGGAAACTTACAAATGAGCACAAGAAGAAAACTGGCAACATAAAATCGATAACTCATTCACACAGTCCAAATGCATGATGTAGGCCCCAACCGTGGGGGTCACAAGGAGGGCACGAATGAGATGCAGTGGGGCTGTGAAGACAGCGTCCTAGAATACGGAGAATACGGGAGAAGCACCAGGAAGTTGAAACTAGAACCGCAGTGAAATAGAACTGTGAAGCAGCTCCAAGAACTAGGCAGGGGAGGAAGAGAAAGGGGGAAAGACGAGAAAGAGGAACCAGAGAAGAGTTTTATATTCATAGCCAGCCTATTCAAAACCAAGTAGAGGAAGGAACTTTAGGAAGGCAAGTTTGAGTGCATGGAATTGACAAAGTTGAAACTTTCAAATAACGTTGGGAAAAAAAAACATCCCTGAACTCCTGGGAACCTCTTGACAAGAGCCCCTCCCGCCTACCTGTGGGTGGCCTGAGCTAATCATATGAGCGATTAGAACAAAATGTAGCAGGTCACAGCCTGGGTGAGTCCTAGAAACATAACTAAACATGCAGAGTTAAGAAGAGGAAAGCAGAAGGCAAGGCAAGGAATCCTCTTTGGGATGAAACCCAATTTTAAGCCCCCAGAGCGCAGCAAAGCCCGCTATTCATTAAGGGAGGTCCCGCCAGCTATTTTATCAGGAAGCTCACACTCACATTAATGAATGAAAGAGAGAATTTTAATGTGCACCTCTGAGAGAAATAAGACCCCCCCCAAAAGTTCATTCCTTGGATCCCTCTGGGTTTTCCCCTCCTTTCCCCCTTTTCTGGTGAATAGTAATGAGGGCTGATGGTTGGTGGAGACAGAACCTCTGAACCAGAGAGCTCCCTGCTTCTGTGACCCGTGCTTTCTTGCAAGCTTCTGTCTAGGACTCCACGTGTGGGTTCTCTGCAAGAAGGCCTGTGGGAAGGACAGTCAGGAGAGCCTATCTCAGTCACCACACCTTGAGAGCAAGCTTGCACACATGCCCCAACCTTGCTAGTGGGCTCCCAGAGTGAAAGTCTAAACTCTTAACCTTCCCAGATCTCTGTCTCTCCAAAGGGAAGGATAAACTCCTGCCAGACTTAAGAGAACGGCTTCAATGATAAACCATAGGTCAGGATGTCCATCTTAGTTGCCCCCAAATATCCCCAAACTTGTGGAAATTCTATTTGTTTACATTATAAATGCATTAAATGAGCTAATTATATGATCACAACTCACAATTAAAAACAAACACAGTTAGAAGTTTCAAAGACTTTCAATATCTTTTCTTTAATCATTCACCCGGGCTCAAAATATGCATTTTTTAGATTAAAGCATTAAAGTTGCTAATTATATTCTCAGAACTAACAATTATTTCTTTACCCTTTTACTACCTTCTTCTGGCAACAAAAAATGTCAGCACTGATTTAATTTTTTGTTATTATAGGATTAAAAGAAGTTTCTAAAAATGCAATTAAATTCGCCCTGTAGCTAGACCGACTTTCCTATCGCATCTGAAGCCTCTTCCCTAAAACAACAAGCACACACACACACACACAAAAAAAAAATCAAATTTTCCCCCAGTTTTGCCACATGATCTTTCGGTGATTATCTCCACTAACAACTGAACCGTTTTAATGAAACTCCCCGCACGTGGTGAAAGGTAGAACATATTAGATTAATAAAGAAAATGAAAGTTAAATTGACTGATGGAGCACGAAGCCCTGCCTGTGTCATGCATGGGTTCCTCACCTTTGGGATCCTAGTTCAACTTCAGCCGGAGGCCCTAAGTGAAAAGTTCAGGAGGCTTGAGCACGTCCCCACTTAACACATCACAAAATCAATTATTTCATAGTGGCACACTTGGTAACCTCTGTTCAGACAGAATCAAGTTTTGTTCCCACTGGGATTCACCAATTATCTATTCAGTGAATGGGTTTTCAGAGAGAGAAGAAACACTTGCCATCAGCAGAGGGAGTCTGTGCCTAAGATAGGTATCTTTCCGCGCCTGATGTGTTTCTGCATTTGTCAGGTGCAGGACCGGTTCTGTGAGACTTCGGATGGATTTATCACATTACCGGGATGCTTGATGGGACACCGGAGCATGATTCAGTGCCCAGAGTTAGAGCGAAAGCTCTGTAGCACAGAGATCCAAAATGAAGTCTGCAGAAAAAAAAACCAGGGAAGGGGGTAATCAAGTGTGCAGATGCTACAACGCATCTGTCTTGCCTGATTTCCAATAAGTCAGCACAAATAAAATTTCTGATAATTCAGCACAATTTCCTTTTACTGGCTATTGACCTGGGCCCAATTCAAAGCAAAAACCAAAGAAGGGCGCCACGGATGCTGATTCCAGGATTGGGACAAAGGTCAGACTGGAGACAAGCGTGGTTTATGAGGGCTGCTACCCCTCACTGTCTCCCGGAACGCTTACTCTCTCAAGGTCTCTTTTTCTCTTTAGAAGCCAGGAAGCCTCAAGAAATCTATAGTGCTTATTTTCCTGTTGTAGAAAACTAGCAATGTCTGAAACTTGAGCAAAGAATCAAAGTTCTTGACAAAGTATATTACAAATCCTCTTGCATTTCAAAGTTTTAAGGATTTAGTGCCTGGACACTAGATCTTATGATGACCATCGCCTGCTCCACCCCTACACACACCGGAAGTGGGAATAAACTCTAATTCATAAAGAGTATAATCACGGTAGAGCCTTCTGAGTCAACCTACAGTGAGCTATCACTCTCTGTTTTCTGGGATTACCTTCTTCCCAAGGTAATTGATCATTGCCTATCAAAGACGTCAAGTCAGGAACAATGGGGAATGGCATGTTTGGGTTATGAGGACAGTTTCTAGAACCAGTTAGATCTAGCTCCACATTCCGCATCATCCTAGTTATCAGATATCATCACTTAAACTATTTACACCTTCTTGTCTTTATCCTCCAGATGAATGTCCTGTTTGCCTACTGAGACGGCTCAACAGGAAAGGCTCTTGTCACCAATACTGATGACCTGAGTTTGAGTTCTAGGAGTCACGTGATGGGAAGAGAGAATGGATCTCTACTCCCCACTCTCTGACCTCTACACCCCTGCTGCTGTGTGCACACTCCCACAAAATAAATGAGAAAATAAATCAGCATAATGGTTTGAGGATTACTATTGGGATTAACAATATAAGTAAATGTTGAGCACAATACTGAAGACATTCTCTGATAACTTTACTTGTTTTCAAGGCAGGGATAGCTATTTTTGTTATTATATTCTTATTCATATAGAAGGGTTGGGCATGCCAGTACTGAAGATGACTAAGACTGGCCCATGCAATTTTGAGTTGAGAGAACTAATAGATGGATGAGGTGAATAGTGAATGAGCTTGAAGCCCAAAGGCAAAGGTGTAATGGATTTGAAACAGGCATCAATCTTGCTGCAAGGATATTAAGTCAGCCCTCAGTTGTCTTGGCTAATAGAGGGGAGAAGAAGCATCTAAAACAGCAGCTGACTCAACAAGCTGCTGTTTTGTTTCTAATTGAAATCTCATAAGAGGCACAGACACACAATTTGTCAGATTCTGCTCTCTCTCTTGGCTCTGGTCCTGGCCCTGGTTGCTGGAAGGTTCCTGGAACTCATCTCCATCTCAGAGAACTTAACCATCCTGAGAGTATCCACACCACTGTCACATAGGCCCTTAGGTCTGAGCCATGAGAGGGATTTATTGAGACTCAACCCCACACCCATTTCTCAGCTACTCTCTTACTCAAATGATTACCCTATTGCCTAACACATTATTTTAGGACCAGAAAGTCTGTCCATCCTAAGACAAAGCTTCCTTTTTAATACCTCATCATATCTTAGGGGTCTAACCTATAGAGATAAATAAATCTCCTTTAGCAAGTATAATAACTGTAGATATTCCTGGGAAAAAAATAGAATTCTAGTTTTCCTGTAGGTCCTACTTAGTACATAGTACTATATGTTCTATCCATGTTTCCATCAAGATACCCAGCATTTATGGCTTAAATGTGGACTTTTCTTTTGAATCTCTGAGTTCCAGTTTTTTACTCTCTGTCCTTCCCCCCTCCCATGGCGGTTACTTCCTCATGGTGTTTTCAGCCCTGGCCAGCACCATAAATATAGATCTATCTCTTAGTAACGAGGCCACCTTTCCTCACTGTATGAACAACTAAAAGAGACAAGTTAGTGGGGACACAAAGAGAAAACACAGGACACCTTCAAGCTGCTTATTCTTTGGCATGAAGTTCAGGCAGGGTACAAGTTTGAGAGGAACTTTAGGTAAATATCAACCTTCTATGTCCTCTTTCAGGCTGACTGTCACAAATGTTTGCCTCTCCCTTTTGCTCAGAACTTAATAGAACAGATAGAAAAGCTGTAAAGATTTGACAGAAATTCATTCAGTATGCAAATAATTATTCAACAATGATTTATTAATTCATTCACACTGCAAATATTTATCACAGCAGGTACTGTCCTAAGTCCCAGAGGGAGAGAGAGAGAAGTTGAAATCGATGCACAGACACATGGTTCTAACCAGAGTGCAGTTTTGTACCCACAAGATGCTTTGCAAAGTCCAGAGAAAACTTTGGTTGTTACTGCTGATTGGTGAATGTGACTGGCACCTAGGAAGCAAAGGCATTGATTAAACGTAGCCTAGTAGAGGAAACCATGGGAAGCCCATGAGAGATAGGGGTTCCCAACTTCTTCAACACCAGGAATATTCCTCTTTCTTTTTGCCTACCTGAACTCTAGCACTTTGAAAGGTTTGGGAGTATGTAGGAACAAGGAACTCAAAATTAACGTAATGTGATTTCATTTGCACATGAACACACTACCCAGAAATTTGGAAAACTCTGGAAGATTTCATCAGGATAGCATGTTCATAATAGTACAGAGATAAAATTATCCCCACTTGAGGATTCTAGTAAGTCATGTTGGAACCTGTCATTTGTGTTGAAGCCTATGTCCTTTCTCTCAATAACCTATTAGACATTTCCCTATAGCCCAGGGAAAATCTCCTGCAACAAAGGACTATTTAGCCTCCAATATTGCAGTACCAGGGTTGGTAACCTTGCTGGGTGGGCAACGCAAATTACATTTGCTGTGAGAGGGTGATAGGAAACGATGGTAGGAGTGAGGGGCGCATTCTGTTCCAAGGTCGAATCTAATCTGAGGTCTAAAGAGGAAAGTAGCATTTAACTATGCTGGAAATGTGGATGGGATTTTGAAAGATGGAAATAGAGTTACAGGAAGGGGATAATGTTCTAGCAAAAGGAAGAAGAAGTGTAGTTTTTAAAATGTGCTTTGGTCTAGGAGGAGCCACAACAGTAAATAAACCAGAATCATTTGAGGAGCAAAATGAAAAAGTAGGGAGAAGAAGGAAAGAGGATTTTCCAGGACTCAAATCCAAGCTGAAGAAGTTACCCTTTCCTTGTCAGAGTTTATTCATTTAAGCCCTCAATCTGGTGAAAGCCAAATTAAATAATACACTTCAGTGCCAAAATAACTTTATATTTGAAAATGGGGGGGGGCAGGTAGGCAGCTTTTAATCGGATATCTGTATGTGGCAGGTGAGGATGTCAAAGTTCAGGGAAGGTTTGTAAACTGGCCACGCAGAAAGAGTCTGTTATAAAAGATTTGAGATTACTCTTTCCTTTTAACCTGTGCTATTTGATCTATTTAATTGCTATGATAAAAGTATATGAACAAATCAAGTTAAAGATGGAAAGTATATTCTGGCTTCAGCCCATGTTCAGTTGACTCCATTGCTTTAGGTCTGTATGAAGCAAGGAAGGGTGGTGGAAGAAAACTGTTCACTTCATGGCAGCTAAAGGACAGGCAAAAGGAGAAAGAGCCAGGAACAAGATACAACCTTCCAGAACATCCTTCCAGTGACCTACTTCCTCCAACGAGGCCTCACTTCCCACTTTCTAATTCTTTCCCATAAAAGGGGATCAAGTTATGAAACCATCCACTGAAGAGGTTAGGCCCTCACAATCCACTCACTTCTCAACACTGGCAATTCCCATTGGTTGGAATGAAGCCTACAAAATATGAACTTCAGTGGGCATTTCATACCTAAGTCAGAGTGCAACAGTTCTGTGGTTTCTCTGGTTCTCTTACTGACTCCAGGGCACTGCCATCTACATGTTAAACACTTTAATTGTGTTGTCTTGTTTGGCCACGATCCATACTCATTGATGGTATCTACGTGAGTTATCCAGGAGGTCATTGGCAGGACCTGGGGAGCCTAGTTTAGCCATTCTCCACTGCTCCAGTAGATGAGATATGGAAGTTGGTGTAGGGGGAGCAGCTGCACCTCCAGTTAGCAGAACACGTTCCAGAATTGTCAACAGATGATCTTCTAATTCAGCACACACACCATGGATTCTGATGCGTGCCCTGCGGGCTTTCCAAACTCTTCTTACAAAAGTGCTTACGAATCCCGACTTTAGCCAGTGGCCACTGAGTGAAAGCACAGTTGAGAGAAGTCATGTAGGCTTGAACGCCCAGATTCTAGCATGACTATTCCTGCAATCCTCAAGTTGGGGGGCTAGTTTTATCTCTTTTCTACTCTGCGCATATGTTCTCGACATAGGGTCTTTCAGAGTCTTCCAAAATTCTATGCCCTGATGCACTGACGCACACATGAAGTTAAATTAAATTGATTTCGAGTTCCCTCTTCCCACCTTGTCTCATGCAATACCTCTAAACTATTCAAAGTGCTGAAATTCAGGTAGACAAAAAGAAACAGGGCTGTTCTTGATGGTGAAGAAGTTGGGCACCCCTGGCTCTCCTCTATTAGTTCATACTTAATTAGCCGTCTTCTATATTCAAAGTGAAGCTGTATAAACAAATTCACTCCATAACTTGCCTGTGCCTTACAGGAATGGTGAGATGATAAAAATCAGGTAATAGGGACAAACTACTTAAAGCAGTAGCCGGCATACAACAAGTATATCCAGTAATTAATTATCATTGATTTCAGTAGAATTTGGTGAGACACTTGGAGATATATTGATTTTTATACTTGATCCACAGGGACTTTCACTGGAGAATTTTATGTGTAGCCATTCTTTCCTTTCATTTATAGAGCCTTCTGCAGAATGGCTCTAAAATCTTAGGTAGGTTTAATGCTCACATACCCACTCTAGAACACAGACTCCCAATCAGGGGCTTAACATTCCTCAATATCCGTAAGTTTATTTCTCAAGTGTCAATATGAATCACCCATTGCCTTATAATAAAATTACCCCTTTGGTGCCAGGCATTTAGAAGACCCACCATCAGTGAAATCGGTGGGTTACAATTGCTTGTCTATTCCTTCACTTTGGGGGAAGAATTACGTCAGCATTGTGGTGAAGCTATTCTACAGCGAAGACTACATTTTGTTAATGCATCTTGTCTATGAATGAAAATGGAATATAATAATCATGTCTTTAAAAACACAGATCACTCAATAGACTCCATCACTTACAGATGGAGTCCATGTTGAAAGAGGGGATAATCAAAAGGATTCTCTCTCTCTCTCTCTCTCTCTCTCTCTCTCTCTCTCTCTCTCTCTCTCTCTCTCTTCTCTCTCTCTCCCTAAAAAAAGGCCAGCAACTTTTGGAGTCTAATGTGTTGTTCAAATTTTCTTTTTCTTTTTTATTTGCTTAAACAACTCCACAAACAACAACAACAACAACAACACCCCAGGAACACCTCTGAAAGTGAAGCCCAGCAGGGAAGGGGAACACTGTGCAGGACGCGTGATTGAGATATAGTCTTCTATGTACAAACTTAATGTGCCGGTTGTTTTCTTTCGGGAGAGAAAGGAGGGGTTGCGTTAGGGAGAAAGTCCACAGCATAATTAGGAAACAATCAACACGTTTTTCTTGCTGTCCTAATTTTTTCTTCACTTTAAAATGCTCCATTGAGTTTAATTAAACTTGCCCTAGGCTTATAAGCCTAGCAAACTGGGGAACATTATTATTTTTTTTTTCTTGAAACTCACTTTCCTGTCAGAAGGTTTTCTTCAAGCTGGCCCAGTACTGCTGAACTTCAAGGTTTCAGGGGATGTTAAAACAACTGCAACCAAATTAATGTAGATTATCTTTACTTTTTCCTATTGATCTGAGCAGAGGGGACGGGGAAGCCGAGCACTACCAAGTAAAGCAGTTCTGGTAAAGATGCTTACTCTGGAAGGCGGAGAGGAATAGGTGGTTTTGTGTTGCTATGAGGGGAAGGGAGAAAGCAGGCTTACCCTTGATAAATAATCACTGTCATTTCAATGGATTGCTGTTAAGAATGCCCTTTCTTCTCTTCATCTTGATGCCAGCATCTTCTTTGTCTTTGGGAAATGCCATGTCCCTTTCCTAGTGCGATGGTCATAGGCTTAGATCCACTTCCAGCAGGAACGCTTCCCCCTCTCCTCTCCATGGCACAGGGGTTGACAGGTTTCTGACTATTTGAACCAGAAGCAAAGCTCTTCTCTACCACCAATTCCTCATTCTCCTTTTAAGGTTCTTGGATCTGGTCAAAGAACCATAAAAACAGAAAGAGTTTCATATAAATCACTATCATATGAAGACCATGTAGAGCTTGTCTGTGACTCAGATTCCTTACAGTGCCCCAGATTCCAGGATAATTGGTGTTTCAGTAGATTTGTAGGTTCTTTAGCCTTTAGCTTCATCATTTGTTACTGGGTTGCACTAACACAATCAACAGCCCTGAAGCCTAACTGGCTTGCCCAGCAAAAGGTAGCGTCTTGCTCATGCTAAATGTTGCCTGGAGATTGCCTGATTCTGCATACACTCTCCACTCTTGAATGAATACGCAGCTTCTCTTTGGGAGCTTGTCACCCAGGTGGTAAACAGAACAGTGCTATAAAGCAACCAACCATAGGAGGGTCCCTAAATCCTCTGTGTAGGAGCAGCACATGTTATTTCTTCTCACCGTCCTTGGAACAGGCAAGGCTGTCATAGCCGCTGGAAGTGTTCCTCCCCTGCAGATAGGTCCTAACTGGGAGAGACCACAGAGGAACAGCAGGCATTGGACGGCAACACAAATAGAACTTCAGTTTGGGCAAGTATTAATTGTGCGGCATGGAGAAATTCCTGCAGCTCGCTGAGGTTCAATCAGAGATTTTATAAAAAATAAATGTGGGGAGATTATTCTGTAACTAGCTATGGTCATCACTGAGGGAAGTTTTGGTATCTACTGCTAAGGAAAATTAAGTTATTCTACACAAAGGCATTGGAAAAAAAGTCATTGCTAGATATTAAAATGGAAAATGAGGAGGTAACAACATAGATTTTAGACAAACATCTTCATTTACTACATGAAAGGTAAGTTTGATGATGAGTCATTGGATAAAATGAACACTAGGAAACAATTTAGAAGGTTATTATGGTTGTTCTGGGGAAAGGCAATTGTCCTCGTTAGCTTTACTTGTCAACCGGCTGCAGTCTAGAGTTATCAGAGAGGAAAGCCTCAGTTGAAGAATTGTCTAGATCAGATTGACTTGTGGCCACGTCTGGAGTGCTGTTGATTATCAGTTGATGCAGGAGGGCTCAGCCACCATTGGCCAGAAGCATCCTTAGACAGGTGTACTGAGCTATGTAAGAGAGGAGCTAACAGAAGAATAAATAAAGATTGTAATGATGGATGTTTCTCAGGGCTTAAAGAGCAAGGACCCTGAAAATGGCTTCTCACAATTAGAAAAAGAGGAAGTTGTCACAGGAATAAGTAATGAGTTCTGTATATTTTCATGAGTGCTGTACATAAACTCAAAACAGTCCTAAATTGGGAGGCAAAAGAGAAAGGATTGAAGGATTATTTCAATGTTTCTAGTGGCCATGATCCAAGGAGAAGCACACTATAAAAGCCAGTGATGCTCATGACCTCAAAAGACCAGGAGGTTTTACTGAGAATAAAGGAATATTGATTGACAAGACACACAGAAATTGAGAATACAAAACCCATTCCCAGTTTAAGTCAGAGGTATCCCAAGCCTGGAAAATAAATAAAACACAAAGTCATCCCAGTGAAATAGAAAGTGAATTTTTAAGACTCACTTAAGTTTCAGGTAACAAAGGAGATAGAAAATGTATTTTGTGTGTAGATTCAAGATGTAGTGGGACTGGAGAGATGACTCAGAAGTCAAGAGCACTTGCTGCTCTTGAAGAGGATCTGTATTTTGTTCCCAGAACCCACAATGTTACTCAAAACTGCCTGTACTTCCAGTGCCAGGAGACCTGAAACCCTCTTCTGGTCTCCATGACCACTGGGATTGTATATGGTACATACATTTAGGCACTCACAAATGCACACAAAATAAAGTAAAAAAATAAGTAAGACTTTTCAAAGTGCAATTATGGAGCTGTTTGCCTAGGAGATGTTCTGGGAATATGTTTGTGCATGCGTTTCCACACATGCCTCCATGGTGTCTGCACAATACTAGGTCCTTTATGTTTGCTCTGGAAACTCCCCTCAATCTCATGGCAATGCTCATTCTGACCTCATTGCTCTCCTCTCTAAAGGCTCAGCTAATATTTCTACCTATGTCTAAATCTTTCAAGGCCCAGTTTGAGTCATAGTTCTGTTATGAAACACTCCCTGATTATAACCAGCTTTCTGGACTGTTCTATTCAATGCACCACTGTGCACTTTTGGAATGTCTCAATGTGGGGTGCATCATTATAAGCTGTAAATGAATCACTCTGTTGACTTTGCTCCTCTAAATAGCTTGCAAACTCTTTGAGAGCCTGATCCGTGTGGTGGCTATTATGTTGGCTTCAATTTATTGCCTCATCCTCATGCTTTGAAGGAAGGGCCTCTTGCCAACTGTAGCTATATGTTTCTATTGGAAATCGAGGTTGCTAGTTAAAATATTTACTCCATCCCTTCTCACAAAGAAATAACTGGGTAGCCAGATCTCAATTACTACATTCGTTACTAACCCCTGCCTATCATGGTGGCTTGCCCACAGGATGACTAACAAGTGTCTCTCTCTAGAATTAGCCAAGTGGAAGACGGGAAGGAAGAGAAGACTTCCTGTTTGTTTGGTTCCTGTCATTAGGAAGGAACTTCTCTGTTGACAATAGGCATATCTCTGGTGAGAAACACTGAGCACCTAGACATTTGATCAAACACTGTATGTGTCCTGTGTGTGCAGGCATGCACGCATGTGTGAGCACATGTGTGTATGAGCACAAACATATGAAAACAAGGAAGATAACATCAGTTGTTCTGCAGAGGTAGCTTTCCTTAATATTTCTTTGAGACAGGGTCTTCTATGCTAAATAGCTTACAAACCTTTTGGACTGGAACTAACTAAAGAGCCTAGGCCAGCTAGTCAGTGAGCCCCGGCATCTGTCTGACCTTTATTCTCCAGTGCTGGGATTGCAAGCAAGCACCATTATATTCAGCTTTTCAAATGGGGATGCTGGGGATGGAACTGAGCCATTTCTCCATCTCTGTAGTCAAACATTTTTAGTGGACGTTTCCATGAGATTTCTTTTTTGTTAGATTATCATTTTAGTTGGTAGTTTAGGTAAAAGAGTTTGCCCTCCGAAATTTGAGTGGTTACCATACAAAGAATCAAAGTTTTGATGAAACCCGGAAGGCTGATACTCCTTTGAGTGATTATTCCGCCTCACTACCCTTGGGTTCAAATGTTGTCTCTGTTTCCTTCCCTTGGTGAGACTGAGATTCCAGCTCCTCCTTGGTCTCGATCCTATCAGCCTTCCTTCTGGAACTGTATCAGTCCTGCTGGGTTTTAGCCTCAGAATGAGACAAAGCCATTCTCTACCCCTGGTCTCAGCCTTTTGCAAGCCTCCATGTATCCACAACCTTGTGACTCCTTTCCAAATAAGAAAATGGATAATGAATAAAACTGACACCTAAAGAGGCAGAAAAAAGGAAAAATGTTACTTCAGTGTACCGTGCCTTAAGATGCTATCCCACTCTTGATGTCTATGTTTGCAATATCATTTCCTTCCGTTCTGTGAGCTAACCCAGAGCCTGCCAATAAATTCTCTTCTGGTGCTTTAACTAGCCTGAGCTGTGCTTCTGTGCCTTGTAACCCGAAGAATCTCACTGTGGACGCCTGTTTTAAGTGCCTGTACGTCTCTTTACACTAAAGACTGCTGAGAACAGAGTTGTTTCAATAAAACTTGGTGATTGATTGATTAATATTATTTGACTTACACTACCTCTCTTGGCTCAGGTTGTTCCTGATATATTCCTGGCCATCTCGATATTACATTCTTAGTCTCATATAGAAGAAAATTTATCTGGACTTTTCCTAGGAGAGGATCCAACTTTGAGAAAACAGCCTAGATTCACAAAAATAAAACAGATTATACAAACTGGAAACTTTTGGCTGAAATCACAAAGATGACATTGGCCAAAGGCTAGATTGTTCGATGATGATTTGATCTTGAGTCCCGATAGTGCAAACAATAAAGTGCTGGGTGCAGCAACTTGCGAAATCTTGATAGCTAAATTAATTTAAATTGGATGAATATGTAGATCTTAAATATTTGAATACAGGAAATATGGGATGACTGTAATATGGGAGGTATCTGTTTGGGATGTGAAGACTGGATAATCAGATAATGGGGGATCAGTTTAACTTCGTTATTGAACTGTCTTCACTAATAGTATCTAAAGGGGTAAACAGCGTGTTAAGGAAATCTTCAAAGCATCGGTAAGAACATTAATAAATTAAACAAAGGACTTCAAGAGCTATGAGAGATATGCTGACAAAATAAAAGTTAGAATATTAGAGGGAAAAATATTCCTCAGATCACATAGATCCCAAATGCTTAATTAGAAAGAAAAGGAAAGTGAGTAAGTAAGATAAAGTTGTCAGATCTTAAAAGGATGCTAAGGCTCTCGTTAATAATACTGGGAGGCACGGAGATATGACAGCCTGAAAGGAAGTAGGGGTACAATGGCGCATGTTCAGTCACACCACGTTTTTAAAGATGGAAAATGCATGCACAATCTAATACTGCACATGACCTTGAGAATCAATAATTCGCCTAACACTTCCTCTCACTTGCTCCTGCCTGATAGAATCAGAATCACAAGCTACCCCCCCACCAACTCCAGCTTGGTTTGTACTTTTTAGGCAAGCATGGGATGACTATAATATGGGGAGGTGTCTGGCTGGGATGTGAAGACAAGATAAGCAGATAATGTGGACTGTTTTAACCCTGTTATTGAACTGTCTTCGCTAACAGTATCTAAAGGGGTAAACAGCATGTTAAGGCTTTAGGCACAAGGATTTGAAGACCAGCGTAAGCTGAATTCATTAAAATGGAATATACTATTTTGCAGCAGCATAGACCCGATCCTTCAGTGAACATTGAAAAGAAGACTTTAGATGTTCAGCTGGTCTGATCATCCTTCAAGGTCAGGCATCATTAAAGAGATGATAATCATTTGATCATACTGAATGAAAGGTAGTCTGGGAAATAGTGTCTAACTGTGTATTCAAAGGGCGGGGCGGGGGAGCAGAATTTTAGAATTATCTCGCATTCTCCATGACAGGCATTGAAGAGTCAAGACCCTGAGAAACCATGGGATCTCTTCTCTGTGGTTTAAGGAATGAGAGGCCCCAGAAATATATTGACTAATTGCTTTTGTGAACTCTTGGGGGAGATTTGCCACACACTCCCCAAAACCTTCATAGCATCATAGAGCCTCCTGAAGAATAAAACGGAAAAAGTATATGTAAATGCATTCACACCAGACTACTAGCAAATACAAAAGCTAAATTCAGATTTGTCTTATTTTATAACCAAACTAATTCTCCAATCTACAGGACAGAGGGTAGATGGAATGAGCCCTATGCTGTTTCTTAAAAGCCATTTATAAGCTTATCACTAACTTGGCTCTTGGTTACTCACTTCCCATCTACCATTAGTGAGAGCTTGCTCTTGGGATCCTCACTTCTTTCAGTCTTTACAATCTCTCCCAGGAAAGATGTATCTATTTTCCATTGTGCGCAAATTTGGAAAAAAGAATCCCGCAAGTAGGCATGTAGCAGTTCCTGACATGCATACCACACATGTCAAATAATATACATGCACACAGATAAATACCACATGCACACAGAAGTGTGTAAGCAACATGTGATGACATGGGTGTCAATGGCATGGATACCAGAGAAGGCCAGAATGATATGCCTTGACAAAGTGTGGCTTCTTATGTGCTGCTTGGACCTAAACTCAAGTTCTTTTGTGTACATATTAAGCACTCACTTTGAACCAACAAGCTTTATATTCAGGTACGTACTCTCCCATTCCCCGAAACTACAACTTATCTTTTAAAAGATGCTTAGATCCAAGTGCTATGGTACATTCCTGTAACCCCAGCCATTGGAAGCAGGAGAGGGCATGGAGAACATCAAGGGGAAGGCCAGCCTGAGATACACAATTGCAAGCTGCTGCTTGAGAGTAGATGGCAATGGGAAACATGACAGACAGGAACCCATTCAAGTACTGTGGGAAATATATCCCAAATAGAAGAGATGATGGCCTGGGCCACACCTCTTGGGTGGGAGCTGACGTAGAACTGATTAAAGCAGTGGTGGTTCTACTTGGACACAGAGTTAATAAAAACTGTTTTTTGGTCAATATTGTACATCATGAGAAAATGAAACTCCAAACAAGAATGAATCTTGGTTTTGGGACTTCAGTGAATGAATAGTGAATTTGGAATTCAATAATTCTAGAAGAGAAGGTGGGGAGGGGATATGTTTAAGGTGGAACTGACTTTCCTGTGTGAGAATGAGATGCTAATTACACAATTTGGAAATGAACATCCTGGGATATAATCACACAGTTGGAATATGGATCTCAGGATGTAGGGATCTGGAGTTACAGGGACAAATCAAGGCTGTAACTAAGGAGGCTTTCAGGTCTAACACCCATTAAAAAGACCTGATAAGTTTATGAGGGAGGGAGTGAAGAGTGAAGAAAGGGAGGTTCTTGGAAGGGAACAGAAAGATGTTCCTCCACTTGGAGATTGGGAGCATCCCTATAACTGTAAACCAGCAGACAGCAGGGTTAGAAGAAAAGCAGAGAAGAATGCTGGGAAAGTTGTTTAGAGAAACTGGTCTGGGAGAAGGAGGATTTAGAGCGAGCTAAACAGCCACTGTCCTTCAGAGAGCAGGAGGGAAGAAAGGAGACATCTCAGATGTAACAACCCAAGACTCAGTTCCTTGAGGTGAATTCTCTTACAGCAGCCTATGGCTCATTTTTTCCCAGGGTTCCTGGTCAGTCCCCATGTAGCTCCTTTACTGTTCTCCCAGGCCAACAACTTCTAGTTCATAGTTGCTTCCAACTAAAGAATAGTATTAAACAACCATTTTAAGAAAAGAGAAGATTAGATCTTTACTTAATAGAGGTTTTTCCCCCATGCCATCATCGTCATTACATAGCCACTGTTGGTGTCTTCTTTGTCTAATCTTTTCTAGTAAAATCTACAGGAGCCATTGAAGCCACAGCTGCACCCCCCCCCCACACACACACAAATACACACACCGG